>NC_067289.1:25814814-26170168 GCF_020740795.1 Apus apus | reverse complement strand
CTTCTCTTATTTCCTAAACAACCAATAATACTTATTTATATTTGTCAAGTAGTACTTAATGCCATGTTTTCCAGTTTTAAGTTGCTGTTGTAGCACTTCAGTTGACTTTAACTTATAGTTACAATATAAAATCCACCAATTCACAGCTGATCCTCACTTTTCCAAACTGATATTCTATAACGAAATGCTGTCTCTGGGTTGGCTCATGGCACGTGTTACTCATTCTTTACATTGTTTTTACCTGTAGATACCCATAATATCTGCCGAACATCTGACTAGCCACAAGTATGTTACACAGATGTAGACAGTTTGTCATCAAACAGTAAGTTCCCAATGTGTTGTGTCTTGCAGTTTTCTTATCTTTATGTGTGCATAATATGTCCTTTTCAGGGACAGATTGTTTATATCTTCTCCCTGAGAAAGCCAGTGAGATGTGGGGGGACAGGCTGCCAGCCCCCCAGCCGTGCTGCTCTGCTCCGAGCACAGATCCCACAGCTAGTGACCACCTGAGCTGGTGTTGGTGTCAGATTGTACATGTAGAAGGAGCATACTATATGGATGGGTAAACTTCTGAAGAGCAAAATCAGAGTTTAATGTTTTGTTTGTACGGGGTGGTGGCTGTGGTGCTGATTTGAGCCAGGGCAGGGGTGGTCACGTTAGGCTGCCTTTAGAAAGGCTGAGTTTGGATCTCCAGGTTTGGAAAGCCAGCATCTCCATGGGCCCAGGTTTAGCCACCAGCCTCACCAAGCCCAGGTGCCCTGGAGCCCAGGCTGCCAGCCCTGGTGCCTGGTGGGCAGGGTATCCTGGCAGGGCCATCTGGTGGGGAGGGGTCCTGTGGTTCCTCCCCACGGGGTGTCAGTGTGACTGGCCATGGCAGGTGGTGGCTGCCAGTTTTCTGTGCTGTCACCTCACCCTGCCTGCTCTGACAGTGGGATTTGTGGGCCTAAGCCTGAGAGGTTCTTTTCCCCCTGTATCTCGTGATGAGTAAATGGTAGTTTCCAGCCTGCCACTGAGTTGCTGTTGTTAAGACCACCTGCAGCTCACCACCTGCCCCGGGATAGCTTGTGCCTTGTGTGACCTTCCTCTCCCTTGCACTCCGTTTCTGCTGGGCTCTTTATTGAACAGCTGGGCCAGCATGGGATTACTGCCTAGGGTGAGGATTAGCTGATTTGCCACAGTGGGTTTTTAATAATAAGTTACTCCTTTCCACTGAGGATAATGGTCTTGCAGTGCTGAAGTGACTCTTGGGGTGGACAGCTCTTCCCTGCAGGCTGCCCTGCTCTCGGCTGGGCTGTCCCCAGGGTCTGCAGATGCAGAGTGTGGGCTGATGGGGGGACAACAAACAGAGCTGACTGTGCTGACAACACTTCCTCTTGTTCCCTTTCCAGATGATAACTAAGAAGAAAAGGACAGTGTGTTTGGGTCGAGAAGAGGACAAGCCCATTAGCCATAATGTAAATACCGTCAGGCGACACTCGGACACTCCCTCAGCAGTTCGACATCCACACATTGCATGTTAACGAGATGAAACGAGACCTTGGAAATCCACTGCACACTGTTGCCTATATACTTTGTACATTTAATTGATATTTGTGCTGAGGTGATCTTATTGTCTAAAAACTACAGCATTGTCTGTCTTTTCTAGCACAGAAGTATGCATATGGATTTGGGTATGCATACGAGGCCTATTTCCTACATAATCATGGATGTCACCTTGAAAAGACAGAGGATGATGTAACCATAAATCTATTATGTATTGGTACGTCTGTAGACCAAGATATAATTTTTTAAAGTAAGTTTATTTCTTTCAAGGTTTACAAATAACAAAGGTGCACCTTGTATTTAAAATTGCCATTATAGATGAGAGCGTGCATGCACAGTAATTTTTGTTTAAGAGTAATATTTTTAATGTAATAGATTGTAAGAAGTGGTAAGAGAGGTATCTGACAGAGATGAATGTGCCAAGCAAAACCACAACTGTGTATATTTTAAAGCACATCAATGGCTTTAAGTACCATGTTGTTAAGGATTCTCATGAAGTGCCATAGACTGTACATCTGATTAGAGTATTATTTCTGCAGTGTTATTTTCAGAACCATGTTTTCACTGACTTTATTAGTACTAACCAGTCAAAGGGCACCATTCTGTTTCAAACCAAAGCTGTCTCAGAAATGGCCAACGACTCCTTGCAGTAACAGTAGGCAGCACAGGAAAGATACTCTAGCCGTACAATTAACCCATACTGGACATATATATAAACTATTTTAAGGCATCATAGTGTAATATTTATGCATATTTTACTGTATAACATGATACATGAAAGGGAAAAGCCATTTCTGAGACACAGTAACAAATGTTTGAGGAACTTCTTTTGCTTCTATTTATAGCCTCTGTCGAAAGTCAAAAGGACTATAAATGTTTTGCAGAGATGGGTTTCACTTTTACTTCATTACAGTCACGCTTTTCACGGTGACTCTAAACAAAGACGAAAGAAGCACTGACATCAGATGCATGACAAACCAAAATATGAAAAATGGAGATGTTAATTAGTGTAGAAATTGGGTGGGTTAAATACTTGGGTGAGTTTTATATGTGATTTTTTTTGTTGTTGTTCAGATAACTGCTTATAGCCTTAGAAAGCCTTTACAAAATAAAAACAAACAAAAAAGAAATAGATGTGCATTCAAGTTTTAAGAACGGATTCATCCAAAGGAATTCCTTTTTGTGGTTTGGATGTTGCAGCTAGTAAAGGATATTTTTGCTCTGTTCAGCAAAGTGCTGAAGTGGGGGCCAGGTCACTGGTGGCGTAGCGGGGTGGAAGAGGCGCGGGTTCGGTTGTAGAACTCGCCGTACTTCCGAGTTTACTGCGAGTTTTTATGCTTGAGAGAGATGCTTTATAAGTCTAAGAATGATGTGTTGATTTTACTGATTGTACTGTACATCTATTAAAGCCTTAGATTATTACATTACGGGTTAAAACCCATACCAATGTAATTTCAATCGTGTTAAGAAAGTATAGGTGACTTCACATGTTATTGTAGCTACTTAACATTATAGAATATTACTTCTTTTTTCTTGTTAAAAGTGTAGTTTTTATTTCTTACATTTATTAGATTGTTTTCATTTTCTATTACCAGTTGAATACCATTTCAGTTTATAGAATTCTGTTTTATTAGAGTTTACTGATGACTTTTTCAAAATACAAAAAAAAAGTAGTTTTCTTCATAACATACTCAGTTTTGAATTTACATGTAGTGTCATATGAGTATTCGTATTACTGTTAACTAAATGATTTATATTTTACTGATTTAATATTACAATGTAAGAATGTCAGTCATTGTTAGTTCTTGTCTAGTTTTCATTAAAAGAACAAAGATCTTTTATATGGATATCTTATAATTATATAATCATTGCTAAGTAAGAAGTTAAGTTGTTGCTATCGCAACAATCCTGGCAGACAATTGAGTAATATTTTGATGATTTATTTTGTTTGTAATTAGTTATTATGAGAAAATCTAGTTCCTAGATATTAGAATAAAATTTATTTTCTACTGTATCCATTTCAAATGTTAAAATATTGTTTAAATATTTTTTGAAATCCCTGAATATCAGGCCTTGTTATAAATAAGCTGCATAATCAATAGATCAAGGGACTTTCTGTTGATAATCCAAATACTCAAAGTTTACGTAACAAGAATTATAGTGTGTGTGTGCAAACTCTTGAGGGTTGATTATGCTGCAGTTTAGCATGTGGGAACGTATAGAGAGAAGGTTGACTTTTTGCACTTCTGTATATAGTCAAAAAAGAGAGAAACCTGTATAATAGTAAGATCTTATTTTGAATAAAAATGTCTATAATTACAAGGAGTTTTGTTAAGGCTAATAAAATGACAGGCTGAACAAAATTGCTTGCAAAAGTGGCACAGAGTTAGCACTCCATACCCCTTCAAAAAAGTTGCTTTGCTTTTTGTGGACAGCTTGTAGTTTGCCAGGATTTTTTCAGCTGGAAAGATATGCCATCCTTCCAAGATCTCATGACTGACAAAAGCTCCACTGGTTCAAATCTGCCTGAAAATCATTAAGAAAAGAAAAAAAAAGAAAAAAAAAAGGAAAAAAAAGGAAAAAAAAAAAAGCAGGTACTTCAGACCATCAAGGTGAAATCATGGATCAAATATTCCGTACATTATTCAAAAACTACTGCATGTTTAAAGTATCAAAAAATATATTAAAGATATATGCTATTCAAACCAGTCTCTGAGAATTTCAGTGGTTTATTGTTCACAAAAAAAGAAAAAAAAAAGATTCTTCAAAAGAAATACTGACTTTCACAAAAGAGTTAAATCATGAACAGGCAAACCAAACAGCACACTGTAGCTGTAGTTGTTATGTGATTATTTTTTATTGCTGTAGTGGTCCTGTTCTTTTAGCAGGTGAAAAAACAAACAAACAACAAACCAAACCCAGGGAAATTTTACCCTTTGAATGGAGAGCGTTCAAGGAACCTTGTCTATGCCAAAGCTGGAAAGGAGAAGTGATCAGGCCATTGCTTCCTCCGGTCTCTCCCGTGCTCACACTGAATAATTAATGACGTTGCACTTATTTGCAACCCCGCAACTTTCATCTGCTGAAAGGACAGATGTGCTTGGTTTTACTATTATGTAATCACAGACTTACTTTTTGCTTGTAGTTGCTCCAAATTATGTACTCTGTCCTGGGCTGCAATTTGTTTTTATGCTTATTTTATTATTACTGCTATAGTTGACCTTGCTGTATGGAAAAAAAAAAAAAAATAAAGTGAAATTGCCCTAACAAAAGTCCTCTTTCTTAGTGACGTTTTGCTCTGTCTCGGGTGAGAAATCACACCGCTTTTTTGCACGTGCTTGGCTGGAGCTGCGTGGTTGTTTGGCTGAAGGGGCAGGATTTATTTGTGGGTAGCACGTCAGGCGCTGGTTATGGGGTGTTTCCTTCACCAGCGCAGAGGGTGTTGAAAAGACAGGCTGGGCCCTGGGGGTACCCGGAGTGCCGGGGGTAATTCTGACGGAGGTGCAGCCCGAGCCGCTGTTCCCCTCTTGTGGCAACGCTGCGGAGATGCGGGTGGGAGGAGGGACCCCCGGCAGGGCCCGGGGGTGCAGGGGGGCGGCAGCGGGAGCCCCGGGCCCGCGCCTGGCTCCTCCCGGGCCGGGCTCGCACGGCTCGCTCTGGCAAGCTCGTCTAATGAGCGAAAATCCACAGCTGGAAAAGGAAACACGCCGGGACACTCGGTTTACCCCAGGATTTCGGGGGTGTCATTTTTGTTAGCGCAGCCTTGGGGACCCCGCAGCAGGGCTCGCCCCTCGGAGCCCGCGGTTCTGGGCTCGGTCGTGTCTCGGCTCCCACCTCAGGACACCGTGTCCCTGTCGTTCCCCCCGGCTGGTCGCGCTGTCCCCGCACGGCTCCTGCCGTGGCACCGGCGCTGCCCCCGCGCGGAGCTGCCGGGGGACAAGTGCGCGCAGCAGCGCCCGTGTGCGGCAGGGACACCGGTTGCTCTTCCCCCGGGCAGCCGGGGAGGCCGCCGTGGTTGGGGGGACGGCTCCCAGGGCTGCGATGGGGTGTGACGGGTCCTGCTCCTGCGGCCGGGCAGCCCTGGCGAGGGCTGCGAGCTGCAGCTCCCGAGAGCTGGGACGGCAAAGCCGCTCCGATGCTGAGCGGAGCCACGAGAAGGAGCTCCTGCCAAAGCTCCGGGCAGCCCGCGCCGGGCGGCAGCGACTGCAGGAGCAGCAGCTGATAAAATGCAAATGAAGTAATTCTGGTCAAAGGGATCTACGTGTGTTCACAGCTGAGACGCTTGCTGAAATGAGGAGAGGGTCCTCAGCCCTTGGGGAAGGAGGAGAAATGGAGCTTTCTCTGCCTTTGTGTGATTTGTGATGAGAACAGGGAATGCAGGGAAACAATAACTCAGAGGGTCTTTTTGCATCCAGATATTAGTTGCTGTTTGAAAGAAAGACAAACAAACAAAACAAACAAACAGAAAAAAAAACCACAAAAAAACAAACGAACAAAAACAAACAAACAAAAAGCCTATTTCCTGCCCAAACAGGTGATCAGGCCACTTTCTGTGGCCATGTCCCACACACCATGTCCCAGTGCCTGGCACCGGTCTGGGGACACAGCAGCCACTGCGCTGGGCCCTGGGACACAGACACCCCTCAGTGTCACCTCCTGCTGTCCCAGCTGCTGGGAATGCTGGTTTGGGAATGCTCAGGTGGCCACGTTCGGGGCTGAATGGCCCCGGGGGTGGGATGGGGTGGGAATAAGATCAGCTGGGGGTAAAGGGCTGGAGGGAGCTGGGCTGGAGAGAGCTGTGTCTGCTGGAGGAGCTGGAGGTCTCTGGGTGTGCAGGTAGGAGCTTGTTGTTTGTGGCTGGGGTGGGCATGGCTTGGGGTCCCTGGGAGAGACTCTTCAGGGAACAGGTTACCTACAGCTTCAGAGGGACACCAGTCCTTAGGGACACCTTGCCCTGGCTGAGGTCTCCTGGTCGGGTCAGCCTGGCCAGGTCCAGCTCAGTTCACTGTGGCTCTGGGTGCCAGTGGGGTTGGGAGATTGTGCTGTGTTTATGCCTCTGTTGTGACTCTGAGAGTGAGAAAATAAAGTGCAGGGTGATAACAGGCTCCTGAGGCTGCTCTGAAGGAGTTGAGGGAAGAATGGCCCTTCTGCAGCTGATCTGCCTGAGGTGGTGGGCCCTTCTATGGGGGACCTGCCTGTGGTGTGGGAGCACCCCCTCAAAATACTTCCTGATTTGTTGTTGTGTGGAGCCCTCAGGTGTTGGAAGAGGATGGCTGGAAGGTCTCAGAGCAGCTCTTGTGTAGCTGCTCTCCCTGGTCTTTCTCGCTGCACTTTGCTGGCTGGTGGGGGCAGCCTGGGGGGGCTTCATAGCAAAAATACTTTGCTTTCACGTGCCCTCAGCATCAGATTTCTGCAGTGGCAGGAGGTACTCGTGAATCTTTCTGAGGATGGGTGACATACCTGAGTATTTGGGTGAGTGACCCCACCCTGTCCCCAGGTGGGGAAAAGGGAACAAAGGTGCAGGACTCTCTGTGGGTGCTGAGCCATGGCTGCCCCTGGCTCTCTGCAGGGCATTGCAAAACACTGTTTATGAAAAACAAACCAAAACTTCCCGGAAAGCAGTGCTGCTGCTTGTCTTTTCCACCCACATCCCGTTTTTCTCTTCTGAGTGTGTGCCTCTGGTCCAGGAAAAGGTCAGTGGTGGGAGCTGCTGCTTTCTGCCTTCTCTTGAGTACTGCTGGTTTGTAAGGGCCCTAAACCACACTTTGTATAAAATGAACTCTGTGTCTTATTGTTAGTGTTAGTAGGGGACAGTGTCATGGGGAAACTCCTGTGGTGACAAGCTGACCTCTGTGAGTGGGCAAGTCCCAGCAGAGCTGCTTGCCTTGATAAGGCTGAGAGCAGACTCTGGTGTCCTGCCGGGGACCATCAGGACACTGGAAAAAAATGTCCTTCTGGTACTCATTTGAACGTGGAGTTCATCTCAGGTGGACTCCCAAACCCAGGTGGACCCATCCCATGATCTGTGCCTTCCACACCGTGTCAGGGCACAGACCCCAGGGTGGCTCTGGAGGGGCCTGGCCTGGGGGTGCCCTTGTGCTGCCAGCCCCTGGACGGTGGGATGAGTGCTGGTAGTACTTCTTGTGGGGTGTTGTGGCTGTCCTGCAGCAAAACTGATCTGGTGGTGAAACAGCCTGTGTTTAAAATGTCATCTTAGTAATTAGGATGTGCACGTGTGGAGTGGCTCTGTCTCTCTCTGGTGTCTGGGCTGGGAGGGACATAGGAGATGCCAAGACCTGGTGATAAAGGGGTTTGTGATGGTGGTGACAGGGCTGGCAGCATCAGCAGCCGTAAGCAGAGGGGAAAACACACCCAGTGTGTCACTGTACCCAGCTGCTGGCAGCTGCTGCTGGCTCCAGCTCCTTCTGCTGTTCCTAATTCCTAGTGCAAAAAGGAAAATGATGTGAAAAGATTGTTCCTGCATGGAGCCCAGTTCTGAACAGCTGTGCTGAATTGAAGGTTTCATCCTAAAATAGAGTGAAAAGCAGCAGCTTATGAAAGAGTTTGAAGGGAACAAGAATCTAACTTGCTCTATAAAATGGCTCTGGGGGTATCTGAGCATCCGCCAGCATTCCCTCCTAATGTCACTTACTGCTGCATTGCTGTGATCATTAATTTGATGTGTGTACATCAGGGAATTGATCAAAAACAGCTGAGATCGTTTCTTGTCTTGTGCTTATTACATGGTTGAGAAGGGTGAGCAGCTCTTAGTGGTTTGGAACAGAGACAACCTAAGATGGCCTAAAACCAACAAGTTTGCAACTGTGCTTGCAGCTCTGGTCTTGAGTTACCTGGGGACTCGGAGGGGCAAACCAGAGCAGATCCGCCACTTCGGCTGCACAAGCTGTGGCCTGTGCTGGCTGCCTGGGCTCAGGCTGGAGTCTGGGGTTCATAGAATCATAGAATCCTAGGGGTTGGAAGGGACCTCGAAAGATCATCTAGTCCAACCCCCCTGCCAGAGCAGGGTCACCTAGAGTACATCACACAGAAAGGCATCCAGGCGGGTTTTGAATGTCTCCAGCGAAGGAGACTCCACAACCTCTCTGGGCAGCCTGTTCCAGTGCTCTGTCACTCTTACAGTAAAAAAATTTTTCCTCATATTCCTCTTAAACCTCCTATGCTCCAACTTGTATCCATTACTCCTTGTCCTATCACTGGTCTTCACTGAAAAAAGCTTAACTCCATCGTCTTGACACTCACCCTTTACATATTTGTAAACATTGATGAGGTCCCCCCTCAGTGAGTTTCATGTGAGTTTCCATGTCTTCTGCTGCCTCCATAGTTGGACTTTAATGCCCTGTGTGTTCAGATTGACTGGGATTATTTTCCTTTGGAGGACACCCTGGGATGAGGTGTTGGAAACGCGGCCGTTGCCCTGCAGCCAGAGGCAGGCTCCTGCCCACCCACGGGTGGCAGTGGCAGTGATAAAGTGACACTGCAAACGTGGGGGGTTGGTGCCATCACTACTAGGGTTCCTCAGGCAGGTGCTGGGTGTTTCACTCCTTGTTACCCCCCTTGACCACAGCCATCCCGTAGGGGTCCCTTCCTCGGTGCTGGACGTGTCTTGGGGACTGTGTGATGAGGATGCTGCTGAGTGGGGCAGCACGGGGGCTCACCAGACCAGCATCCCACCAGGACTGGGTGCCAGGTCCTGGCCCCCTGGGCAGTTCCTGCCTTGGACAGCAGCGTGACCTGCAAACCCTCCTGCAGCAAAGTGAGGGGTTGGTGCCCCCGGTGGTTACCGGCTGCCTGCGGGCACCCCAGCCCAGCAGGGGAGCACACGTGCCAGGCTCTCCGCTTTCTGACTCACTGGTGGGGAAATTGGGCAATCTTCTCTTTCCCAATCTGTTTTCCTTCTCTGGAATTCAGCCTTCGCTTTGCTTTTAGGGCGGCAAAACCGAATCCAGCTGCTAGTTCACACACGCATCTCTCCCTGCTCAACCCCTGCCGGCAAAACCCCTCACTTGCCACCGGCAGGAAGAGGGGGCTGCGCCCGGTGCCAGGGCAGCTGCGTGCCCACCCCTGCCAACCCTCACAGGGCAGGGACCTACTCCCCTGGGACCCCATCTGGGGCCTGAGCCATGTCCTGGGATCCTGCCGACCCCAAATCACCCGCAGGGTGAACCCTGGGTCTGTTAGTCCCCTTGAGATGGGGCTGAGCACTGCCCCACTCCCATGGGATGGGACAGGATGGGCTGGCCCCGCGCCCTGAGATGTCCCAACCTGCAGGTGCTCTGTGACGTCCCACGGGCTGCACCCAGTGTTGGGAGCTGCCAAACCAGACTGTTCTTCACGTTCCTCTTCTGTGTCGCTCCATACTCGGCGCTGAAACACGGGCCTCGCTGCTGCCCTCTTCATTTTCTGACATTTTACCTTTCCCCCTGAGCGTCCCCAGCGCTCACAGCCCTGCCCTGCTGGGCAGGTCAGGGTCCCTCCAGCCTGCTGCTGGACGGACAGACAGCAGGGGAAGGGACACACTTCCAATAGAGTGGATATCAATAATGTTACAAACCAAACTGCTACTTCAGTATTTGCTTTCCAAGTGACATCAGTTCAGGCTACTACTACAGGGCAGGAATCGGGGAAGAACTTGGCACCCGGTTTCGGGCGTGCAGTGACACAATTCAGCATTCATCTTCTGATCCCTCCTGTCCTATCCTCTGAGCCGAAAGCTCATTCTGGGAAGCAATCTGTGACACCCGGCACGTGACTTTCTCGCAGCTCCGCTTGCCATGTAGTTTTGAATGGGAACAGGAAGAAATGTGTCAACAACTTCGTGTCTCTTCTTGTCTCGGGAAAGCAGCGTTCCCTGCCAAGCCGGCGATGCCTTTCGGCGCGGCGCTGCCTGCCGGGCGGGCTCCGGCGCCCCGGGATGCTGCTCCGAGCCCGCGGACCCCCCGGGGCCACGGAGCGGAGGTGGGTGATGGGGACACGTCCCCAGCCCGGGGGGCTGGCGGCAGCCCCGCCGTTTGCCTCCAGGCAGGCTCCTGCCGGGGGGGCTGAGTCATCCCTCTCCGAGGGGCCTGGGGGAGGCCCAGCTGTCGCCCCCCCGGCTGCTGTGTCCCTGCCAGCGCGGGGGCTTCCCGCCGCATCCAGAATGTCAGCGCTCCTGCGGAACGGCGCGTTCCGGCAGCCTGCCGCCCCGGCTCGCGGGCCACTCCTTGGTGCTGCATATGGTGGGATTGGCTTAATTAGGGCTAAAATATGGCTGTGTTCACACCTTCTCTCTGGAGGAAGGGGGAGATGAGCATTAAAGCCCTGCTGGAGCTTGTGCTCCGTCCTACGTAGCTGTCGCAGCCGAGGCGTGTTGCCTCCACGCGCCTCTTTCCTCCCCGGACTCGCTCCAACAGTTGGATCAAGGTGGTTTTGGGAAGGGGAGCGCGTCCTCCTTCCAAACCGCATCCCAGGCTGCAGACCCCGCCAGCCCCCCCGCTCTGTTTTGGGCAAAGCTCATATGCTGAAATGCTACACGCTGAGCCCACGGCCACGGGGGAGCTGCTGGCCGGGTCATCCGAACTTAACCTGCAGCTCCAGGGCCCTGGACACAGCCGTGGCACTGGGACGGAGCTGGTGGGACACCGACTCCTGCCCCCCTGCATGCGGGGCTGTGCCCCTGGTCCCCTCAGCCACAGCAGGACAGGTGGCCCTGCACCGTCCCCACGGGCAGCCCTGGTCCTGTAGTGCCTGAGCCCCTCTGCGGGCATCACCGCGGTGTCCTGGGGCTTCTTTCCTCAGGCGGGTTCTGGTCTTTGAAAGTTGATGCAGGATATAAAAGTATGTATGTAAGAAAACGAAAGTATGCTCCCGAGCTTCGGAGCAGATGGGGAACGGCCACAGGATTATACAACTCATGAACAATATTTTTCTGATGGGCAATGCACTGTAATTTAAAACAAACGATTGTTTGCAAATCATGCGGGGCTTTGTTTTAATTAAGTGTCGCCCTGACAGACACACGCTGGGCTCCAGAGGCTGTGAGAGCCAAGATTATCTCTTAATTAGCTGGTGCCCGTCCCTGGCCGCAGGAGGAGGAGGAGGAGGAGGAGGAGAGTGCGGGCAGCCCCAGCCCGCAGGACGGGGTCGGGGCTCTTGGCGCTGTGTGAGGGGACGGGCCCCCAGGTTTGCCAGGGATTGCAAGGAAAAAGGAAAACTCCTCGTAGCTCCCTCTGCAAAACCCCACAGATTTATTTATTTTTTTTTTTCCAAAGGAAAAAAACCAACTCAACATGAAGTTTTTCAAACGTCTTTTAAAAGCAGGGCTCAACAAGGAAAACCTTGGAGATGAGAATTAAGAGTGTAGAATTAAGCTGTGGTGAGGAGATTTTTCATTTCCTGTGAGTTTTGTTCATGAGTTTATTTTAGTTGTATGAAGTTGTGTGGTGTGATTTATCCGGCCTTTCCTATTTATGGGAACGTTTTAGAGTAAAATGTGAACAGCTTGAAAGGCTGCCACGCTCCAGCATTTTTGTTTTAACACTATTCAATGTGAAAAAATTAATATTTTGACTCAAAATACTGAATAGTGAATACGAACGTTAAAGAATGTGCAGCTCATGTCAAAATGTGTCAGAATTCCCTCGGGACCAGCAGTGATGGTTTATTTATATTTCAGCCCCGCTTTAATCTGGCTGTGGAGCCCGGGGGGTCCCAGCAGCAGAGCTGGCAGGGACTGGCCTGGGGAACTGGGGCAGAGCCCCGCGCAGACACCCCACGGCCACATCGAAGCCCTTCCAAGAGGAAAACGCCCTCGGTTTTCCTTGTGGGGAAGTGTTTTCAGGCACGGCTGGCTTCCAATATTTTCAAAGGATGTGCGAGCATCTCCTCTGCCCGGTGCCACCGCAGCTGCTGCTGGAGGACCCCAGGTCTTGGGGGCTCTGAGAACCAATGGTTTATTCAGACAGGTCTTCCGTGGCTGGAAGCTGTAAAAACTTGGAATGCGTGACCTTCCGGTGGGTGTTGGCCCAGGTAACACGGAGAGCTTCCTGAAGAGCGAGTCTGGCTGCGGCGCTTGTCTGTCGGCTCCTGCTCCAGCACCAGGCACAGCCCGGGTCTCCTTCAGTGCACCAGAGGAATCTGCCCAGGATTCCAGTAATTAGAAAAAAAGTCATTAATTTTTAAGCAGGCAGGTATCTGGGGCCAGCTAGATAACAGCCCTTGCGATAGGGCTCTGTTTGCAGAGCTGTTTGTGTGGAACAGCTGCTTCTGCAGAGCAGCCTGCTGGGGAGGGAAGAAAAATTATAAATATAAAAGTTATAAAATGTCAACAAGGCTCTGGTATGAACAGCCCAAAGTCCAAGTGGCAGCGGAGCCCTCGCAGACGGTTTTTGTCAGCTGCTGAACCCAGCTGGGGTTTTTCAGCAGCAAGAAGGGTTTTACATGCCTGTGAGGCCCCCGGGGTGACCCCAGCCCCCCGGGTTCCACTGCCCCACAGCAGCTTCCAGAGGGGAACTGAAAGGGCCGTGAAGTGAAGGGAATTAGTGTAGGAATGTGCTCCCGGAGTGTGGGAACCACAAGTTATCCCATTGGGGTGCTGTCCTGTACCCTGCTGTGAGGATGGGCATCTGCGGGGGTGGCTGCCTGTTGAGGGAAGAGTCCAGGGTTTGTTTTTTTAAATTATTGATTAAATAATTAAAACTATGTGCTTAAGAGAACAAAACTGAGGAAACCACAGCTCTAACTGAATGCTATTAAAATCCTTCACCTGGGATAACAAGGAGATCAAAGAGCAGCAGAGCACACGAAGGCTCCAGGCTGCCGGGAGGGAGCTGCCTCTGCGGCAAGCACCGGGGCTTTCCTGCGGCTGCGGGTCGGATTGAGCTCATATTCATAAGGCAATGCAGTTTCCAGCATAAATGAGGGATCGTCAGAACTGGCTCGTTTAGCAGACAAGAGGTCGTGATCCTTGGGGTGTGCGGGAGCGATATGAGATGCAGAAGGGATGGGTCCTCAGGGGAGCAGGGAGGAGGCCGGTCTGCCCAGCTCACCGCTCTGCCTGCAAGGGGAAAAGAGCTGGTCAGCCAGGGCTGGCAGCGGGAAAAGAGCTGGTCAGCCAGGGCTGGCAGCGGGAAAAGAGCTGGTCAGCCAGGGCTGGCAGCGGGAAAAGAGCTGGTCAGCCAGGGCTGGCAGCGGGCTGAGCAGGGCCGGCGCTCGGGGCTCTGGGGCAGCCGCCCCGCCCTGCGCCCATCGCAGAGGCTGCGGGCAGCCCCGGGCTGGGCACAACCTGGGCTGGAGGCACTGCCCTCTGGGGACTGTTCTGACCCAGGGGGTGGTCGGGGTCTCGTTCCAGCCGGGCTCGGGGGAAGCCGGTTTGCAGAGCGGGGAGCAGGGATCCAGCCCCGCTCTGCCTCCCCCCGGGGGGTGCAGCCTGGGGGTCCTGCTGCCCGCGGCACGACAGGGACCCGCACACCTGGGGATGCGCTGCCTCCCGGGCCCTGCCCTGCTGGGCGGTTACTGGCATTCCCTGCCGAGGCTCTCCACTCATTTTTCCGAGGGTTTTGTTTTGGGTTTTTTTTGGTGCGTTTGCAGAGAGCCCGGGCTGCCCGGAGCTGCCCCCCCTGCCCTTCTTTGCTGCTCCTCATGGCAGAGAGCAGAGGATAGAACACGGACAGTTGTGGTCAGGCTGCAGCAGAAGGCACCAGATAGCAGAACAGTCCTGTTTCCTGCCCGGTACCAGCTGTGTCAGCCCAGCCGGCTCCGGATGCTCCTGCCGGGGGGAGCAGGGGGTTTCCTCGGTATCGGAATGACTCGCCCTGCCCGTGCTCCTCCCGGCACTAGCACCACGCACGGTCTCGAGGGGGAAACCCAAACAATTTGGCCACACGCACTCCGAGGATAACCAAGGGTGATTTGACAGAGCTGATAATGCTGCGTTCTTGTTTTTAAACTGGGCTTCTGAGGGGTTTTTTCCTCCCCCTCCCTGCTCCCATTTGTGGGAGCACTCGTCTGTGTCTGCAGCTCTTAACTCTTGGGGCAGAAATAATAACTATTGCATGTTAAAATTCCATCATCGCTCTGTGGCAGGTTTAGCTCCTTTACAGCCCTTTGCAGAGTTCCAGGTGTTTGACCAGGGTGGCTAATTCCAGTTTGTCTGAATTTACTGCTGAGCAGGTGAAGGGACCTATTCCCTGTCAGAGCAGGTGGCAGCTGGGGGAAAAGGCCGGGGTCCCCTTGGGCAGCAGCCTGCCTGTCCACCAGCAAACCTGCCTCCACTGTGCTATTAGAAAAGCCCTGTGTGGCCAACCATGCTGGAAATAATCCTTCTTTTAAATGAATCACAATAGAAAATTCGTGAGGTGGGAGTGGAAGGATTATTTTTTCAGAAGCAGCCTTGCCTGGAGGAGGCACAGCCCTGGCAGGGCACAGCCTGACCTTCTCCTGCCTTCCCCCCCCCCCAGCCACAGGGCTGCCCCCACACACCTCCCCATGGGAAGGTCCTTGGGTTTTTTCTCAACCAGAAAATAGGGATTCGGTGAGGAGGGATGGGTGGGTGAGAGCTTTGCCCCAACTCCATGGTGAGTGGCAAAGGCAGGGCAGGCTGGCTATGTCCTTCCTTCAGGGTCTGCGCCTGGGATCCAGCCAGGAGCCACCTAAAGCACCTCACTGCAGGGACTTGGCACAGGGATCCCAGCAGCAGCCTTCAGGACTCCATCAGCAGTGTCACCTCTGATCTCTCTGCCTTTCTCTACTGCTTGGCAAAACCCAGGGCAGCTGATGGGAGGCTTGCTCTGCCTTGGCTGGCTCTGCTGGGGTCACAACATGTGCCAAGGGGATATGGGGGCTGTTGGGTTTAGGTCCAGCTTCTCTCAGATTTGCCCTCGTAAAACATATGTTCTTCTAACCAGTTTTTCTTTCAATCCAAATCTTAAAATGGTTTATCCGATGCTATCTTTAAGGAAAATAGCCCAACAAAACCACCTTCAGAGTCCTCTTGTCTAAGGGGGTAAGAGAAGCATGTAGTGGTTTGTTTTCCTAGGAAAGTCAGCTGTTGTTCAGAGAATGAATCAAACATGCAGGGACTTTGACTTGGATGAGTTAACTGGGTGTTTAGCAATAGTTTTGTAACATGTGTGTGATTTCTAATGAACTGCACAAGCAGAGGTGGCCAGCACTGCCTTTGGCAGCAGCAGGACCATGCTAGGTACAGAAGGGCTGCAGCCAGAACCTCCCTCACTCCAGCAGGAACTTACCTGTGACTTCAAAATCCACACACGTGTGCGCTTGGGGTTCCCTGCACCATGAGGAGCTGGGAGCTGGTGGCTCTGGGCACATTTCTCAGTCAGGGCTCAAGCCACTGCAGAATTGGTTGCCCTGTTTCTTGGCTGGTTTGTTTGGTTTTTTTTCCTTTGCACCTTCCACACAAGGCCATTGCTACATTTGCAGCCCCTTCTATGCCCACCTAGACTCCCAAGACCCCTTACCATGTGCCTTGGGCCCTGGGGATGCTGCTTCTCTGCATCCCTGCCCTGGGGCATTGTGTGTAGACCTGGGGGATACCTCCAGAAAGGCTGAAAAATTGGCTTTTCCTTGGCAACAACACTACGGGGAGGGAGGTGAGATGGACTCCCAGCTGGAAAATGCCTCCTCTGCCCTCCTCTGTTGAAAACTGTCCTGCTGTGCATATAATACTTTTTCTGCAGCTCTAGGAAATACAATAATGGGTTGCACATTCTAACCAGCTGCTCATTTATTTTTTCAACTGCTGCTGAAAAATGCTTGTAATTAGGAAAAATCTATAACAAGAAGTACAAACAAGTCAAAGTCTGTCATTAGCCAGAAAGAGTCAGCTCTCTGCCTCAGCTATGGCTTTATTAAATTAGAATAATGAAGCAGAAGCTCTACAAAGAAAAACAAGCGCTTTGGAAAGGTCTGAAAATATACAGCCATCAGTTTAGAAAACACATTTTCAGATTCAGCCGTGAAGCTGTAAACATGTCAGCTTGTGCTGCTCTGATGCCTCCTTCTATAAGGCAGCACAAACCTTACAGAAATACCCCGTAAAAGGGAGACGGGGGAAATCTTCTGTACTGCTTTGAACTGAAACTGCAGCAGTGGCAGAACCCATCCCAGAGCAGATCCCCACGGGCTCAGAGGGGCTCTGGGGTGTCCCTGGCAGCAGCAAGGCAGTGCCATGTGAGACTCTAGGGTGGGGGGGGCTTTATGGATCTGGCTCATCTCCTCAGGGCCATGAGATCCCTCCCATGGGAAAGGTGTTTTCCTGGCTCTGCTGCAGACTGGGAAGCTGTAGCCTGCAGACCTTCTGTTGTTGCCTGGCTCCACACTTGCTCTGTACAATGTCTGGACACACAAGTGCTAAGACCCCTGTGCCCCAGGACAAAACACAGGCAGGCTGCCTGGGGACACAGCTGCCTGAGGTTCTGCCTTCTTGTAAGCTCTAGAATAACCTGGTTTCGATGAATTCTGCTGTTTCAAAGTTCATTATGAGCAGAAAAGTACTTTGAAAAGTCTTCACTTGTGTGTTTTCTGATGTAGAATTGTGAGCTGGGAAAAGAAGTTGTGCTCTTAATGCTCCTCAAATGGAGGTGCTGGGGCTTGGGGCAGGGCAGGTGGGTCCCTCTCTGTGTCTGGGGTGAACCAGGGTTGATGGTGAGGGCCCCATGGGGAGCCCCTTCCCTTGTTAGATCCAGATGGCAGCCAAGCAAAGTGGGGCTTCCCAGCTTTTAGCCACCTTGGCACCAGGGGTGCTCATCCAGTCCTCGTGCCCGGAGATGGGGCAGCCATCCCTGGGATGCTGTGGCACAGACGCTGTGCTGGGGAACCGCTGTCAGTTGGAGCTGTTGGGGTGTGTTTCAGCCGTGATTTCTGAGCACAGGCACCTGCTGTTTGGCTGGAGCGGGCCGGTGGTGCCGCAACAACGTCACCCTGTGTGTGCGTGCGGGTGCTTCCCCACGGGATGTCCCCAGGGCAGGGACTGCTGACAGTCAGTCACCTGGCTGGCATCTTGCTGCCTGTAGCCAGGGAAGGGTGACGGACAGGATCACTCCTGGTGCTGTGGAAGTAGAACAACAGAAATAACTTTGGAGTTTGAGCCCACACATCCATACACCAGGCCCCACCATCTGAATTTATCATCTAAACAGTTGCTCGTTGTTTGTGGGCTATAGGCAACACCAGTCACGAACTCTCTGTTCCATCTTTTCTGGGAAAACCTCTCTGTGGACAGGAGCCAGTTTTGATTACAAACTTTCCAATAGTTTGTCCACAACCTTATGTAAACCAGGGGTGGGGGCAAGGGCTCTGCTGGCTCTGGGTGAGCCCCTCCAGCACCACCTGCTCCCTGCACCCAGACCTTGCTGCTGGTCAATATCCCCTGGCCCATGCCAGGCTCTGGCACTTGGAACAGGGCTCTGGGACATGGGAGTGTCCAAAGCACAGAGCATCACCTTGGGCTCCCAAGAGGAGCAAATGGTGCCCCGAGCAGGGACCTGCTGCAAACGCTCCCTGAAGGAATGTTTGTTTATAGCTTCAGCACCAGCCACAAAACCCCCTAAACTGGGATAATTGAATATTCATCTTCTGTGAATTCTATTAATTCTGCGTCTTGTGTTTTGAAGAGCAAAATAATTGCTGTAATTTCATTTCAAAACCTAAAGTAAATAACCATGAGCCTGTCATTTTTCTGTGTGTTTTCACTGAAAGGAAATTCATCTGCCTCCTGCTTTCATTATGAAATGATCTGTGGGGCCACAAGAACAACAGCACATTTATTTTTACATTTCCCTGCAAAAGCCTATTTACTCTAAGTGGCACAGTTAACATTGCCAGCGAGCTCTTTGTCCTGATTTTAAACAGCTTTTTAAAACCCAGCATTCATTTAAACAAGATAATATAATCTATGTTATGTGGTTTGGAGCAGTTCAGTGCTCCCCCCCTTCAGAGGCTCTGCCTTTTTTTTTTTTTTTTTTTTTAAACAACCCCTAAGGAGATGCATGTTAACATTAATCAGTGCTTAAAAAAATACTTTTTTTTTTTTTTAAATCAGGTTTAATCCACTAGGGAGAAGCACAGAAAGATGAAGTTTGAATGTGTCTGCTTGGGGCCTGGCCAAGAGGGTACCTGCAGGGCAGGGATGGGAAGAGCTGGTGACAGAGTCCTGAGTGTTTTGGGGTGCAGAGGGGGTGGGAGGTTCCATTGCTCCCTTTGGGTAAAGCAGCTGATTCTGGCAGGTCCTGGCTGGAAGAGGTGCCTGTGGGAAGGTCTCCCCGTGCTGGGCAGGGTACCTGGTGTACCCCAGGGCTCTCCACCTGCTCCCCTGTGCCCGTTGGCTCAGTGGGTCCTTGGCAGTGAAAACCTGTCCCCCAGAGAGCTGGGAGAAGTCAGTTCTGTGCTCTCTCTGTGTCTCCTGTGAGATGTGAAGGAAGTCTTGGTATCTGGCCTCCTTTCTTGCCCCCCTTATCTTCTCATCAATGTTTACCAGACATGCAATGTTCTCATGAAGGAGAAACTCCTGTTTTCACAATTGGGGTCGTTTGTCATCTGTGTCACTTACACACGGGCTCCCTTGGCTGGGGCCTGCAGAGGGTGGTGACGGGTGGGATGGAGGGTGACGGGAGCGGTGACACCTTCTGTGCCCCTGCCAGGGCACAGGCAGCCATGGGATGGGCAGGACCAGCCGTGGGCAGACCCCCTGCTCGGGGTGGCAGCAGCAGTATTGGGGATACTCCCACCATGGGGTGCAGCATCAGAATTATTTATTACCCGCTATTGAACACATACTTCATCAAGTTCTGAAGTTCACACTCTCTCAGCCTCCCAATGTTGGGCTGCTTCCCTCAACACTGTGGATTGATCCCCAGTGGAATCTGACCTAGAATCCAGCCTGGGCTGGGTTTTCTTTTTAATTTGGAGAGGTTGGGGAAGGGCTGGAGAGCCCACACAGCTGCACAAGCTGCGCAGACACCCTGTGCCAGGGCATGCTGGGTTGTTCTGGTGACAAAGGGCCAGGTTTGGCCAGCTTTTGGCTGCCTAGGACTGGGTAGGAGGCCAGCTGGGCTTATGGTGATAAACCCTGCAGAGCCAAATCCTGCAGTGCAGCCTCTTAGAGACACCAGCAAGGGCTTCTGGGCTGTAAACCCAGTGCTAGCTCATAACCCCTCCAGGGTAAACCAATGATGTTATTTCAGGGTGAATTAGGTGCAAGGAACTCCCAGTCTCTTTGCAGGGACTCGTTGCTGTGGGGTGGGACAATGTGGCTGGGAGAAGCCCTGCAGATGTGGTGCCATGGCTGTGCCAGGCCCTGCTCCCAGCCAGGAGCCACAGCACTGCCCTGGTGGACACGGTGGCTGCTGGAAACCAGGACAGGGACTGACCCATCCCTGGGTCCAGAGGCTCCTGAGGGGACTTGGGGCAAGCCCCAGCACAGCAGTGTACCCTGCCAGACACCTGCTCCCTGTTTTCTCTACAAATGGGTCCAATGATCAGACCCATCAGTTTACATAGAATTAGTCCTCTTAACCACCAAACTATGAATTCAGAGATTCAATCTCATTATTCGGCCAGTGAGCTTGGCAGGACTATCCCTCTTCTCTCATTACATTACAAAAGCACTGAGCCTTTGCCCTGGCTGCTATTTTCTTGGCTGCAGCCAGGGCTGGGGGGATTTGGCAGGGTTCCTGGGCAGCCTCCTTCTCCAAGCAGATGAAGCCTCATTAGCACCTGTACCAGGGAGATATTTATTTCCATTAAGGCAGCGTGGTGGGTGCCTTCCTGCCGGGCAGGGCGGGAGGCAAAGCTGAGCCCTGGCACAGGAGCAGAGCCAGCCCCAGGGCAGGCTGTCTTGCTGTCAGGGCTCACAGCAGCCAATTTGTGCCTTCTGGCATTTTTAGGAAGCTGTTTCCTGGGGTTTCTGCTGTGGAGGTGTTACTCTGTGCCCATTTCTGTGGCTAAATTAGGACTTAATCCCTGTACAACCCATCCATCCATTTTCCAGCCAGCACAGGGCAAAAAAAAAATCTCATTCTGTAGTTGGCAACCAAGCTGTTGGCCATAGAGGAAGGAGGCAACCAGGAGAAGGCCCAGGTGCAGGGCTGGGGCTGGGCAGAGCTGTGCCAAGACACTGCTTGGTTGTAAGCACCGGGGCTACACAAAACTACTACACTAACGTTGCTGTTTTAATCAGTTGACCTCTCTCTGTCTCCCACTGTCATTGTCTCCTTCTCAGTGACTCAGGCTGAAGGAATTTTCTCCTTCTTTTTCCTGCAGAGATCAGGGGGAAGGGCCAGCAGCAGCCCCAAGCTCTCATGGTCGGGGAATGGCCCTGGCAGTCCTGCTCTGATGTCCCTCCTCCAGGCTCTGGGTGTTCAGCCCGGTCTGTGTGTGTGCAGCAGCACTAGGATGGCACAGAAAAGGGCACAGCGGCTCTGAAGCCATTTGTGTTTACAGCACAGTCACATCTGGGTGGTTTCCTGCAGAACCCGGTGGGGTAGAGAGCCTGCCCTCTTCTGCTTGTGTTTCCCTCTTCCCTCTCTTGCGGTGAGCACAGGAAGAAGCTAAAGCAGATTATCATGTTTTGTGGACGAAACACTGGAACACAAACGGCAGGCACTGTAAGAACAATTGAAAAGCATGCAACAAGACCCAGCTCACAACAGTTCTGCCCCATCGGCTGGGGAATGAGACAAAAGGCACAGGAGGAGAGCAGGGGAGGCTGCCCGGGGCTGCCGAGAGCCCCGCGGGGCTGGTGCCTTGCGGGGGGTGGGACCCAGGCTGCCCAGCTGAGCATCACACCAGCTGTCCCAGTGCTTTGCAAACGGGATCCTTGTGGCTTGCTTAGCTGGGACACACGGGGGCTGGGGGAGACCTTGTCGAGCTCTAGGGCTCCCTGAAAGGCGGTTGTGAAGAGGTGGAGATCGGGCTGGTCAATGAAGTTACCGGTGCTAGGACGAGAGGCCATGGCCTCAAGTTGAGGGAGGTGTAGGTTGGATGTCAGGAAGAATTTATTCACTGAAAGGGTTATCAGGCATTGGAACAGGAGTCACCATCCCTGGAGGGATTTAATAGTCATAGGGATGTAGTACTTAGGGGTATGGTTTACTCAAGGACTTGTCTGTGTTAGGTTAATGACTGGACTCCCTGATCTTTAAGATCTTTTCCAACCAAGGTGATTCTGTGAACTCTTAAAAGACCTTTCAAGGAACAATTTTTACCCAGTGGCAGTTGATCACCAAGGATGGCATGGGGTTCACTCCATGGGATCCACAGCAGCACTTCCCAGCAAGCTCTGCATGGTGGTGCTGGTCCTGTGCCCAAAGGAGGAGAAACCTGGGATCACAGAGTGGTTTGGGATCGATCCTTACCGGAGACAGCTCTGCAGCTCTGGGAGTACAGCCTTGCTAACAACACCCCTTTGTAAGTGCTCTTGATTTTACTTGTACTAGAACTCAAAGCAGGAAATAGAAACATACAGAGGACTTTCTGCCCTTCTTCAAACAGGTTTGTTATGGGTTTGAATTGGTGCTGATCTTGTCCCATTAAATACAAGACATTAAAATCAATTATTCATAACTTTAAAAGGTCTGTACAACAACCACCAAACTTGCTCCTGTTTGACCATTAATGGAGGTGTTACTCCTTAACAGTGGGTTCTTTTACATCCATTCTAGAGATTATAAAAAAGATTACCCATGACAGTGATTATTTTTTTCCAATACGTTTTTAGATGAGACTCCTGAAATAAGCTCCTGAAGCTTGAATTTTCAAAACCAAAGGTTAATCCCTTAAGAGCTCAATAAACAATCATTAGGGGGAGGGAAAGCATTAGTGCAGCGCAAGCAGAGGCTGGAAAGCAGGAGAGGGAGATGAGCCCGTGGCAGGCAGCAGGGCTGGCCCTGCCTGGGAGTGGGAAGCAGATGGTCTGAACCCTGCCAGGGCTCTGGATGGCTCCAGGTCTTCATCTTCTCTGTCGAGGAAGAGCCAGGAGCAGCAGGGCAGGGGGGCACCACTGGGTACCCACCCGGGCTGCATCTGGAAGGAAGCGGGGTGCAAACTGGCTGAACGCAGGGTGGGACAGAATCAGACCAGTGACTCGTTTGGTGTGAGGCAGGAGACAAAATCAGGGGTGTAAGGAATGGAAGCTCAACTAAATCAGATACAATGATGGACTTGATCCCATTGTGATTCACTGAAAACAAGGGGTTCTGCTGGGGATGAGCTGCTGGCAGGTACCCTGAGGTGCCGCAGGGACCAGTTGGTCTGCAGGGCATCACTGAGCAGGCTGGGCAGCTGCTCACCCGCTGCTCTGAGCTGGCACTCCAGAGGGAAAGGGGAAATGTGTCTGCTTTGGCCAGGATTCCCACCTTCCTGGCACTGCAGGCTGCTCCTGGAGAGCCTTTCTGTCCTGTGTCCACACGCCTCGCCCAAGGCATGTGCTAACCTTGCTTTACAACATCTCAGAATAGCTTTATTTTTATATTTTTTGGTTTTTCTGCAGCCCTCAGGCCTATCAGATTTGTTTTATAACAACTAAGAAACAAACCGTGTGTCTTAATTTCAGCTGGGACAGAGCTGGTTTTCTTCTGAGTAGCTAGAATAGCACCACATTTTGGATTTATTATGGGATTTGGGTTGAGAAGAATTTTGATAAGACACCAATGTTTCCAGCTGTTGCTAAGAAATCAAGGACTTTTCAACTTCCCATGTTTTGCTGGTGTGTGGGTGCACAAGAAGCTGGGGGGAGCACAGCCAGGGCAACAGACCCAAACTGGTCAGTGGGATATTCCATAGGAGGCAACACCAAGCTCAGAAGAGAGACAAGTGCTGGCCAGGAAACTCACTCCCTTCTGGGATTCTGTGGTTTCCGGATTCCTTTCCTTTGGAATTGCTGGCCAGGGATGAGGTGGGTATTGGTTGGTGGGGGTGGACCTGTTGTACTGTGTTTCACTTGTTTGTATATATCCTATTGTCATCATCATTATTATTGCTATTGTTATTGATTTTAGTATTTTTATTATTTTATTTCAATTACTAAATTGTTTATATCCCAACCCATGATTCTCTTTCCCTTTCCAATTCTCTCCCCCACCCATGGGGGCTGGGTGGTGGTTGGGGGCTGGGTGGTGGTGAGCTGCTGGCGGGTGACACCAGGTCAGTCTGTCTGTAGTTGGAATTTAAATAGGAGGTGGGGACTTGGGGACAGAAGAGTCCCTGCAGCAGTGCTCCTTCCAACCAGGACTCAGTGTTTCAGCTTTTGCAGCTTAAACTGAAGCTGTTGCTGAAGCAACAACACAGTTACATTCAAAAAGGCCTCTGTACTGATTGCCAGGGTATTTGTTTCCAGGAAGAGCTGAGCTGGCATTTCTTTGTCCTACATAATTAGCTTTTCATTAAGCTCTTTTATTTCAGGTACTGATATATCTCTTGGTTCATTCCTTAGCATCACCTCCTTCCTGACGGTCCATGGGAGCTGTTGAATTTTCCCTGACGTTGCCAAACACACCCTGGGCTTCTGGAGCCAATGGATGCCTGGTGTCTGGAATGGCCAGGGAAAGGCCCCAGGCTCTCAGCTCCAGCCCAGGACAGGAGCCAGCTGCCAGCATCCTGATCCTGAGGGTCCTGCAGCCCGTGCTGCAGGAACAGCCCCAGAGGAAGGAGCAAGAGAGAGAAGAAGCTGCGGGATAATGAGAAAGGGAACAATAGCTGGAAGAGGAATGAGCGGGTCTGGCTGGAGACATCAGAGCAGAGGTATTGAAAGGGTTCTCCTACCTCCATCAGCTTCAAAGCTGTACGAAGAGAGTGCAAAAAAAAAGGGACTTCTAATACTTAGTTTGAACTCCTGACACTTCTTTGCCATTAGCACCTTTTCAGACATTCCAAAAATAAAATGCAGTAGAGCATTGGCGCCAGGACAGCTACAGTGCAGGACTCATTATGCAGCAGCACTACATACACTGAATAATTTAGTCCAAGAGGTGCCGTGTCCAAGCAGTGCCATGCCTGGGGAAATCCAGCTTTCCCGCAGCAGTGGCAGGGATCTGGGGGTACAGAAAGCTTTGGGGAGTGAGAGGAGCCAGGTGGAGCTGGAAGGGGGCACCTGGGGGCCCTGCTGCCACCCCCATGGCTGCCCTGAAGGCTGGGTAGGTGGCATGTGGGGACATGTCCCTGCAAACCTCCTGTCCCTGGACACAAACTTGGAGGATGCTTCTGTTATAGCACCTGGGAGGGTGGGAGTGCTGTGTGCATTCCCCTCGATGTGTCAGGCAGCAATCACTTAATTGAAATATGTAATTTTGTCTCCCTTGGTGTGGGATCTTCACATTTTCCTGCCTCTTTGTCTCTTGGCCATTGGAGGAAACAGTGTAACGTGAGTATTAACGCACTATTAAACCTTCTCAGTAGAACTGTCTTTCTCGGCTGGTAGCTAAACAAAATATCTGTTCTGCTGAGAATAGTAATTTCAATTTAAACTGGCAATATAGGAAGGAGGCAAGCTGCTCCCTGATGTAATTAGAACAAGCTTTCCAGTGTTGTGTGTTATCTTTAGACTCTGGAAGCGTAGCTGCAGTAGTAGGATTAACAGGTCACCTTCATTAACTTTATTTAATGCAGTGCTGTATCGCAGGGCATCCCAGCAGCAGTGCTGATCAGAAACTATTTGCATCTTCTGAAATACAGCAGGCACTCTGAAACAGCCTCTTCTTTATCCTAAGATTAATAAAGGCAAAGAGGGAGAAGAAAGGATATACAATATTCATCCATATGGGAATACATGACAGTCATACCAGCCACTTACCCAGGCCTTGTGGACCAGCCACTGAATTCCCACGTTAGCCACTCACCACATCCACTGTTCACAATCAGATAACAACCTTCTGCATGCTCAGTTCTGTGTCATTCTGTCCTCCAAAGCTCCCACCCTGTTGGGCCTCAGCTCCTCCTTGGGCTGCAAAATCCCCCCTGTGCAGAGCTTGTTAATTAGCCCAGGAGCAGCTTTTGTTTTCCAGACAGGGAAATGTCAGCCCAGCCACTACAGATGTGCTGCTGGGCTGAGGGCTCTGCTCCCCAAAGCGGGGCTGTGCCATGGTGGGATGCTGTCACCCCTGGTCCTCAGCTGCTGAGGGCCACAGGTTCTTGCAGGGAGGTGAGAGAAACCGTTTATTGCACAAAAGAAATTCCCATGCATGTCTGCTCACCCTCCCATCTCCCAAAGAGATTTATTTACTCACAAGTTGAGGCCAAACCTGGGCATTTTCAGCATGTGAAGCTAAGGCTGGAAGGAAACAAAACCTGGGGCCAATAGCCATTGATAACAGGTGGCCTGCTGTATATTTTTAAGTATTTTTGGACAAACAAGAATGAGTTTTGCTGGGGTTTTTTTTAGTATAAATGTGTGCTAAAATCCTTTAAACTTGAATTTCCTCCATTCTCACCTATGTGGAGTTGGCCATTGCAAGTCCAGCTGAGGGACCTCTTGCAGCTTTGAAGGTGTAGTATTTTATCTACTGCAGGCAGCAGTATTTAAACATAAAATAAATTAGTATTTCAGGCTAACTATGGGAAGTCTGCATGCTGCATAAGGGGTACTGGGAAGAGGTGCTGCCTTCTGTGACAAACGGAAAAGGAAGACACAAAACTGCAGAGACTGGAGAAAGAAAAAACAGTGTGATCAGGCATGATTTGACCTATCGAGCTGCCTCGTGAAAAGGGGAATGAAGCTCACCAGAACCAGTAGGTTAGTCACAAGCCAATTCAGGTAAGATGTGAAATAGCCTTTTTGCAGTGGATAGTCTCATGCAGCAGGGGAGTCAAGGGCAGTTCAGCTCCATCTGTGGCAGGACTCCCAGGTGAGACATGAGGGCTTTATATCCATGTGTGAGTATCTAACACCTGCATTTCCCTCACGATGAGCAGGCACTGCTAGGATCATCTCTGGGGGTCCCGTCTACCAGCCTCTCTGTCTGCAGCCGCTTTGCCTTCATACCAGCACACTTTGAAATACTGAGATCTGCAACAAGTCTTCCTGGTAACCAGAGCCAACAGGTAGGAACAGCTGGATTTATGTCCAGATCAGTGCCTCTGCACACCCACACACAGGGATACTTCAGTGCTAATTGGACTGACTGGGAATTTCCATTTGTTCTCCAGCACGCTCGCTTTTCTCGTTAAGGATCCATCATCTCTTTGAGTTAAATCAGCTGTTAACAGAACAAAACATTCAGTTTAATGGAAATCAGTGGTATTAAAATCCCAGATTTTGTAGAAAGTGCACTGAGAAGCAAAGCTGGAAGGAATACAGTTTCAGCTGCACCAGACAGAACCTATTCAGCTACAAGGCATGTGCTAGAGCTATGGAGGAGAAGGTGCTAATGCAACATGGTCTGTCACTGCAGACCAAACTAAGAGCAAATGAGTGATACAGGCAGGAAGACTCTACTCTGCTGGCTGTGTATGAAGGCTGGTAACACTATGGCTGCTGAAAACCATTTCTCGGAGAGAAGAGGAGAGATCTGCTAGGCTAGGCAAAGGCTGAAATACCCACAGAGCAGTCACAGGGACTGGGATACAAAAGGAAAAGGAAAGCCTGGATGAAGAAGTGAGGTATGTGAGGCGGGAGGAAAAAGGAGGGAAGAAAGCCAGTGATTTAGAAGATGTGCATGAAAAAGGAAAACGGCTCTTTTCTACTCCCGTGAGGAAAGGCCAGTGTGGTTCTGGAAAGCTGCTGCTGTTTGTAGTATGTGGTAGCACCTAATCTTCTGATGGAGGGTTCTAGAAGAAAGACAGGGACAAGATTTTTAGCAGGGCTGGTAGTGACTGGACAAAGCGTGGTGGTTTAACACTGGAAGAGGGGAGATTCAGACTACATATAAGGAATAAACAGTTTACAATGAGGGTGGCAAGACACTGACCCAGGCTGCCCAGAGAGGTGGTAGATACCCCATCCCTAAAAACATTCCAGGTCAGGCTGGATGGGGTCTGAGTGACCTGATCGGGTTGAAGATGTCCCAGGCTATGGTAGGGGTTGGACAGAATGAATTTTAAAGGTCTCTTCCAATCCAAACCATTTAATGATTCTATTATTCTTCCCCAGGATAAGGCAGGACACAACGTGCAAGTGGGATGTGACACCCTTGGGGTACCATCAGCAGCTGCTGGGTCAGGGAGGCTGCATGATGCTGGCAATCGTTGTGTGCAACACTGCCACAACTGTGTCTGCTGCGGGGGCCCACCCGTTCAAACAGGCACTGAGAAATGAGAGGTCACACAGAAAAAAGTTAGAGGGATGAGTCAGGTAACTTGGAAAATCCTGCCCTGGCACAGCAGACTAAATAAATGGAAGCCTCTCAGACCAGATTATAAATCTGCGCTTGGAGCCCTTAGTAACAGATCAACAGTGCTGCAGCTGGAGGAGGAGAGGCAGGGTTTGGTGCAGCTCCCCTCCTGCCTGCGGGTATTTGTGTGTTTGAATTCAACCCTGAGCACGCCCGTAGGTGCCACAGGAAGGTTACGCCAGGCGCGGTGTCACCTCCTGGCGCAGCCGTGGCTCCAGGCCAGCTCAGGTGCCAGCTCTCCTGTCCCCTCCAGCCTGGGTCTTGTGTGACTGCGGGTGCCCGGGCCAGCCCAGCGCAGGCAGCTGCCTCCTCCCTGCCTGCTCCTGCCGGCACCGCGCAGCCCCCACGGCTCCCAGCCCCTGCCCGCACCCCCGCCTGCCTCGGGGCCCAGCCCCAGGAGGTGCCTCCTTCCCCCACTGCCCTGGGCTCCCCAACTTACTGTTCCGACCTTTCGCCTCCTCCGTTTGGATTTATGGCTCTGCTTAGGTAACCGAAGAAAACAGGCTGCAGTTCAGAGTGCCTATTTACTGATGGTATCTAACGCTGCTTCGCTATGACTCAAAATTTGCTCGAGACAGGCAACTCAAGGAAGCTGCCAAGAGAAGCTACGTGTTAGCGAGGGGACTGAGAAAATCACTAACGAAATAACAATTACAAAGGGAGAGATAAACGAAAAGGCTTCTTGTTTGCTAATAGCATCGCTTTGTTTTGGTTTGGTTTGTTTTTTACACAATACTCCAAGTCCTTCACTGAAATGACTCTGGCTTTGGCCATGCAGCTGATTCCCTGGGGAGCAAGCTGGCTTTTCCATGAACCAGCATGGTGGGCTCTCTTGGTGTGCTGCATGCCCTGGACGCCTGCTTTGTGGGCTGGGTGTTTTCTCTTGTGGGAACACCGAGGCTAAGGATTCATTTCTGCTCTCACTGTAAAATCCTAGAGGGCACCACAGAACAGTTCTGTAAACCAGGAGTGCTTTACAACACACGTCTTACAGGTGTTGCTGTTCTTGTCTCCTTCGCTTCGCTTTCTCTTCACATTCAATTTGTATTAAAATGAACAAGAATCTTCAAAGTAGTAAACATGCAGTTAGTGGATGAATACAAAAAGAAAAAACAAAATCTAATGCACTAGAAGAAAAGGGCTTTTGTTTACAGAGTCTAAGCTGTCGCTTCAAAGTTGCAGCCTGTGTGACTTGCCCCAGCAGAGCTGCCAGGCTGGCAACTCCAGATGCATCCTCTTGCAGATTCCTGCCGGGGTACAATATGCAGCTGATTTCCCAATTAAGCTTTCTCCACAAAGTAGTTTTATGATTTAGACTCAAAACTTTGAAAAACGAATACATATTCATGAAGTACTAATAATCCTCTGTCTAGAACAGCTTTTAGCTGAGAGCAGCTATGACGAGCTCATGTATCACTCACCACCCATCCCAACTAAAATGTGAACAAGGAAGAAATGGCTGCAACCAGCAGCTTGTGTTTTGCTCCGACAATAAATAATGATGGTACTCTGACTCAAGTGCCAAATGTATAGTGCTTAATTAGAGGTCAGTAGAGCAGATTTCTGCTCAGCTGTTCCATTTGCTGCGATTAACGCGTTCGTGGAGCTCACACTGGGCTGCAGAGCAGTGAAAGCAGAAGCCGGGCGGTGCTGCTCGGCTGCCGGCAGCGGCTCAGGGGCCGCGCACCCGACGGTGCCACGGGGCTGGCAGCCTCCGGCGTGGCGATGGACACAGGGGGTTCGCCCAGGCACCGTGTCACTGCGGAGGGCTGAGGTGACCCTGTTGCCTCTGCTCCGGCTGCCTGGCAGGGTCAGGAGAGCAGCGCTCTGCCCCGGCCAGCGCTGGGCCCTTCTGTGTGCCCGTGTGTGCGGGCACCGTGTCCGTGGGAGCCCCCGGAGAGAGGTGACACCGTTCCTGCGCTGGCCTGGCCGGTGGCACCGTGCCCACCGTGCCGCGTGGGCACACCCGTGAGCTCCGCTGCCACCCCCACCGCACCGCCCGGTGCCCCGCCGAGCCCCGCGCCCCGGCTGACCCGGCCGGGGACCCGAGGGTGGCAGGTGTCACCCAGAGCGCGCGGGTGGGGCGCCCGTGGGGGCCACGGGCCGCTGGCCGGGTGGGGCGGCCCCGCACCGCCCCCGCCGCGCAGCCCCGGCCCGGCAGCCGTGTGCCGCGGGCGGGGAGCGCCGAGTACCGCCCGCCTGCGAGGGCGGTGCGGGGGGCGGGCGGCGCGGCCCTGGGCCGAGCCGACGCCTCGTCCCGCCCGCAGTCCGCCCGCGGCCGGCGCGCTGCCTCCCGCAGCAGAGGGGCTGGAGGGGCTGCGGCCGCTCTCCCCGCGGCGCCGGCATGGAGGGGAGCCCCGCGCCCCAGGCGCCGTAGAGCCGCTGCCCCCGGCCAACCTGCCCTGCCCGGCGATGGGAGCTGGCTCGGCCGGGGCAGCCGCGGGCGGGACGCCGTCCCCCGCCGGACGGGCGCTGCCGGCGGCGAGGAGCGGCGGTCGCGGGCTGGCGGGAGCGCCGCGGGAGGCAGGTGGGAGCGGCCCCGGCGCTCCTCGGAGCCGGGCTGGGCGCGGCGGCGGCTGGGGGCGACGCGGGGAGCAGGGACGGGCGGGCTGGGTGACCTGGGCGGGCTGAGCGGAGCCGGGGCAGCCGGGCGGGCTGAGCGGAGCGGGCGGAAGCGAGGGCAGCGGCGGCGGGCGGGCGGTGGGACGGGGCCGGCAGCCGCGGGGGCGGCCCGGGCGGCAGCGCTCGCCTGGGGAGGGCGAGCGGAGCGGCTGCCCCTCTGCCCCCGGCCGGCCCCGCTGCCCCTTTCCCCGCCGCTCCTGCCCTGTGTCCGTGCCCGGCTCCCGGGGGGTCCCGCTGGCGGCAGGCAGCACCCACCGAGGTGCCCCGGGTGCCGGCGTGCGGCGGGGCCGAGCGCTGCGGGGGCCGGTCCGACCTGCGGGGCTGGGGGAAGCTCAGCCGAGCACACCCGCCTGGAAACGCTGGGAAGAGAAGCAGGGCAGGTTTTACCTCCCGGTGAGGTTTGCTCTGCTCTGTTCTTGTTTTAGATGCGTTGCTGTTCCTGTAGAGACTTTATTGCTTCACCTCAGACCGATGTGACTCTGGTAGAAGGATCATGACTGAAGTCCTCTTCTCGGCTGCTTTGAATGGAACTGAACCCAACCTGTTATCCAGCAGCTGGTCTGTGGGAAATGCCTCCACCAAGTGTTCCCTGACCAAAACTGGCTTCCAGTTCTATTACCTGCCCACCGTCTACATTCTGGTCTTCATCACTGGGTTTTTGGGCAACAGTGTGGCCATCTGGATGTTTGTCTTCCACATGAGGCCTTGGAGCGGCATCTCAGTTTACATGTTCAACTTGGCACTGGCCGATTTCCTGTACGTCTTGACTCTGCCTGCCCTCATCTTTTACTACTTCAATAAAACAGACTGGATCTTCGGAGATATCATGTGCAAACTGCAGAGGTTCATCTTCCACGTGAACCTGTATGGCAGCATCCTGTTCCTGACTTGCATCAGCGTGCACAGGTACACAGGGGTGGTGCACCCCTTGAAGTCGCTGGGCAGGCTGAAGAAGAAGAACGCGGTGTACGTCAGCACCCTGGTCTGGGTCGTCGTGGTGGCCGTGATCTCTCCAATACTCTTCTACTCGGGCACGGGGATAAGGAAAAATAAGACCACGACGTGCTACGACACCACAGCTGACGATTACCTGAGAAGTTACTTCATTTACAGCATGTGCACCACTGTGCTGATGTTCTGCATCCCGTTCATACTGATCCTTGGTTGCTACGGGCTCATCGTGAAAGCTTTGATTTACAAAGATTTGGACAATTCTCCTCTCAGGAGAAAGTCGATTTACCTGGTTATTATTGTGTTGACAGTCTTTGCTGTGTCTTACCTTCCCTTCCATGTGATGAAGACCTTAAATCTAAGAGCCAGGGTGGATTTCCAGACTCCACAAATGTGTGCCTTCAACGACAAGGTTTATGCCACGTACCAAGTGACGAGGGGTCTGGCCAGCCTCAACAGCTGTGTCGACCCCATCCTTTACTTTCTGGCAGGTGATACCTTTCGAAGGCGGCTTTCCAGGGCCACCAGGAAATCGTCCAGAAGAAGCGAACACAACGTGCAGTCCAAAAGCGAGGAAATGACTCTCAATATTTTATCTGAGTATAAACAGAACGGAGACACAAGTTTGTGAACAAATGTGAAAGATTTGGGAACGGTTGGAAAATATCTTCTACTTTGAGACAGTAGGACACTGTGGTGCTGCAAGTGTGTGAGGAAAACCTGCCAGTCTCTCCAATTCATTTTAGGTAAAGGCTCATTTTCTGACCTTAGAAAAACCTTAACAAAGTCAGCGGAAGAATTTTAATGGGAAATAACGTGCCAAAATTCAGCTTTCCTTCTGCCTACAGTGTTCTCATTTCCTTCTGACTTGTGTCAGGTAAAGAAAAATGAAGTAAATCCCCTAAAGGAAGAAAAACAGCCAAGTACTTCTGGTTTAATGACTTACTCTCCCACGTGCAAAAATGTTCTCAATCCTCTCTTTGGGAATAGGAAATAGAGATGAGAGCAGGCAGTATCTTCTCTTCTGAAGCTCAGGCCACATACATGGCCTTCTGCTCACTTGCTGTGGTAAACAAGTATTTAAATCGAAGTCACGATGCAGTTATCTCACCTTTACTGTTTATTACTTCTTCATCTGCTTCTAGTGTGGATAATTATTTGATAGTTCAGTAGCATTTACAGATCAATCTTCTTTGAGTGCTGGTGTTTTACAAAAGGTAGGCTTGCTGATGTGTGCATGGTTGTGCTTTCAGATTGCAATGGTTGTTCATGAAAACCTGGACCCCCCCTTAAAGGCAAATTGTCTCCTGGGTGAGCTGGCCCCCCAGCACGGGCGGGTCCGCCTAGGAGCTGTTGGAGCTTTGAGTCCTGCTTTGCCCTGTGGTTCACGAGAGGTGTCGGGGTGCCCGTGCGTGTGGAGGTGACCCGGTTCTGGGCAGCCCCTGGTCCGGCCCGTGCGGAGGAAACCGGTGCCTTGTTGGCTGGAGGAACCGCAGACGGGGCTGGGCACGGGGCTTGGTGGGACCAGGGACCAGCCAGCCCTGCCCGGGGGCCACCAGCATCTCCCTGCAGTGCCAGTGCTGGGATGCCAGGCTGGGATGCCAGGCTGGAGTTCTTCACAGGTAAAACAGGAGAAACACCCATGCTGGAAGTAATTGGACCTTGGCTATGAGTAGAACCGCAACCGCTCCGGTCACCTGCGTGCTCGTTTGATGGGAGAATGTTTCTGTTCCTGGCGACCCTTGGAGATAACATAAGTGTGGTTTCCCAAGAAAATCATTGCTAAAAGGGATAATACAAGTGGATTGTATGTTATATATATATAGAAAATAACTGAGGGAGTTAGTTTTTGCGTACTGTGACAAATAAATTACTGTATTAACAAGATGTTGCAATATACTACAGACTAAATCTGGCCCGTCGTTATGCATCTTCTCCAAATGTGGAATAGGTCATCCAAACTTAGGCAGACCACAATATTGTGTAACACAAGAGCTAGTGATCAGAGCACAGATGAAATCTGACAGGGGCAGTCTTATTTGTGTCACATATTTTTAAGAAATGTATTTGAAAATACTGTGTGCTAAAAATGGTATGAAAGCATGCTCTAAATGATAAATCTAGTGTACAACATTGAGTTTTGTGTAATCTTGAGGGTGATTTTAACAGATCCTTGTTCCTCCAGTCGACATAGTAAGAGTAAAATATTGATATTTTACTTACTGATTTCCAGTGATTGGTAACAAACAAGAATAGCTCTAGTTATTTTTTTGACGACATTGTAAAGCAGCTTCTGTTCACACGTGCAGCTTCGTAATCTGCAGAAGTCCCTATTTATTGAACTTATTTATTAGAAGGCTACATGTAAGTATGTGAAGTGTGGTTCTCCGTGTTCATATTCAGGATTGGGCATTAATGGGAAATTTATCAGCATGTTTCAGTCACTGTAATACTGTCTTCTAACAGAACATCTTTATAATAAACTCAATTCCACCCTGACTATTCACTGTTGATACGTAACCTAGTGATAAATTAGACTAGTAATTTATAGCCTAGAGCTAAATTAAACTGCTGCTTAAGAACATAGCTTCTTCAAGCAGTGTTAAGATCTCATTTAGCCCTATAAGATGAAAAATGCAGAGGTAGTGAAGAAGTCCCAGCCAAGGGTCAATTGCTAATTAATCCCTACTGACAAAAGGCTGCAGAACAGCACGGCCTATTTATATCAGCAGAGAATGAGCCTGATTCACAATAAATGACTTCTATTATGTGATTAGTTGAGACTTCATTCAGCTGAGGCTTGTCTTGTTTGGGATGGCAGATGAATTAAATGGGGAGAGAGAATAAAAATAGGATACTCTCTGCATCTGCTTCTCTAGGTTTAAAATCCTATTCATTTCCCAGCTTTTCGTGCTGTGTTTCTCTTTCAGTTAGGAAATAAAGTGTTCTGCTAATTTGTGGCTGTAAAAAAAGATCTGGAACAGCCAGAGCAGAGTGTAAAAGCCCCCACCCAAGCTGGTGCTCACAGCTTTTCTGCAGCATGTCTGGCTGAGCTGGCAGGGGTGACACCCAGGTGCAGAGGGACTGGCGGGGTCACACCCTGCTGGGGACATCCCCTGTGGGGGCTCAGCATGGTCCTGCCCCTCTTCTGTCATCTTCCCTGCATCTGCTGGGCCTGCAATGCCCGCAGTGTGTCTGGGGTTGCCTCCGGAACCCATGGAACACTCCCTGGTTCGTCTCACCTCCCCCCAGGGAGCTGTGCAACGGGCTGGGTGAGCCCTGTGATCCTACCTGAGGGCTGTTCTGACACTCTGTGGTGAAGAGCCCATGTACTGACCAGCAGCCATGGCAGGAGACTGCACACAGCATCCTCACCTCCCCTGAGCCCTTGGGAGCCTCCCCCCGCACCTCAAGAAGGATCATTAGACACATTTTACACATGGTTTATTTTCCCATCTCTCAGATGCTGTGAGCTGCAGAGTGAGCACCTCGAGCCACCATCTGCTCCAATGGGACTGACTCCCTGCTGGACACAGACCGAGGGGCCACAGCCTTCTGTGGATCCCATGGGAATCTGGAACAGGGTTTCACATGCTCATGCAAAGTTCCTGGGTTGTTTGGTTGTGGGGTTTGTTGTTTTGTTTGTTGCTTTGTTGTTTGGTTTTGGGGTTTTTTGTGTGTGTTTTTTTGTTGTTGTTTTTTTTTTCCCAGTGGTGGTGCTGTGTTGGGTTTATTTTTGCCATGTCATATTTGACATGGTGTGGCTGGGCCCACGGCAGCATCACACCAAATGCCTGGTGTGATGAGGCTGGTCAGACAGGTGTTTGTACACCTCTGGAGCACAAACCAAGCAGATTCTCTCCAGGCAGCACGATGGCTGGAGCCACCCACTCCCAGGGAACCTGGCAACTTGTATGACAGTATTTTCCTTTTGGCACCTGGCCATACTGTGATGTACTTGTGGGAAACAGCCCACTGGCCTTAGTGTCCCAGGTGAGCCCCATACTCAGACATAACCCTCTGGTGGCTGCAGGAGAAGGAGCTGGTCATGGTCATGCTTTTAACCTGTTTTTTCCTTCCAGGACTTATGAGACTCTTTTAATAAATACAAATAGTTCTGAAGACACCAAAAGGTTGAGGTAAAGAGTTAAAGCTTCAGTTTTGCCAAACCATTCCACAATGATCACACCAAACCAAGTTAGTCTCAATTGTCCGTATTTTGCTTCTTCCAGCTCACAGGATTAATTTATTTTTTTCCCCCCCCCTTTATGCACATTAGCTCCCACGTATGATCTTTTATACAGAATGAACTCGGTGTGAAGCCCACACATGATCTGCTGTCAGTCTGTACATTTTTCATAGCATAGCACCTGGGGTTCATTGTGTTAATCCAGTTCACATGACACCAAGTTAATGAAATAATGCTCAGACACAGGGAGTCACAAGCATCTCACCTGGCCCAGCGCTGGCCTGGAAAGCTGCTTCCCAGCTTGGATTCTTTGGGAAGCTGCAGGGCTTGGTTCTGCGCTGATGGCGCAGGAATGACCGTGGCAAAGCCCTCCTACACCGTGGGGCACCCCACTGCCTTCCTCTGCCCCCAGCACAGAACCTGAAGGTTTGGTTCCATAGCAGGGGCCGTGAGCTGCTGAGAGCTGAGCACCATGTCATGGAGAAAGGGCCCCTTGGCCCCTCTGCCAACCACCAGCACACCCACCTGGAAAGTCAGGGCTGCAGTGGGTAAACATGCTGGCCCTGGGGGTGAGGGAGACAAAACCTGCTCATCACCTTGCTGGGATTATCTTCTTTTCTTTTTTTTTTTTTTTTTTTTCTTCTTTTTTTTTTTTTTTTTTTCTTCTTTTTTTTTCTTCTCTTTTCCTTTGTTACCAGTTTTTGTCTTTAGGCTGGATACAAACAAAAACATTAATAGTGATAGATCTTACCACAGTTATTACTTATTTTTGTGAAAAGCTGGTTATTTTTCAAGTCTATACAGCCAATTTGTTACCTGCAGTGGTTAGTCTCCACCTCTAGTAACATTTTTGAGGGAAATTAAAGGCCTGAAGTTGAATTTGAATACGAAACGTGTATTTCAAGCTGCTGAGCAGCTGTGTTCGACAGTGGCCAGTTGCAAACTGGGACGGTGTGAGTCGAGCTGCCGGGGAAGCACTGGCCCTCAGGGGAAGGTTGGTTTGACCCTGCACTAAAAAGCCCTTAACTTGAAACAAACAAACAAAGCCCCATCAGCTCTGGCTGCTGGAACGGGACTGTCACCCTGCTCACCTCTGCTGTGTCACTTCCAACTTCAGGTGCTCTGCACTGAATCTGACCCTGACAGACAAGGTACGACTCGTGCATTATAAACCACTGCTTCTGTTGTGGCTGGGAAGTGCAGTCTCTCTCAAGGATATAAGTGAAAATCTTTATTTTTCCGTGTACGGTGGTTTCAATATCGCTACGTTCAGATTTTGTGTAAATACCAGGGAAATGTGACTGCAACGCCTGCAGAGGCAGCCGTACTTGGTAGCAGAGCTCAGGCTGTGTGACTGCTTTAATTAAACTGTCATTAAAAAAAAAAAAAAAAAAATCCCCTTATTTGTCTATAACTTCAACAACTAAAAATATTTGTTTTTTTAATGAAGCCCGGGGTTGTTTGCATGCACACTCACTGCTAGGCATGGCTCTCTGAAGCTCTAACTATTTTTAGTGGTGGCAGAGCTGCAGCCCCAGCCTTGCTGGCGCTGTACCTAGCAACCTCCCTCTGAAACCGCTCCAGTAAAATTATGAAACCCTTCTGCTGCCTTTTGTGTTGCTGCAGTTGATTCACGGCTCCAGGTGAATCTTCAGACAGCGAAACAGACTTAAAAGCGGATCATAAAAGGGTTGCAGGGTCTACAGAATGTAAAACCTTGTGAAGAGCCACCCTGCCGAGCCTCGGAATGAGCAGCATTCATCACCTGCCTTGTCTGCCGGGGTTTCAGGGGCAGGTGACCCCATCTTCACCCAGAAAAGGGGAAAGAGTGAGGCTCAGGGGAGAGAGGGCTGAGCTGGTGCCTCCTCCCCACCCACCCAAGCACTTCTGCTTGGCTGGAGAAGCATCTGCTCCCTTTCCCCTTCTCCCTTCTGCACAGGTGTTTATTCCTGCAGTGACTGTCCAGCATGTGACGGTGACAGCTGCCAGCCCAGAGCACCTCCACAGGGCTCTACAAATCAAAAGCTGAACCTCTCTTTACCAAAACTCCCTAGTTTTCCCCCGACAGTGGCTGCGTGTGCTGATTTTTGTTGCAGGAAACAGACTGGCTGTTCCTTCCCAAATGGTGTAACATTTAACCAGCAGTTAAAATATTTTGCTCCCATTTTCATCCGTACCATGACCGGTGTCAGTACTTCAGGGTTTCTGCTGACCTCTGTTTTTGTGCCATTCCTTGTGTCACTGCACACACGTGGCTTTGGTCTGTGTCCCTCCTTGCCAAGGCAGAGCCCCAGGACCCCAGCCCACAGCAGCACTGCGAGGGGAGGGATTGCTGCCTTTGGAGGCTCTGGGCTGTAAGAAACCTGTATTTCATTTATCACCTGTTTTCCTTTAAAATTTATTTCGCTATTTTATTTTCATTTCTTTTTCATATTCTTGGTTCACCCTTGCTCTTCATGGAAACTTTCCAACTTTGCTGTAACATCCCTTCAATGGCAATGATATTTGCTTCTCAGTGTCACAGAGGCACCTACAAACACACAGGGGCTTGCTAGGGATGAATATTTATTTCAATCAACACCATTTAACACCCCAACAAATCAAAAATAACATCACAGAGTCAGGTGTCAGTCAGGAATACACAACAGCATAACTGCTTCAGAATTCCCAAGCTTTTTCTTGTGACTGGTCTTAACATAGATAATAATAATCCCACCTGGGCACATTCCCTCAGACCAAGGGAAAGCCTCCTCCTCAGGTACCTGGAGTCACTTGCCCAACAGGGGCAGGGCTCACTCAAAGATACATCGGAAGGAATTACCACTCACCAAAGAAGAGGTCATTCAATCTCAAGAAGCCTTCTCAGGTGGGCCCAGCCTCTGGTAAGTCTTGAGTTCATCCTTCAGGACATTAAGTGCCTCTCTGTGTTGTGGAGTCCAATCCCATGCCATGTTTCTCCAAAGCAGATCACACAAAGTGTGGGCAATCACTGAGAACCCAGGTATATGCTTCTCCTGATGCCCCAATGTACCCAGCAACTGCTGCAATTCCACCTTATTGCCAGGAGTCTGTCCCCTCTCTGCAGCTGACAGTGTGTCCTCAGGCACTGCAGCTGCACCAGCTACCCACCAAGCTTCTAGGAACTTCATCTCCTGTCCAGGACCTTGGCACTGGGAGGGTGGAATGTCTAATCCATTTTTAATGAGCAGATTCCAGAGGGCTTCAGCCACTTGCCCTACCTGTTCTTTATTATTTCCACCAACATCACCTGTTGTGTGATGCATGTGGGCTCCTGGTGGCACTTCTACAGTACCAAGCAGCTTGGCTAATGTTTGGGCTGTGGTTGGTGAGTGTTCATGCCCCTGAGGCCAGTTCAGAGCATGTTTCACTCCCTCCCAAGTGAATACAAACTGAGGTTTGTCTTCTTCTCTTTGGGAAATCATAAAGAACATGTCCTTAAGATCTAGAGCAGTCATCCAGGAGCAGAGAGCTGCTGGTGCTGCTGTTACTGAGGAGGCAAAACCAGGGGCAGCAGCTCTAAGGGGCAGAGTATTAGTGATCAATTTCCTGTAATCAGTTGTCCATCACCAACATGCATCAGGTTTGCTGACTAGCCAGACTGGAGGATTATAAGAGGAATGGGCCTGATCTAGTATCTGTCTCTTCTCCTGATGACCAGTTACCCCTGTAGCGCCCCATTTAACTGCAGCTGGTGGAGGATAGTGAGGGACACAAGTTGCTGTGGTGGTGCAGGAGTGAGCTGCAGGGTCTTCATGCCCATGGCCTCCACCCCGTGTCTCTGAGAGCTCCACACAAGGCCATTGGGCAGACACCAGGGCCTGCCAGTAAGCCTGTCAAACCCCAGGATTTAGAAGGGCTTGGAGCCACCTCCACAGCTGTCACCCATTTTTCCCCAGGTAGTCAAAGCTGAGTTCAAGCTGTGGGACATTTTTCTCCCATGCCCATCACCCCCATTATGTGTATAGTTTTATTTGAGGGTCTAATTCCTAGTTTCTCATCTTATTGCTTGTCCAAAACACCAATTTGGGCTCCCATATCAGTTAAGGGTTCTAAACGTCTTCTCTTCAGGCCTATGGGAACATAGATACCCCAAAATCCCTAGGCCTGGTCATCATAGAATCCTTTGGGTTGGAAGGGACCTTAAAGATTGGGTTCCAACCCCCTGCCATGGGCAGGGACACCTCCCACCAGCCCAGGTTGCTCCAAGCCCCATCCAACCTGCCCTTCAACACTGCCAGGGATGGGGCAGCCACAGCTTCCCTGGGCAACCTGGGCCAGGGTCTTACCACCATCACAGGGAAGAATTTCTTCCTCATGTCTCATCTAAATCTCCCCTCTTCCAGCTTAAAACCATTACCCATTGTCCTATCACTGCACACCCTGCTAAGAAGTCCCTCCCCAGCTTTTCTGGAGCCCCTTCAGGCACTGGAAGGTTCTTAAGGTCTCCCTGGAGCCTTCTCTTCTCCAGGCTGAACACCCCAACTCTCCCAGCATGTCCCCAGAGCAGAGCTGCTCCAGCCCTTGGATCATCTTGATGGCCTCCTCTGGACTCACTCCAAGAGTTCTATGTCCTTTCTGTGTTGAGGGCTCCAGGTGGGGTCTCACAAGTGCAGAGCAGAAGAACAGAATCACCTCCCTTGGCTTACTGGCTGGGCTTCTTTTGATACAGCCCAGGACACGGCTGCTTTCTGGGCTGTAATTGCACATTGCTGACTCATGTTGAGCTTTTCATTGACAAGCACTCCCAGGTCCTTTTCTTCAAGGCTGTTCTCAATCCATTCTCCACCCAACCTGTATTTGTGCTTGGGATTGCCCCAGCCCAGGTGCAGGACCCTGTACTTGACCTGGTTGAACCTCATGAGGTTGGCTTTTGCCCACCTCTCCAGCCTGTCAAGGTCCCCCTGGATGGATCCCTTCCCTCTAGGGTGTCAGCCACACCTCACAACTTGGTGTCATTAGCAAACTTGCAGAGGGTGCACTCAATGCCACTGTCCATGTTGCCGACAAAGACATTAAACAGCACCTCTTCCAGTACCAGTCCTTGGGGAACACCTCTTGTCACTGGTCACCATCTGTACATCGAGCCACCACTCACCACCCTCTGAGTGCAACCATCCAGCCAACTCTATATCCACTCAGTGCTCCATCCATTAGACCCATATTCCTTCAATTTTCAGACCAGGAGGCCATTCAGGACATTGTCAAATGCTTTGCACAAGTCCAGGTAGATGACATCAGCTGCTCTTCCCTTGTCCATTGACACTGTGACCCCATTGTAAAAGGCCACCAAAATTGTCAGGCATGATTTGCCTTTGGTGAAGCCACACTGGTTGCCACCAACCACCTCCACATTTTCCACGTGCCTTAGCAGAGCCTTCAGGATGATTTGCTCCATGATCCAGCCGGGCACAGAGGTGAGACTGACTGGCCTGTAGTTCCCTAAATCTTTTTTCCTTCCCTTTTTGAAAATGGGGGTTAGGTTTGCCCTCTTCCAGACAGTGGGAACTTCACCAGACTTCACTTCCCTCTTCACCAGCTCCTCAGAGCTGCTTTGAGAAGCTTCTTGGCTTTCCTCCCCCCCGTTCTCCAGGTGTATGCCCACAGTCAGCTTTTCTCTTTGGACACCAGGGGAATTCTCTGCCTTCCTCTTTATGTGCCTGCACTTTAACCATTTCCAGTAAGGTCTGAAGTGTCTCCCTTTTAGATTCTGCCTCTGGACAGTCTCCTTTTGATTCTAACATACCAAACTGATCCTGGGCCTGAATCAGACAAGTACCTAAAATGTCAGCCATAGTGTCTTTAGCTGTGCTACCCCAAAACCTTTCACAGCTTTATTGCTGCTTTTCTACAACCCCTACAGGGTCAGACCACTTGCCCATTGCACCTCTGGGGGTGAAGGCACACAGATGTAGCCCTGTAATGACTTCTCGGTTGATACCCTGTGTGCCAATAAATGTAATGGAAGCACCCACAAACACACGAGAGTTTGTTAAGGATGAATATTTATTTCAATCAACACCATTTAACACCCCAACAAATCAAAAATAACATCACAGAGTCAGGTGTCAGTCAGGAATACACAACAGCACAACTGCTTCAGAATTCCCAAGCTTTTTCTTGTGACTGGTCTTAACATAGATAATAATAATCCCACCTGGGCACATTCCCTCAGACCAAGGGAAAGCCTCCTCCTCAGGTACCTGGAGTCACTTGCCCAACAGGCGCAGGGCTCACTCAAAGATACATTGGAAGGAATTACCACTCACCAAAGAAGAGGTCATTTAATTTCAAGAAACCTTCTCAGGTGGCATCCTGACCCAAGGAGAAGGCTTCCTCACAGACCCACTGCTCCAAGGGAAGAGCTGACCCAGCTCTCCACCCTGCTTTTATGGGCTGAGGCAGGTCTGGCCCCTGCTCATTCATTGGTTTCTCTGCCAGGGCCAGGACACCCCATTGGCCAGGGACCCTGCTCGTTAACAGAGGGTCCCACCCCAGAACCTTCCCAATTACTGAGCTCCAGGCCCAGCTGGGGTAATCAGTCACAGCACCGGCAAGTCTGACCCAACAAAGGGAACACAATACCTGGCCCGGGTGTGGCTGCTTCTGCCAGCTCCAGAGAGCTGGTCAGCCCCCAGCATCCGTAGATAGATCCTGCATCTGCAGCAAACCTGCTGGTTTACACCTTTCCAGAGGGCCTTTTCCCACCTGACACCCACTGGGACCTCAAGGCACAGACACCTTTAAATGCTCAGACGTCAGGTCTAGAAGTGTTGGGGCTTGGAAAGCTCTGCTCTTGCTGATTGAACAGAAATGGCAGCTTGAACAGTGTGCAAGCACCATGTGCTAATGCTTGAACTGGTTGTGCTTTTGGTTTTATTATTTTTTTTCTGGCTTCTTTAACCTTGGCCTAAGTGTGGAAACATGGTTTGCTGTTACCCCAGCAGGTGTGAGGCAGCACCTGAACATGAAGAATATTTGTTTATAAACTTCTCAAAAATGGTAACATTAGAAAATAGAAGACAAGGCTGTGGTGATGACCAACGGGCTGAACAGCTAAATAGTGAAATAAATGGGGGCTTCAAACCATGCAGCTCCAGTTGCTGCTGCCAGCATCAGGCTCCTGCTTCAGTGTGAGCGGGAGGGAGTTGCTGGGACTGCAGCTGGATGGTTGGGCTGGGCTGGGAGCAGGTCAGTGCTTGGAGGCTACCAGAGAAGTGGCACGTTCCCATGGGATTTACCCCAAACCACTGCTGGCAGCTGGGGTCAGCAGGGCCCTGGATCATGCCTGCATCCCCTGAGCTGGGGTCAGCCGAGGGTGAGGGCTGAGAGGTGAGGGGCTGTTGTTGCTGCTGAGCCTGAGCCAGCCCTGGCTGCTGGCAGTAATATAAATAGCTGGAGACTTCAGGAGCGAACAGCAGCTGGTGTGGGTGTCCCCACTGCTAGCAGTGCCTCTACAGGAGGACAGAGGAGCACAGGGGGTATTTATAGCCCCTGGGGCACAGGCAGCAGCACAGGGCTCCTGCAGGAGTCATGTCACTGCTCTGTGAGGTGCCCAGGACCTGGCGTGCTCCTGGGCAGCAGCCAGGAATCCTGAAGCCCGGGCATGCGCCTGACTTCCCAGCCAAGCACCAGGCAGCAGCTCCCACAGGGAAACCCCTTCCTGGGGTCCAAGGTAGCTGCACCTCCACCTGTGGGTGAGATATTAGGAATATATCGTATATCTGCATGTTCACATCGCTGGGGACCAGGAGTGACTCCGATGTGGCCGATCCCCTCCCGTGCGGCGTTGGGCTCCTGCTCCCTGGCTGTGGCTGGAGCCTGGCCTGTTGGGATCAGGCAACCCAGAGCTCCTACCTGCCCCTCCGAGGCTCGTGCTCAGCACCACGACGTGCCTGGCTGTGGTGACAGGACGATGCTGCAGTTCTGCAGTGGCCGCTTTGCGGGCACAGCCCCGCTGGCACCAGCCACCAGCTGCTCTTCCCTGGCTGAAACGTGGCCAGAAGCTGCTTCTGCATGACAGACACTGGGGACGTGGCTCCTTCATCACCCTCAAAAACCCAGAGGAACACAGACTGAAGTCGTACGGGTTCAGTCGGAGCGGATGGGCAGGCGGGGACAGCCCATGTCACCAGTCAGAGCAGTTCACTGGGTGCATTTTGCTCCTGCTCCAGGAGGGCTGTGAATCCCTGGTGCTGCCATGCGGCACATCCCGGGGCACTCGCAGCTTCAGCAGGAAACTCAGGACCAGCCTGGGCAGAGATGATAAAGCCCTGGTTAAAAATAACCAACCACTTTGCTGTAGGGAGGGGGCTGTACCTGTGAATTCTAGTTCACAGAGTCAAACATCATTTTTGTAAAAAGAAATAAAGAGCTACCATCCCCTTTGGATAATTTTGTCAGTGCTTCTTCAGCAGCTGGAGGAGTTTGCAGAGACAGAGCTGGGTGTGCAGCCATGTAATTATTTTTTTCTCCTGGTAGTTCCCATTTCCCTGTTTCCTGTAATATTCATCCCATAACCAGTGATGTCCCCTACTGTGTGTACCCCCACGGCAGCTGCTCAGGGAGGCAGGGCCACCTGGTGACGACTGACTGTGCCCCAGCTGCTGAACCAACCCAGCCCTGTGCCCATCCCATCCCCATTCCATCTCATCCTATCCCCATCCCATCCCCAATCCACCTGTAAGCACTGCACAGAGCCCCAGCCCTGGCCAGGAGCAGTGAGGGGGTTTTTGCATCTCCCTGCTGCTCTCAGCAGGCAAACCCAGCTCAGGAGTGGCCTTGCAGGGCATGGTCCCCAGCCTGATGACAGCAGCCGGGCCAGGTACCAGCAGCACACCCAGGCTCTGCCTGCACTTTCTTCTGAGCTGCAGCTTCCATCTGCCTCAGCAACGTGTCAGGACACGTTTGGCACCAGTGGAGCCATAAGCTGGTGTGTACAGCCCCATGCAGCCCTGCAGGGTGGTGGGGATGCTGCTGCAGACCAGCCCTGTGGGCACCTTCCGGATCACAGTCTGATTCCACCCAGCCTTTGGTAATAAAGCAGTCATTGCCCTCTGTCCCCACACACCAGCTACCCATTAAAATTCCTTGTCATGCTCTTGCATAAAGACTAATTTTGGCAAGAGACTGACTTGCCCTAGATTTTTAAAAGACTACTCGTTAAAAACAAAGTCTTTCAGGGAAGGGAGAGAGCTGGAAGGGCTGCTTCCTCTCCCTGCCTGTCTCTGTCCTGCAGCAGCCCCAACACTCCCCCAGCCCATCATCCCCAGCACATCACCTCCTAGCCCATGATCTCCCAGCTCCACCATACCCATCCCATCACCCCCATCCCACCATCCCCTACCCCCCTCGCTGGAGGGAGCAGGAGCTTCGGGCACTGATCAGGAGGAGCTGGGGAAGATTGAAAGGCTGCCATTTGCCTTGACATTTACATGCTAAAAATAAAGTTTCCAATCTTAAAAGCTTTTAAAGAAATTGTGCCAATATTCAGATATTACTTAAGGGACTTGGTTCAGAGTGAAAGCTCTGGTTTTATCAGCTGGCTCTTGCCACCATCAGAATAGCTTTTCACCAAAATGATCCTCTGAGTTGCTTCCTGTCCTTCAGACACTGGGCAAAAGGTCGGCTGACAGTGACAACTGGGGACTGTGAGAGTCAGGGTGAAAATGACCTGAGGGTGCCCAGTGCAGCACCACAGCAACCAGGTACAGAGAGACCCACGGAGGCCAATTAACGACTGCACCCTCCCTGCGAGCAGATGGAGGAGGCTGACTCGACTGCTTGGATGCGATTCAACTAAAATGTTCTCTAGCCTTCCCTTTCTGCATGGGGAGGGAATCTGCTGAGAAAAACATTCCTCATTGCTGGCAGGGCTGGTACTGCAGCAGCCACAGCCAGCCCTGCTGTGCCCAGCCTCAGGGGCTGCCCTGCATCTGTGAGCTGGAAAGGGTTTCTGGCTGGGGGGCATCAATGGGCTGCTGAGATGGAGAGAGGTTAAATACTAGTGAACCCACTTCCCGCGCCATCATTCCCATCCCATCACCAACAAATGGCTGTACAGCCACTTGTGCCCTTGGTGGTGATCCATAGGAAGCCCCACGGTGGAGTGGCTCCTGGGTGGCTTCATGCCCCAGCACCCAGCCCTGACCCTTGGCCAGCAGGGCTGGTCACCGGGGTCACTCCTCCCTGCAGCTGATGGTGGAAGGGATGAATCAGCCCCAGGACAGTTCAGTGCCCAGAACAGAGCCTAGCTGTGTCGGACTGCTGATCCCAAATCCTCAGGCCATGAGGGTGGGAGGTGCAGTGCCAGTCACGGGCAGGGTTGGCTTTTCACCTGCTTCTGGAAAGTCACCAGCTGTCCTGGAGGGGGTTTAGAAGCGAACCCACAAAATTCATTTTGAAATCAGTTTCCTTTCTGGAATAACATCAGCACTTTCTTATTTTCATGTTGCTGCTTTTCTTGATCAATGTGCACCAACCAGAGGGCTTAGAAATAGGATCGATTTACACTGCACCTAAAAATATCCCATCCACTACACAGACACATGTCTGGGGGGTGTATAAACACATGCCTGCATGTGCACCTGCAGTGCTCAGATCCAATTGTGATTTGTACTATTTTTTTCCACTCTGAATGACACATTTGAAATTGCTGACTGCGATCCCTACCCTCACAAGGAAAGAAGTTTTACAGCTTCTCTCTTAGCTGGTTTCTATCCACCTCCCCTCTGAACCGGGCTGATGAAGTGGGCACCGCCAGCAGGTTTAGGATTTCCAAGTCAGGAATTCCCAATACTTTGCTATAGAGGGGGGAGGCAGAAAACGTTGCACTGGCAATGCACAAATAGTGCTTTTGTAATTTGCCCAGCACCCACGAAGCTCACCCCATGCCCATAAGCATCAGGAGCAGATCCGGAATCACCAGTAAGTTCACACTGGTGGGAAATCTCCAGGAGGGAGCAGAGGAGCCAGAGCCACTCATCCCATCATCCTTTCATCAGCATCCAAGGGGCTGAGTCCTGAGCTCTGCTTTGCCTCTTAGGCTGAATTGTTTAAAATATCAAACAAAAGAATTTGCCTCTTAGGATAAGATCAACTTAAATTAAATTGTGGCAGGGTCTACTCCAGCAAACCCCAGCAATAATTTGCAGGTAGTGAAATGCTTCTGCAGCTCCTCAGAGGGACCCTCTTCCTCCCGCTGGGCTGTGCCTAATGGCAGCTGGTGAGCACAAACCTGGGGCTTAATTACTGCATTGTGACTAACTGCTGTCATCACCACCTGTAATTAAAAGCCAGATTTAATATCTGAAGCTACCGAGGCTCCGGGTGATGCAGCGGGGCCGGAGGCCTCCTGGAGGAACCTTGCTGGATGTTTCCCAGCTGGGTTTGGGAGCTGGGTTGCTCTGCATCAAGCTGATGGGAGGGAAGAGACCCAGCCTGGTGCTGGGAGGGAAGAGATTTTGGAGCTAGAAATCAGATGGCTTTAGCCAAAATGAGGACAGCAGATTCATTTTATTGCAGAGAAGTGCAGTGAGTGACTCGTTTTCTGCTGTTTGTCTTCTGAGATGCCTCCATCCTGCTCCTTGTTGCCAGAGCAGCAGCTCCTCATTTTGCCTGTTTTGGTGCCTCTGGAGCTGGATGTGCTGCACCTCACCTGCAGCACCAGGGGCACCTTCCCAGCACCAGGCACTGAGAGGCCCTGGGATGCTGGGGCTGATCCAGGCTGTGCACCCCGAGAAGTCCTGGGGATGGCAGGTGGATCTGGACTGTGCACCCCCAGAAATCCCTGGGACTCTGGGGCTGAACAAAGATGTGCACCCCCAGAAATCCCATAGGATACTGGGTTGACGTGGGCTGTGCACCCCCAGAAATTCCCATTTGGAAGCCACAGCAGCCTGCTGGGACGATGCTCCTCAAGACACTTTCCCTCTTCTCTCCTAGTTATACTTTCAAGAGTATAAATACGCATATGAGATCACTCAAAATGAATCATATTTCGGTGTCATCTAATTATTAGTTACATTATATGATATTGCCAGCTCATATTGTAAACAGTTACTTTATATAACATATGAGAAGTGTGTCGGGCTGCCACTGGTTTTCAAGATCTCTGCTGTGAAAACTACCAGAGTTTGCTGCTCGTTTTGATGGACTCCAAACCTGCAAAGCTGCAAACATGTTTCATCTGGTAGAACGAGGTATGTTGCAGCTGCAGTTGTCATGAAACCTTCAAACTACCCTCTGTGCATGTAGGAGATGGTCCCCCAGCTGCCTGATGCCCTTCCTGGCTCTGATGAGGTGATTTAATGACAAGAAAACAAAAGAGAAAAAAAGGTCCCTGTGATGTGTCAGGGCTGACACTGCTTCCCTACCCATGGATCTGCTTGGAATCTGTTGCTTGCAAACTATGGGCTGATCCTGAAGACTCCTGCTGTCCTTCCAGGAGACAATGTGCAATTTGCAGAGTTTAGTGTAAAAAAAATGAAGGTACAATTCAAAGATGTGAGGTTCCAGGTCCTGGACAAAGAGGGTCACCCCAAACTGTATCAGTGGGGACACTTGTTTTTCTTAGAAGAAAAAAGCCTTAATCATACAATCTTACAATAGTTTGGGTTGGAAAAGATCTTTAAGATCATTGAATCCAACCCTTAACCCAGCACAGCCAAGCCCACCACTAAACCATGTCCCAGAGCAAACCATGTCCATGTTTAGGAGAGCTGCCTTGTGTGACTAGACATTGTTCTCTCTGTGCTGGTGTGGGCAGAAGCAGTGGGCCAACCCAGGGCTTGCCTCATGGGCACACTGGTCCCTGGCAGCAGGGACCATGACCTGGGGAGTGGGGAAGGAAGAGGCAGTGGTGGGAGAAGCCTTTTGGGGCTGTTGGGTGGGTGTGTGGAGAGGTGCACAGCAGAAGTTTCATTTTGCAGAACTTGCAGCATGAGTTCATGCTGTGGCTGCCCCATCCCTGGCAGTGTTGAAGGGCAGGTTGGATGGGGCTTGGAGCAGCCTGGGCTGGTGGGAGGTGTCCCTGCCCATGGGAGGAGGCTGGGAGAGGATGGTCTTTAAGATCCCTTCCCACCCAAACCAGCCTGGGACTCCATTGTATGGTCTTTCTTAGTGGGTTTAGTGCTGGGTGGAAAAGCTCTGCAGGTCTGAAAGGAGACCAGGACGGTCCCGAGTCGAAGCTGCTTTTTATGAGACACTAGTGAGCAACGAAAGCTGGTGCAGGTGGAGCCAGGGCTCCCTCCGCAGCTCTGCGATGTGACATTTCTCCTGTTCCAACCTGTCCTTTCCACCACCATCATTGAGTCCCTGCAGAAGCCGGCACCCCCGGACCCGCTGCGGGGTGGTGGAGCCAAAGCAGTTTGCCTTCAGCCCCAGCCCCGTCCCGGCAAAGCTCAGCCCAGCCCCACTCTCCCAGGAACAGAACAGGGTAAGGGCAGCACCATCTCTGCCTGCAGGATTCCCTGGATTCCCGGAGCCCGTCCCCCCAGCCCCCGGGCACGGATCGCCCCAGGCCAGCGCACCCGGGCGCCCACGGCGGGTCCGCGTGGGTAATGATTAATTGCTGAGCAAATGAGCTTTTGACATGTAGCTCCAAGCAGGGACTCAGGGAGCATCAGGCAAAGCCAGAAACACACAGAAAATGGGTTTCCCTGGAAAACATGAAGATGCGGCTGTCCCATGACCCTGGTCGTTGCCTCTAAGGTTCATATTTGGAAAGGGTGTGTAACTACTGACATACATATCACCTGCATCACTGAGACAGGTGTGATCTTAAAAACAAAACAAAAAACCCTAAAGGTATTTATTTAGCAAGGACTGAAACGAAGCAGAGGCGATTAAGGGCAATCCACTGCATCTCCAACTACTTAATTAGGAAGGGGACACTGTGGGAAATTACCATACCACATCATTTCAGTAAAAACCTTTTCAATAAACAGATTAAACATGTCTACAGTGCGTGAAGATACGAGCAGGTTATAATTACTATTGGCCTCACCTCAGCAGCAGCATTTAATTGATGTCAGGGTCTTTGTCTGCTTGTTGAAGTTAATCAGCAGCCTCTCTCCTCCAAAGACCACATTTGCAAACCTCCAAAGGAAGCAGAAATCTTTCTGGGTTTTTTTCCTCTCTGTTCTTCAACACGTTTCTCTAAATGCTGGCATCTCCCGCTCTGCCAGGGGCACTCACCGACTGTGTTTTAAAATAAACCACCAAAATAGCTGCTCGAAGCCACCTCCTGCCACTTGTGTTTCCCAGCCGCTCGCAGCGTGTTGGTTTTTCACTGCCTATGTGATTTTACACTTTTGGGAGCGAGCTGCTCCCGAGCGGGTCGCGGGTGCCAGGCAGGGATTTTTCCAGCCCCTCCTGGCCCAGGTCCCCGGCAGTGCGGGTCCCAGCCCTGCAGAGCCCCCGGCCCCACCGCCCCAGCCCGCACATCCCCGGGCTGGTACCCCCACGGCAGCCGGGGATGCATATGCATGGGCTGCAGCAGCCCGGGGAGGCGGGCTGGCTCCCGCCGGCTGTTCTGCTCCCTTGCAGGCATACACATACTTATAGGCGGGGCTTTTTTTAAATATCAGATATTTCTTTCCCCCTGCTGGCCATCGAGGAGCTGAGTGCCCCATGTAACGGGTGTCAGAAGCGAAGCGAGGTGCAGACTGCTAACAGAGCAACCCTCTGGCTGAACAGGCAGGGCTTTATTTACACTGTGCTCCAGTGCAGGAAGTCTGAAGCACACAAAAGCTTCTATCTGGACTCCAAGCTGGAATAATCATAGGCAAACTTTGGGATTTTTTTTTGTATGAAACCGATTATCTGATTACAGCAGCATCAAACAGAACCAGGAAACTTCTCCTCTGGCACAGCCTTGCCTTTGCGTTCAATCTGTTGATAAAAAACCCCAAAATCCAACAGTGAAATGTTGGCTCTCAGCCCTGAGCCCCAAGCTGGGCTCTGATTAGATCCATGGGCACAGAGAGGGGGTGGAGAGGGGCGGCTCTGCCAGACGTTGGGGTGACTCGGGCTCCCCACATCTCTCCTGGCTGCATCGGGTCCCCAGGGACCCTCACCCAGGGAAAGTTACCCAGCAGCTTCCCCACTGCGTCTTTCATGGTGTTAAGCTGATTATACCCATTTCAAATGAAGAAAAAAAAAATGAAAGAAAGAAAAAAGTAGCTTAATTCTATATTTTAGCAAAGCTTCTTACCCAAATGCATTCAGGAGAAAAGTATCTCTTTTCAGAGGACCAGAAACTGTTAGGAGAGACTTGCTGTGCGAGTCCAGTACCTGCCCAGCTCCTTACAGCCCTCTGTGGCCTGGGCCTCCTTTAGCTTTTTATTTATTAAATACTCAGGAAAAATATGTCACAGCCGTAACCGGCTGAAGCAAGAAACGTCAAACAAACTCTGTCACCTCTGCCAGACACAAACCCACTGTTGGTTTAGGCAAGTCCCACTTAGCATAACTAAACATTTTGGAATCTCTGCTGCTTAGAAAACCTCCTGACTTATGCCAGCCCCCAGCCGGACCCCGTGAGAAGCATCATCTCTGCCAAGAAACCTCGAGTCTTGGAGCCGAACCCAGCCCGGGGCCGGACTCCACCTGCCGGGACCCACCGGGCTCCGGCAACTCCCGGCTCTTCCCCAGCGCCTCCAGCTGCGAGCCCCGCAGCGCACGGCAGGGCGGTGGTTAGAGGCTCCCGACACTGCCGAGAGGGAAGGGTCTGATCGTCACTCCCGGAGTCCGCGCCGGCGCTGCAGCCCCGGGGAGCCCCGGTGGAGCAGCAGCCGGTGGGGCAGCAGCCGGTGGGGCAGCACCCAGTGGGGCAGCACCCAGTGGGGCAGCAGCCGGTGGGGCAGCACCCAGTGGGGCAGCACCCAGTGGGGCAGTACCCGGTGGGGCAGCAGCCGGTGGGGCAGCACCCAGTGGGGCAGCACCCAGTGGGGCAGCAGCCGGTGGGGCAGCAGCCGGTGGGGCAGCACACGCCGCGCTCAGCGCACGGCCGGGCAGCGCCTCGGGAGCTGCATCCCACCGGAACACCAGCGGGAAATAACCCCTTCACAGGACACTGATTGTGCTATTTTTGCACAATCTGTACTTTCAGCTAAGGGCTACACAAGCTAAAAATAACTAAAGAAACGAACTATTGGACACCTATTGTTTCGCCAGTGTCGGAGTACTGAGCATGGCTGGGAGCACACTGGCAGCACATCTGCTGTTCTCCCAGCATTTCTTCCCAAGGCAGCTGTTCCACCCTCTCTGTCGCTCCCACTTTATCCCCAGACTCCTGGCAGCGGGGGTGCATCTCCCACGGCCGCACCTCGGGCCGCGGCAGCACTTTGGCCAACAGTTATGATTGCGGGTACACGGCGGGGGTGGGGGGTGGGAAATGTTATCCGAGGGACACCGCACTCCCATGGCTTTTCCAGCATCTCTGGCTCCCGGGCAGCCCCTGCTCAGCCCCCTCCTGCCGGGGCTCGGGCTTCTGTGCAGGACCCGCGCTCAGCGGTACCGAACCTCGCCAACAGCACGGCTGGATCTGCCGCTGCCCAGAGCCTGTGCAGACACAGCCGGGCTGTGGCACTGGGACATGGTGACCCTCTGCCTGCCCTGCCCGCCCTGCCTGCTGCTCAGACTCCATCCTCCCCTGCCAGCACCTGAAGAAGGAGGAAAACCAAACCTTTAAAACAGGGAAACATTTCTGTTGCAGACATCGCTGACAGCAGGCTGCAGCAATCCCGAAGGCAGCAGCTTCACAAAGTAAATGAGGGGAAAAGTGTTGTGGATTTAAAGTTTTGTGCTTCGAGCCACAAAGTGGCTGTTTTCTTGCCAATGACACTTTTATATCACAGGCCTGCCATTTCTCCCAGCGTGCTTTGACTTGGAGCTATGCTCAAGGTCCAGGCACATCCCACCATCCCGACAGGGCGGTGCTGCCCGCTGCTCGCAGACCCCTTCTGGGGACTGAGCCTTCTGCCCCTGAGGTGGCTGATGGCACCAACTACCTCAAATCCAATCAGAGAAATGATGCCTGCTTGTCCAGCCCCTGGCAGGGAGGGTGCCCATCCCTCTGGCTGTGCTGTCCTCTCTCCAGCTCTTTGGATGCCCAGGAGAAACTGCCTTAGGGTGTTGGGAAGGTGGAGCCATGCCGGGGACATGGCACCAGGGGACACTTTTGTTTTCCATAGGAAAACTGCACATGGGAAAAGTCAAAGATTATGATCTGGGTTGTACCCTGAAGATGCGGGTGGAAAGCTGGTGGTGAAAGCCTTTCTCCTTCAAGAACCAGGATTCTTCAGTTTTCATGTGTGGAGGTATGACCCAAAAGGGGAATTTCAGCTTAAACGCCCCCATTAGCTACGTCCTTGAGCTCAGGTGCCCCTTGCCACTTCAGGGCCAGCCTGCAAGGGGAACATTGCCAGTTTTGAGAAAAGGAGAGAAGGGTTTTCTCTGCCCTTCCCAAAGTGGGATCTGTAGAAGCAGAGGGGAGAAGTCTTGGGATAACGTGATCTGAGCAGAAAGGGAAGAGATAGAAAAGAAGTGTCCAAGCACGGCAATGAAAAGCCCTTCCCCAGTTCTGGGTGGGGAGAGCTAACCCTGCCATGGCACAGGACAGGCTGGGCCCCGCTGTCCCGACTGGAGCTAGGCAAGGTGGGTGGCAGGAGGCTAAGAAAGGAGTCGTGGAGTTCTGGTAAAATGTAAATCAGAGCTTTCACAGCAAGCTTGGCAAACGGTGATCAGATGGAAAAGCAGGTGTGTTTGGATGAACACAGGGTAAATGAAACAGTCTCCCAGTCACCCCAGCAGTTCACAGGGGGGCTGTGGCATTACCACCTGACAAACATGTCAGTAACAAGAAGTCACAAAATCATGAAGTGGGTTTTTTTTGGAAAGATGATGTATTTCTCCTCTTGAGCTTAACAGTGTCCTGATCCCACTAAAAGAGCAACGGCTGTGCAATATGGGCTCCTAAATAATGTATCACAGGTCAATTTAGAAATACACTAGAAAGCATCATTCAGTACTGAAGACTTTTTATTCCCTTTAGGATCAGTGATGCATTAGTTGGATCCCAGCTTCTTAGGAACTGCAAGAGTCTGGGCGTCTCTGCCCACCACACACAGGCTGCTTGGCACCAGTTGGGTTTGTTGTTTGTAACGGGCCCATCATGTCTTGCAAAGCTTGTTGATCTGTTCCTTTGCAATCCGTGATTCGGGAGAACAACACATGTTTGCAAGTGCCACTTGTACTGTCGTACTTCACAGAAATATCAAGAGCAGGTTGGACAACACGTTGGGCAGTTTAAGGCAGCGTTACCTCACACTTAACCAAAGGATGGAGAGGGAACAACAGCATCTTTCACTGCTCTATGGAGCTGGTCTCATCCTGCCTCAGACTTAGCTGTGTTTAACAATGGATCTACTTGTTCACTGCCTTCTAGCCCTGCTGCAGTTGGACAGGCCTGGCAGCAGTCCCCTTCCTGGAGGACAGCGTCATCACCAGCTCGGCTGTTGCACCACATTGTGTTTGTGCTGGGCAGAGGTGCTGGGCTTCTGCAGAGCCAGGTTAGCCAAGGACCAGCATGGATATCCAGCAGAATGTGTGGAAAGCAAAAAGGGGATGACTACAAATAATAACTTGCTTTTCTGCAGAGCAGTCACTCTCCTTGTCTGCAGATCCACCGGAGGAGGACGGACCCAAGCAGCAGGCATCTCCATGGTTACTGCTCAGCACAGGCTCCTGCAGGGTGCTGGGCAGCACTGGGAGCTCGGCCAGGCACAGGGAGCTGGGTGGGAGCAGGAAGGAGGACACAGAATGGGTTGGGGTTACAGTGGTGGTGTGTGATGACCCTGCAGGGCCAGCACGGGGCAGAGATGCAGTCTCAGCACCTAGGAAGGCTCCACACAAGCCAAGATGTGCCAGGGCAGAAGTGGCTTCACACCTGGCTGGGGTGATGGGTAACACACCTGAGGCTGTCCTGCCCCGTGGCTACCCACGGCCACGTGGCACACCCAACCTGTGCCATGGCCCCACTGGTACACCCAGGTGCTGTTAGCTGGAGCTGCAGGCTCATCTCTGCCTGCTTTTAACTTGGTGATATTGTCTCTGCACCAGCTAAATATGAGTTGTGCTGCGTGGTGAGAAACGTTTGGCAAAGAGCCACAGCAAAGCAGCATGTGGCCAGGCCTTAAGAAAGCTGCAGACGTGATGGGGTAAAAGAAGATCAGATCAAACTCGCCAAGCGCCCAAACTCCTGCTTGTCACATCCCGGAGAGACACACGACAGGAAGGGAAGTGATCACAAGTAAGGGTGGCAACACAGCACAGGGGTGACAGGGAGATGTACCTGGCACCCTGAGCAGGAACAGGTCTGAGGGATGTCCCTGTGAGAAGCTGCTGGTGCAGGAAGGTTGGTAAGACCCTCTGCATTTGCAGGAAGGTGCCAGGTCCCTGCAGGAGCAGAGCTCTTCTACCCAGCTCTGCCCACACCCTGCCAGCAGCTCCTCAGTCCCTTCATATCTCAGAAAGCCCAGGCTGGGCTGGCAGGAGCTGCATGACCTGGACTCTTCTTGTGACCTGGGAATGTCACCCTCCTGCCAAGTTTCTCCAGCAAACGCCGGCGGGCACTTTAAGAAGCCTTAAAGAACTCTTTTTCTAAAAGTCTATCCCCTGAACGTGAGTGAACGGAAACGAGCTGACACATCATACTCCTGCAATCAGTTAGGAACCAGACTGGAAGCACTGGGCTGTGCTTGGGCTTTTGTTTTCCTTTACGTGAAAGACATTTATTTTCCTGAGTCATTGAGAAAAAAATCTTCACCTCCCTCCTGGCAATGCTGGACTAGTGCCAGGGCAAGCAGAGGACAGGGCTGTGGGCAGGTCATCACGCTGGTTCTAAACCTGCCACCACCTGGTGGTGACACCCGCAGTCCACCGAGGCGAGTGGGTCTTGCAGCAGCTTCGGTCCTTGTAGCCCTGGAAGGGACTGAAAGACACGAGGAGCGGCTCCTCCCCTTGCCGGCTCTCTGGCATTTACTGTGACATTTTCAGCAGGAAGGAATGTCGACCCGTTCGGGCCGGAAGAGAGCTGTTAGGTCACCAGGTCCAGCCCCCGGCCCAGCGCTGCCGAGGCCGGGGCTGAGCCGCGGCCCCGCGGCGCCCCGCGCCCCGCTGCACCGACCCGCCGCCCGCACCAGGTGGCGCCAACGGCGCCCGGTTCGTCCCTCCGGCCGCAGCGCAGGCGGGGAAAGCGGGGAACGGCGGGATGGGGGGCGAGGGGAAGGGGCACACGCAGGTGTGGGGCAGGAGGGCGGCGGTGCCGTGCGGTGCCGTGCGGGTCGGTCCAGGAGAGCCGCCTTCCCGGCCAGCCGCTGCTCCCCCGAGGCACGGAGCACGGAGCCCTTCGGGTGGGCAGCGACCGCTGAAGCTCCCGTGGTGCAGCCCCTGCGGCCAGCAGGGACATCTTCCACCAGATCGGGTCACTCAGACCCGGCCTGGAATGTTTCCAGGGATGGGGCACCCACCACCTCTCTGGGCACCCTGGGCCAGTTTCTCACCACCCTCATCAAGTCTAAATCTCCCCTCCTTCAGTTCAAAATCATCAGCCCTTGAGTCCCTGTTAAAAAGTCTGTCCCCATCTTATAGGCTCCCTTTGAGTGTTGAAAGGTGCTCTAAGGTCTCCCTGGCACCTTCTTTGAATAACCCCAGCTCTCTGAGCCCGTCTCCCAAGCAGAGCTGCTCCAGTCCCCTGACCACTTTGGTGGCCTCCTCGGGACCCACTCCAGCAGCACCATGTCTTTCCTGTGCCCAGGAACTCAGAACTTGACACAGCCCTGCAGGGGGTCTCACCAGACCAGAGCAGAGAGGCAGAATCCCCTCCCTTGCCCTGCTGGCCACAGGTGAAGGTGACCTGCTGAAGTTCCCCAGGGGTGAGCAGAGGAGTCGCTGATTCCAGCGGTGGCATCTTGGGCTGCAGGAAAAGTGCTGCAGCACCACCTCTGCAGATCTGGGGCTTGTGAAGCCTTTTCACCTCCTTGGGTTTGAACATGGGAAGTCTTTTCCCCAGGTCGCTCAGTACCTCGAGGATTTGTTGCTGATTGAAACGTGATGGCAAAACAGCTCCCGGACTGAGGGCGTGACTCACTGTGTCTTGCACAAGAGAGCAGTGCTGATCCAAGGCACCTGCCTCCAGGCAGGATGAGAGTTGTTAAATGGCTTATCTCTACAACACACAGCATATGACACTGTGTTCTGTAATTTTCAGTCATTACTTGGTTTATTTTTCCCGTGATATCTCAGGTATTCTGGCTTGCATTTCACAGGCCCTGCTTGTGATAGACTTACAGTCTGCACCCAAAGACTCCAAACCTAGAAGAAATCACTGCAATTTTCTTCTGTGACCCTCTCCAGGCTATAAACTGCAGCACTCCCCAGGCTCATTCTTGCCTGCAGCAGCAGCTCATGTAGGAAAAAAACATCTTCTTTTAAAAAACCTATTGGGGCAGGAGGGTCCTTTGAGTTCTCAGCAAACTGTTCCAATGGGTGGTTGTGCTGGCTCCTCACATCCCTGCTCTGCCATCACAGAGCTTCAATCTGCACTCACTGGGTCTTAAAGCACGTCTGCCTGTGAGGCTAGACCCACCTAAACCTTGCACTTTTGTTCTCCTTATAGCTGTTCCTAAGCTGTAATTGAATGACTGCAATTATCTTTCTGTTAAACTAAACAGATTATGCTCTTGAGTTCAAAGAGTGTTGAACTTCAATACTGGACCTTCATTTTTGATTCACCCATTTCCAGCCCTGCATGAAGAGCAGCAGCTGGTTTTGTGGGGTTTTGCTGTTTTCACTTTTAATTATAACTGAATCTAAAAGCAGCTCCACACCCAACCTAAATCTGAGAAAGGCAGAGATCCAGAAAATGGACAGAAATACACTCATAACCTTGCAGTGCTGAAAATATTCAGCAGGCTGCATGTAGGCTGTCAGTGCTGACCTGCCAGTGAGCATCCTGCAGCTTCCAGCATCTCCCAAAGTCCCTTCAACTGCTGACTGGAAGGCAGCTTCTGCTGCTACCACTGTTGCCTTGGAGATATTTTACATCCAATAGCAGGTACAACGTTTCCTTTGTGCCTGGGTTGGGGCTTAAAAGCCATGTATTTTTCTTCACACGTTGCCATTTGCAGTGTTTTGGCCCTGTGAGGATGCTGGTGCTGGGCTCTGCATGGGTCCCTCACCTCCTGCCCTGTGCCATGCTCCTGTCCTGGGGAAGCAGGAGGAAACAAGGCCCAGTTCACACCTCGTGGAAAGAGCAAATGGCCTTAAATTGTGCCAGGGGAGGTTTAGATTGGATATTAAGAACAATTTCTTCCTAGAAAGGGTTGTGAGGCCCTGGCCCAGGCTGCCCAGGGCAGTAGTGGATCCCTAGAGGGATTCCAAAGCTGTGTAGATGTGGTGCTGAGGGACATGGGCTAGTGGTGGCCTTGGCAGGGCTGGGTTAACTGTTGGACTTGGTGATCTTAAACGTCTTTTCTAACCTTTTGTTTTTATTTGGTTAAAAGAAAACAGAAGCAGACGTATCAATAAGGTGGCATTAGGCCACAATTCCCTGCGCTGAAACCTCTCCCAGGACTCAGTGTTTAAAATCTGGTGTAACTCAGTGGGTGCCAGTGGAATTGCAACAGTTTCCACCAGCTGATGACCATGTCCCTGCATTGCTTTGTCCTCATTGGGTTATTGTTGGTTCTGGGCCAGAATGACCAACTCCTTGCAAACTCACTGGTTTTTATAGCACAGACCAAAGCCTGAGTGAAAAGCAGCGGCTGTGCTGGTGTGAATGAGGCTCCGCTCAGTGTGTGCCACACCCCTGCTTGAGCATCCACTTGTGTGACAGGAAAGGGGAGCCTCTCCAAAATCCCCTCCTCGTCTGTGTCCATCCTCATCCCATAGCTTTGGCTGCTCTCAACCAGGATCTCACCCTAGCAGTGGAAAGTTTCAAGTACACACCTCTCAACAGAGCACTTATGAGCAGACGTGGACTCACCTCTCGGATGTTCTCCAGTTTGAATGCTCAGTATCTTTATTTTTGTTTGACAAGCCACTTACACACCCCTACCAGAAGACTAAGCCTGGTTCTTAATCCAACTCTTTTTGTCACTTTGTTTGGTTAGCAGAGCTGATTTTAAAATAGATGAGGTTGTAAACAGAAGCAGCAAATGGTGCTTGAAGCCTCCCAGTGGGCTGTGGAGCCTCAGTGTTCCCATTGTTCCAGCCTGGAGGGAGCAGGGGCTGGAATTACGGCTGTGTGTGTCAGAGGGGACCTTCCCAGCTTCCAGGAGCCTTTTGTTTGTAGATGTAAAACATCAGCCTGCCCTTGCCCTTCCTGCTCCCTCCAGGAGATAACCCTGTTTGGGGCAATTTGCTTAACTCTGCTCTGAGCTGTCAGCAGCCCCCTCTGCCAGGAGGGATCCAGAGGGGATAAGTGTTAACACAGACCTCCAGACACATGTGGAGCTTAGCTTAACAAACCACTAGAATGACCTGTACTTTTAATAAAATACTTACAAGATTTAAAGTATTCTCATACTACTAGTGCCCTGCAGGAGTGGTCCTCATTTCCAGGGCATTGTGAAGAAACAGCCTAAAAGGCCTTGGGGAGGGATGGACAGGGCTGGTCACCTCAAGGCAAGAAGGAGCAGCTGCTCAATCCCCCTGGAAAACCTTTCCCTTTCCAGTTCTGTGCCTGGGTCCAGAGGAAAATGGCAGAAAAAAACAGAGGAAACAACTACAAATTCCCACAATTGGGGAGGTAAAGATTTACTTAAGATTTCAAGGAACGTTGGTACTTTTTTATCAGCCTGGTGCAAGGAACTTCAAATTGTCTCCTGCACAGGCTCTCAGCTGTCCTCTCTGGATACTGACTCGACTTCAGCTCAAGTCACTGCATCATGTTGTACATGGACTTGCTGTGCAGCCCCTCCAGCACTTGTGACCACACAGGGGCTGATCAGCACAGAATTTGCCTTAGTGCAAGAAAACCAAAGTGAAGCTGGGCTGGGTTTGAAAGCCAGTCATTGAACTTAACATGAGGCTTTTTCCAGTAAAATAAGCTTGAGCTCCACGTGATTGAGCAATCCCAGAAGCACAAAGACAGCCCAAACCCCAGCAGTGCTCCAGGGAGTTTGCTAACGTGTGATTGCAGTGCTAACTCTAGAAATAGGAAGTGAGCAACAGTCTGTGACCTTACCTATATTTCTGGCTTATTTCCACAGCAAAATCAAAGCCTGAAACTGATTGTCACTGCATGCTTTGCAGGCTGAGGGTGCTGTAGCCCACTGACTCCCCTCCATGCAGCTCACAGGAAACAGGCTCCACATGTGTCTGTCACCAGGCAAACCCCTTCTTTGTCCCTTGGATATGTGAAGTGTGTATGTTTGTTTTCTGGAAACATTCGTTCACCTTCCCACTTCTCTGGGGGTAGGTATTTGAGCTGGAAGGTCTCCAACCAATTTAAATAATGGCTTCTCTAATTATCTTCTTGGTGAGAGATGAGGGATGCTGGCTAGGGACAGTGCCCCACATTAACTGTGGTGGCTGCCTGGGGAAGGGGACAGAAATGACCTGCCCTTCTCCCCTGAGCACCCACACCAGAAGAGGCCAGTGACCTGGGGGATGTTGCAGCCTGAGCTTTCTGCTGTGACGAGCACCTCACCCCCCTCTGACTGCTGATCCCAAAAAGCATTAACACAAAGGTGCTCAGATAGATACTTAATAAGGAAAAGTCAGCTCTCCCACCTCTATCATGTCACCAATTTTTCTGTGATATTTGCACCATCCTGGAGCTGAAATCTCAGAGTCTCAATTTGATGGTTTGCACTTACTGAAATCTCACCTAAAAAGCTCACAAAAACTGTAGAGAAACAAAATTTTTTAAGGGAATTGAGTACAGAAGATATGTAAGTAACAAACAATGAATTAACTCTATATGTAAAGAGTCAGGAGGACTGTTGAGAAAGACAAGCCCCCTACTGCTGTTAAACCAAGGGTGCACCTGAGGGGAAAGGCCAGAGCTTTTATCCACTTAGTTCCCAATCCTCTGGTTTAAAGCACCACTATAAACCCATCTGCTCAGCAGGCAGCACATAAGGATTGAATCAATTAGTGCCACGTTATGTGACTTTGGGACCTTCATGCATTTGGAGGAAGTCTGCATTTATTGCTTGCTTCAGAAAATGATACTACCTCTATCTATCTTATTTTCCTAATAATTATTCTTTCTGTTTGCTTCTGTAATAATTAATCAAAGCACTGCTGCCTTAATGGAGTGCGAAAACCAGCCCACCCATTTATCTATCCTATAGCAGCAAACTGGCATTTGCTGTCTTAAGCAGGAAATGAGCAATTAAAAGGCAACAGGAGGATATTTTTTATTTCCCTCTCTCCTCTAGACTAATAAACATGTCAGAGTGTATGTGCTGTGTGTGTTGATTGCTTGGACAATTGGATGTGAGGCAAATAGTCCTTAAACATGATGGCAATAGATGTGCCCATTACAAATTGAAAAATCCCATTAGCTTTTCAAAATAACTAGGTTTATATCTTTTGCAGAAGCACAGGGTAAGCAAAAACCTTTTAAATTAATCAATAAGCAGTAAAATAAATTAATTTTCCCAGGCTGCTTCAACACGAAGGGATGCAGCAGCACCAGTACATGCCACGGATCACTCAGCTGGGCTACCCAGCTCATCGTGCTCATTCCAGCCTATTCAAAATTCCTGTCAAAACCACAGGGTGGATGAGACTAAAATCATTGGGCTTGTCAAGGACAGTGGCACAAGGGAGGCTGTCTGCAATGAAAGCAACAAGTACTTGGCAGTGCCCTGTGCAGGATGTGTGTGCTTCGTCTAAGGAGGGAACTTCAGGAGCCAGAGGGCAGGAGTTTGTTACGGGAGCAGCTGGGGAGCTGTGAAGGGGCTGTGGCTGCTGCCCTGGGCAGCCTGCCTGCCCTGCCAGGGTGCTCTGCCTCTGAATGCTGCCAACAGCCTGTCCCCACATCCCCCTGTGCCCACTGCCCCCCAGAGTGTCCTCGAGCACCCGGTGCACAGGACTTTCAGGGACTTTGGACAGAGCAAGCCTGTGCAGGACCTATGGCCCCCAGACCACAGACATACCTCGGCATCTTCAGTGTCAGCCCTGCCCCCAGAAATGAAAAGTGAGAGACAGAAACAGAGCAAAGTCTGAGGAAGGAACAGTGCCTAGGTGCTGATGGATTTGGCTTTGTTCTCAAGAAGCTCAACTTCACTGTGAATCAACACTAGAAAAGAATACACACACACGCTCGGAGTGGAGAAGTGAGCATGTACTGAAACAGCTTTCTCCCTAAGGCTGGTCAGTACAGTCACCCAGGGTCAGCCCTGTTCACTTTTGGGACCCCCAGAGAGCAGCTCCACCCGAGGTGCCATTCATCCAGCAGAGCTTCACCAGCCACAAGCTCCTTCTCGCCAACAGCTGAGTAGTGAGGGACCCTGGCGACTGGCTCCTAACACAGGCAGCTTCCATCAGCGTGCAAAAGGGATGGATCCAGATGTAAACTCCTGTCTGCAGAGCTGTGTGCCCACAGACTCACACTTGTGTTGCCCCTGGCTAGATCTGAGCCAGCTCCTGTGAAGAGATGGTGCCATGTGGCCGTGCCTGTGCCATGCCAGGGAAGGGGGGTTGCTTTCTGCAGCCCCTCTAATGGAAATATTTGGCTTCTGGACTGGATGTACCCACCAGCTCAGAGCACAGGCAGAGTCAGCTCATGCCTGTCCCCACCAAGCTCAGTCTGCACTGGAGATCTGGAGATCTGCACTCCCTTTCCAACCACTCACCATAGCTCAGCCTTTTGTTCACTTTAGGAAGGAATAAAATTTAAGATGACTAGATTGCATAATTTATGCTATTGGAAAGCACTAACATAAGCATTAACAAAAAATATACTCACAATGTTTAATAGATCATTGTTAAGAACTACATGAATAAAATTACAGCTTTGCACAGAGCAAGTGATTTTATCTGCATTTGTTCCAGTTGCTGGGCCTTGAGCACAAGCAGTTCAGAGGCACCCGTGTTCTGCTTTCCAGCAGTGAAACAGCACTCAAATGCCAGTCCAAGCATTAATTAATGGATGTTAAATCAAACTACATTTCATCTAGGTTTTGGACACTTGTTCAGTTGTTTCTGCTCAGGCTGCAGTAGCTGGAATTCTCTCTCCCTCGTTTGTGTCCCTACCCAAAACAATTAGCCTGCTCCTGGCTCAGCCTGAACTACAGCCGTGCCTAAGGAGGAGGAGGGAGGGGAGAAGAGCCTGTCAAACAGGATTATTCACCAAAAAAACAGCTAAGTGGATTTAAAATTGCAACCTGTCACTGCCTGCTGCAAGTCATTTAGGAGGAGCTGGAAACTAGAATAACAATTTTATCAAGAACAGAAAACCTAAGCAGAAAGCAAAAGGAGAGAGCTGGACCTGGCTGGGGGCAGGAAAGGGGCTGGAGAGCTCAGGTCAGAGCAGTTCTGACCAGTGTGGTGTGAGAATGATGCCTGCAAACCCAGACAAAGAACAGCAAAATACAGAGAGAATACAGAATGTTGTGTGTATTTATATATTCTATGAAATACAGAACTAGATATAATAGGTATTACATATAGAAACGGTGACAACATGAATGACCTTAGAAACCACAACTAGAATATCTTTATCCCGGCCAATGCAGATACCAGTTTTTATCTTCTGAAACTGGCAATTGGAAAGCTTTCCCTCTTGGCCATAGCAAGGCTTTCTTGGACTAAATGAGAAGAAAAACATGCTATCCTTCCATATCAACAGTCATAAAAATCCTATTAGAAAATGAGAATGACTATACCTACCGTTAGAAACAGGAGACGTGAAAATCTCTTTGCATGTTGAAGATACTCCTAGGTTAGAATAAAAGAATAGTATGGACAAGCTCTACAAACCACAGTCCAAGCATGACACAGGTCTCATAGCTAGACTGTGGATAGAAAAAATTTGGAAGTCTTAAACCACAAATCAGCGTGACAGACTGATTGGTAAGGCAGGGCAGGTGCAAGGCACGGTCTGACAACTCACCGTTCAGCAGAGACATGTCCCCTCTTCCTCAGCTGCAGAGCAGGTTTCGGGAGCTCCAGACACTGCTGGCCAGAGCAGAGGGATTCCTCTGGGTCTCCTGCTGGGCGAGAGGCACTGCTGGAGCCAAAAACCTCTCCTTCTCCTTCCTTCTGTTGCTTGAAAGGTTCTTTTTATTTAATGATGTGACCCAGCAATGAGAACATGAACTGGGAACAGAAAGGAGAACATGAGCAAGCCCAGGGATTAAATGGCAATGCTTATGACCCTGTTCAACCCCCGCACTGAGACCTGCAGGACGAAGCCAGGATCTCTCCACTGAACCCCACGGACACAACCAGGGCTTAGCCACATATATCAGATTACAGGATATTGGTCCTGAACTAGTCTTGAACCAATGATCTAATCTCATTACCAATCCTGAGTCACCCAGCTCCAGCAGGAGCACTTAGAGTACTTTGTCTTTCATAAAAACATCCTGGAAAGGCACAGTATGTTTGTGATACACTCTCATTATTTCTGCAGATGTACTGATGGCAGAAAGAAGTCTTACAAGTCTCAGGCCTCTCTTGCTCAAACTGAAGATGTAAGAAAAGCATAAACAGCTTGAGATTTTGGTCCTCTACTAGACTGGGTCCTAACTTTGAATTCTCTCCAGGATAGTTGGTGCTGAGAGCTAGGGTTTTGCTCAAGTGCTGGTATCTGACAAAGCTTCCTTGTAGCTCTGAGACCTACAAGGGATCTGCCCTGAAGAAGCAAAAAACAGGAAAGCAAAAGAAAAAAATACATTCTTCAGGAAATAGCTTGTAGCAGTAGTCCTTGGGTCTAGTTTTACAGTTCTCAGAGCAAAGTCTCATGGATTTTGTCCAAAACAATGGAGGAGGAGAGCCCATTCTGTTACTCAGTGTATTGCAATGATTTCCTCCTTGAGCTCAAACTGTCATCTGCTGATGAGCAAACATCCCAGAGCACTGCAGCCGAGTCCCTGGAGATCCTCAGTACAGAGAGAAAAAGGCAATTTAAAGAAGTATTTTGTTATTTGAGCGAATACTAACACTAGTTTATAAAATAACAGCAGAAAGACAATTTCTGCTGTTAGAAATTTCTGGATGAATCCATTTTAGACACTACTAGGCAATCATTTTACCACAGTCCCCTATTTTTCACTGGTAGCTGCTGTGCTGAGGCTGTACTCCACAACAGCTCTCTCTGGCAGCTTTCTTGCCTCTTCTCTTCCCAGACAGTTTGCAGGTACTCGTGCTGGGTGGCTGAGGGTCTGGCTCTGCTCCCCCCTGTGCCATAGGAGCTGGCAGCAGAGCTGGGTGCTGTGCTCAGTGCCCTCAGCAGTGTCTGGGCAGCACAGAGCAGGGCTGCTGAAGGACAGCCCTGCTGGCCGGGCACAGCGCTCCGGGACAGCCCTGCCCACCTCAGCCTCCTGCCCACAGCCTGGGCTGCCAGGACAGAGCTCCCTCCAAACTCCAGCCTAGGTGCTGGAGTCCATCTTCTAAATGCTTAGAGCTCATTTGGGAACATCACACGGCACCATGCAAACTTGCCTCTTGCTGAGTCTCAGCCCTTGATCTGCTTTTATTTTGGATATGCAAAGAGCGCAGCACGAGGTCCTAACAGGTCTGGTATCATCAGAGAAGGCAAGAAAAACAAAACCAGAAGCTATAAGCACTGTCTCACTTTGACTGAGTGTCAGAAAAATTACTGTCAGCAGTTTGAAAGTGGTAGGACCAAGCAAGCACTGAGGGATCCATCCCCCCTCCCCGTGCCACCGCTCTGCACCAGGCCGGCTGCGCCCGGGGCAGGGCAGGACCAGCTCTCGTGTTACCCTTCTGCTGGAAGTGGCCACTTGGACTTTTTGTTTTGCACTGTGAGCGAAGTGGACAGTGTGTCCTCTGTCCTCTAAAACGGTTCCTTTGTCAAGAATCGAATTCAAATGTCTGCCTCAGCTGCTCTCTTAAATTCTCATCCACAAAGTATGAAGCAGCAGCGGTTATCTGCTGAATTAAGTAGCTCAGCTAAAAGAATCACATATATTGTTCCCAGTCAACAGACACTATGAATAGATTTTATGTAAAATTACCGGGAATGCATAAGCCATTTTGCCAAATGTTATGGAATTTCTTATCCCAAGCCTTGTGTGAAATGTAATTTATGTTCAGATACTGACAGCTGAATCATACTCTGCATTTATATAGTGTTTTACACATGCAAACTGCCATAAAACATTAATTAAGCAATAGATTTCCTAATGCTGAAAAAGTACCCTTACAACAGGCTCAGTGTGTCAAGGGATCAGGTCCTGCTGTCAATGCTGGAATATGGTTTACAGAACTTCATTGTAGCATGAGTTCAAATATTGGCATAGCTGGAACATTCAATGGCTTTTTACACAGGTGAGGAGGAGTAGGAGCAGTAGTTTGGTCTTCACCCTCACTGAGCTTTACTTTTAAATGTTACTTTGGCTACTAACATGTTTAAAAAATAAGTACCTGCAGTAAGAATGCAGCCTATCTATTTGTAGAGTCATGGTACATCTACAACACAGAGACAGCACTGCTGTTGACGGGGGTTTTGCTCATGGCCCAGTCTGGAGGCTCTGGTGTCCGCAGCATGAGCCACGAGCATGACCAGGGCGGGGGGAAGCCTCCTGTCCTCTCCCTGCACCGTGCTCACAGCTTGCAGCTGCGGCTCTGCCTCCTGGAGGATGATCTGATCCTCTGTCAGTGTCCAGTAACCTCTTCTGCCGGTGCTCGTGGAAGCAAGCTTAGTTTAAATGCACTGGTTTATCACTAGATGCCAATCTTGTCCTCCCTAGGCTGATACCCGCGGCAGATCCCCACCCCGAGGCACAGGGCACACAGCTCCCAGCCTGCTGAGCTCCTGTCCGCACGCTGCAGCAGCAGCGCCCTGCCCTGCCCTGCCCTGCCCTGCCGGGGGGATCCCAGCCCGCCGCTCCAAGCTGCATCCGCGGGATGCTGGGTCTGGCACCTCACACGGGCTGGCAGACCCACCCTTGCTGCTGCTGCTGCTCCAGCCGCGGCGTTTCGCTGCTGCTGCTACTCGCTAGTTCTGTTTATTGGTCAGAAAAATCGTAAGCTTTGGCTGGAGCCAGCCTGAGTCAGCACCACACCTTGTGAAACGCCCCAGGTACCAAGTGCTCTCCACTTCCCCCCACTCCCTGCAGCCCAGGACACTTTCCGCCCCCGGCGTGGGGCAGGACTCAGTTTCGGGGTGGGATCTGCAGCCCCTGCCCGCAGCGCCCGGCCCTGGCAGGGCTGCGCTCAGCCGGAGCCAAGGCCACTGCCGGGTGCTGAACACAAGGACGGTCCGACAAGCCCGCATCCCTCAGGAGCCCCGCATCCCTCAGGAGCCCCGCCTTGCCCGGGCGGGCGGGAGAGCGGTGCGGGAGCGGGGCAGCCCCTTCCCCAGAGCCGTACCCCGGCTGGGGGTGAATCCCCCCAGCAGACGCACGTGGAACAGGGATCGCAGACACAGGTAACCCGGAGTGAAACTACACGGGAAATGGATTATTTTTTTTTTTTTTAACCTTTCTCTGCCCACCTGCCTCAGCAGCCCTTCCTGGTGAGGGAGGTGTTTTCACAGGAGAGTCTTTACTCGGGAAGACAAGGAGCTCTAGCAGCATTATTTTAAGCAATGACAGAGCAGAACGAGCTCACAGAGAACTGGCACATTCCTTCCAGATCCCAGCAACCAAGACAGTCCCAAACCCTCCTCCAACTGCCCCTCCAGGCTGTGCAGACCCCAAACTGTCCTTGCTTTAGGTGCTGTGCACTATAGAGCTGGATGGTTTCATTAAGGAAAAAAAAGATCAATAAAACACTATTTTTCATTTATTTGTTACTGCAGCCATGAATGTTCGACGAAGTTTACTTTCCTGTTCTCATGTGTCTGTTTATATTTGCAGAAGGATTCAATCTGATGTAAACTACGAAATATGTTGTTTACTGTACAAAGGCAGGTACCCAGGCATTAGTCAACAGCGAAATCAAAACTGACTCTTTCATGTATATTTGCGTTAGTCAGTCATCTCAGTATCAGCACACCTGGCTGAATACTACAATGCTGCATTAAACAGTCTGGGAAAGCATCTAGAGGACAACAACCTGCTCAGAAACTTAGACTAATCCAGACACAAAGATGACCAAACCACACCAGTGTACACTGTTCCCAGTTTTGTCCCAAGAAGTGTACTGGGGGTGCCATCTTCAATGGTGTATATAATTTTAACTTTTATCTTACCATTACACAGAGTCTGCTCATGGGGTGAAGTAGCCTGCAGGCTTCAGTAGTAGGGTGAAACCAAGCAAAAAATCCTGAAGTACAGATGAAAACTGAATCTCTCTGCCCATCTTGACAGCCTGTTTTGCTTACACTGTTAAAATGCCACATCTGTTTCATACATACTAAGAGAACCTCAAAGTTCACCTCTTTTTGAGCAAACAAGAACTGGCCCAAATGAAGAGAAGCATTGTGAAGGATTAATTGGAAGAGATACTAGGACCAGATATCTTGCTTGTTGTTTGTATGTGGGACAAACAAGTAAAATTCAATTTTGTTCCTGTAAATAAAGTAATGTGGGTTGTTTTCCTGACCTGATGCCATGTTGCTCCACTTCCATTCACGATTCCCAGGTAAGTCACAATCCACTCGACAGAGAACTGTGGGATCTGTTGCTATGAGGCTACTGCAGGTCCCTCACCCTTGACAAGTGATGGTCTGCGAAGAGAATTTACATTTGAAGTAATTTTTAGTTTGGTCTTTCCAGAATATTTTTCTAGCTCGGGGTGTGTTTTACTACTTATGACAAAGGATACAGAAACACCCACTTCATTCAGTGGGTGATAATATTTGATATGAATTGTTGCAGTTAAGGACTGCAGAGAGGCCTCCAGCAAACTCAGAGCTGGGGGCAAGGAGTCTGCCTGCCCAGAGCCGGCCAGGGCTGAAGCCCCAGGGGAGCAGCAGGTTCCTGGCAGGACAGCCAGCCTTCCAACAGATCCTGCCAGGGCTGTGGTCACAGCAGCATTCCTGACTGCCCCGCCTGACAATCTGGGACTGGCTCGCAGATCAGGCGCTATCACCATCCCCATGTCTTATCTGCTCCTTCTCCTGATCTGTCAGTGCAGCAGGGCCTGTTTGTGCTGGGCCCTGGCCTGCAGCCAGGCTTGGGGGGGTTACCTGCAGAGGCCAGGTGTTGCAAGAGTCCCTTGGCTCCTACAGGCACCTTCGTCTGGCCCAGCAGCTGAAGGTCTGCGAGATGAAACCATGCTCAGGCTGCTGACACAATCAGGGGTCAGTCCCAATGAACCCTCCAACCTTGACGAGCCACAAACAACCCACAGCTGCTAGAAGCAGCAGCCCTTTTAAAGCAATCAGCAAACAGGGCAGGGTGTTAAAGTGGAGGACTTTAAGAGATCTGAAGTTTACTGAGGCTGCAAATAGTTGACATCAGCCTTGGGTCTTGTTTTCTCTCAAAAAACCCTTATCTCCTTTGTTGATACATTTACACCAAAATTACTTCAAAATACTCAAATACAAGTCTGCACACATCAAGAATAACAATAAATATTTAAACTCAAATGTTTTCAGTTAGCCAAGATGTAGCAAAAGAACTCTGCTGGTTACCTCAGAAGAGTATAAACACCAAATAAAGAACAGCCCAAGTTTCAGAGCCGAAATGGCGCCATCCTTTCTAAAATCTTGTCTCACCTACTCTTCTCAGATGACTGAAGAGTGAAATTGTACAACTGGCACTGAAATGGTTTTCAGTGACCTGCCATGTGGTCGTCACCACGGCTGCCAAATCTGGCACGGCTGTTCCAGAAGCTGCCATTGCCCATATGGCCACCAAGCTCGCAGAGATTTGCTGAGCTTGCAGTCTGCCTGAGCAGTACTGAACAAAGCTCAACTGAGCAGGCAGTTCCTCTTGTCTAGTTGTTTGTTTGTTTTTTTCTCTTGCAGTTCTCTTGCAGTCTTAAGGGCTCAGTCAGGATGAGGCTGAAGGACCCATGGCTTGTCTGTCTTCCTGAGGCCTTGAGATGCTCAGCTTCCTGGACACTGTGAATATTTTATGGATTTGTAGCAAATGCCTAAAAATGGGTGCATTTTCGGTGAGCTCCTGCAAGTCTAGTAACATCATCATTCCTGAAAAAATCATGTGGGATACATTAGAACAGAGAGCAAGACATGCTTGTGTAGCAGCTTTCTCTTGCACAGCTCTTACCATGACTACAAAACAAAAGCAGGCAAAAGGCCTTGCTGGTTACTCTGCACATTCATTTGGCTTTGAGGCTTTGACTGTTCACAGGTTGTTGTGTGATGCTTTTTGAACCCGGAGACACAAACTGCAGCTTATCTTTCACAGCCATGGCCATCAGATAAATGCTATTTTAAGTCTCCTTCAGTATTAGCCAATCTGGCCCAGGAGCCTAAAGGATAAAATATGATAACACAGGGCAGAGAGGAGTGAGTCAGTCAGCAAATCTCCTAAGGTAAATTCACATTTTACCACATATGTCCTTGGAGGTTGGATAAGAGAAGTTTTTCCACACCCAGCTCAGTTTGTTGCAATCAATGTTCCTAACATGGCATCTCCCCTTTGTAGCCAATGTGAAGGTTCACAGCACAGAGTGTCAAAAAGGAGAGTTGGGGTTTAAATATATTCACTTTGCAAAGACCTGCTCTGATTTAAGGCTCAGTTTCCTCCATTCCTCTTCCAACTGAGCCTACACTAGAGGCTACAAGAAAGCTGGCAAAACCAGAAAGGTGTGGTCGAGCCCCTTGTGCCAGGTCAGCTCTCTTGGCCTCACCTGACAGAGGGTGTTGGGATGACTTGGCTGGCCCTGTGCTCCAGCACTGAGGGAGCTGTGTCACAGCAGGGCACATGGTGGGTGTAGACATTGTCAGCTGGGGATGGTGAAGCCACCAGGTGCTCCACCTGAATCCAGAAGCAGATACATTGTCCACATGTCCAAAACATAGTAGGAGAAAGACTGCCAGGAAAAGAAAGAGTCCACTTGACAGCTGTGTCATGGTAATTTGAACTATAAGAAAACAAGCACTGGCAGCTACTAATTTCTTACTTGCTTTTTAGGGTTAGTCAAAGTACACCACAAAACCCTGTTCAGCAGATAGATACTTAGATTAAATGACACTCTAGGGGAAATTCTATGCTGTCCATTGTAAACTACAAACACCCCTAAGAATTAAAACCTTTAATATGTTTTGCTATGTTTAAATCCTTTTTTCTTGTTAAGGAATGGAATAGGTATTTCTATTTCTCTTGTTGTGGTCCACGGGGGAAAGAGATTCACTTGCCTCTCCCATCTACAGGCCCCTTCCTCACACTAGTTCCACAGTATCTACAGAAAAGCTACAGGATCGCTGGTTTGTTGGGTTCAATGTTGACTCCATAATATTCACAGGAGTTACAGACAATGAAAAAAGAATGGAATCCAACTCAGGTTTTATCTAGGAGATCTCCTTCTATCAATGTACTCTCATTTTTTAAAATAAGTGTGTTTCTCTCACAGTTAGTTAGTGAAAAAAATCTCCAGACCTTAATAACTGCCAAGATGTAAACCCACAACTTTACACCACCCATCTGAGGCCAAAGGAAGTCTGTTATGGTCATTCCTCACGTGGACAAAAAGACCATAACCTGCTGACCTGCAAACACCACTCTGTGCTTCTTTAGGCCTCCTGGGAATCTCCCATCTGGCTCACAAAACACCAAGATCCAGCTGAGTGTTCATTCCTCGCTGCCGTTTGCCAGGAGAGCCTGGCAGGCAATGGTCTGTGCTCCCGGTCAGAAGATGGAGGAATTTAAGAGTGAGAACTTTGCAAACTGTAACTTTTTGCTGTACCTGAATGCTACTTCCAGTAGTTAGTACTGAGATGTGATACCGTGCCCGTGGGTCAATGAAGCAAGTGCATTTTTCTGCAGGAGGGCTTTTGCTGCAGACAGGAAGTTTATTTTTTGAATTAGTCACCGGTTTCACTCCCTGCTGATTATACCATTGTCATTAACACACAATAGCACTGTTTCCATGCAAGTGCTATCAAGATTGCATTGATGGTTCCAAAAGCTGTTTCACTACACCTACACACACTCGACTGTTGCACATAGTAGCAGATAAGTGCTCTCCCTTTGTTTCGTATGCTTATCTAAGCCCTAATCTTCATCACCTTTCATGTAAACTGCTACTGCGGTGAATAGAAGGGGGCTGATAACTAATAAAGAACACGAATAATGTGAACTTTGGCAATGACGTATAATTGGACTCTGAACATCACATCTAGGAGTGGGATACAAACATGCTGTTGAACACATCTTCTGTAAAGAAAACCAAAGCGGCAGGATGACACAAATTCAAGTGAGATGGTAAGTAACCAGTTCTGGCAGCACAGGCTATTTTTTCAAGTGATAAGATCTCTGGCAGGAGGCTTGATGGAAATAATGAACCTTTTTCTTCTGTGCATGTGTCATTTTTTCTTCCCCTCTTCCTTATATTTTATTTACACCCACCAGCAGCTGCTATTATCTCTTGAAAAACCAAACCGGAGTATTCTGCGTCTGAGCCTCAGTGCGGCGGGAAGTCCCGGAGGGGCCAGGTTTCCCGGAGGGGCCAGGTTTCCCGGAGGGGCCAGGTTTCCCGGAGCCGCGCCCACAGCCTGGCTGAGGAGCCACGGAAAAGGATGACTCGGCAGAGAGAGCAGCTCCTGCTCAGGAGGTGGCTGGCAAAGGGAGACGCTCAGCTGGTTGAGTCAGGGGAGAAACCAGCTCATCCCACTGCAAACACATCCAATGACAGCGCTGGCAGCACCTTTGGCCTGACTCACTGAACAATTTGTCTTATCAGTTCCTTTCTGATTGTCTGGGTGTAGAGCAGATGGAACAGTTTCACTTACACTAAAACGAGCCTACCCCTGGAATCACCCTGACTGACTATCTCATTTAGCTCCATCTGGAGACATTTGGATTCTAGAATAACAATACCTCATGCCCCTGGATTAAGATAAACAGCCATGAGGCAGGCTTGCTTCAGATACGTATTCACACAGAGAATTACCAACAGTAACTCAAGGTGCAGACAAGTTAATTATATTTAATTACTGTTGGGATGCCAGATTATTTTTTATGAAGAGTTTTGAAAGGTCTTTTCTCTTTTAAATATGAATCTTCTGGGATGCAGAAAAGGAAGTGCACTGTTATAAACATCCACGTCACCTGGACACAGAACCATGCAGCTTTTTGCAGAGCTTTCTGGGCAGAGCATGAGAGCAGAACACTTAATTATAGCAACATATTTCATTACCTTCTCATCAGAATTTAGGGTTACTTGTATGGGAAAGAGGAAGAATTAAATAGGAGAAGTAAAGATAGGGCAGAGATCTTCAACCCCCCATTGCCAGGATGTGGACAGATTTTCACAAGCAGTCAGCTGCTTCCACTGTTACATGTTTGTACCCACCACATAAAGCTTTCTTGCTGATTTTTGGTTAAAGCTTGCCAGCAAATGTTTAGGGCTGAGGACTGAGTTCCTCTCTTGCACAGTGCTGAGTATACTACCACTATCCAACAGGAGCAGCCCCAATTAAATTAGTAAAGCTAAGGTAACTTTTTCAGAAGAGAGGCACAGGGAATGTCAGTGCCAATACTGTTATACAGTGTTGTGACAAATGTAACCAAAACCACTCCTTGCTACTATTAAAGAGGAGAGAGGGGCTCCTCTTGATCTAATATCCACACAAAAACCTTAAAAATGCTATTGTTTATCAGTTATTAAAGCTTGCAAATACCTCAACATGCAAGTAAGTCAATGTTTGTGCTCAGGTCACCTTCTCCTTCCTCAACTCCCATGAAAGGAACCCCAACCAACCTAAATCATCCTGCTGGTGAATCCAAAATATAGACTTCTTTGTACACCACTGAATTAAAAACTAACTCAGGCCCAGAAAACTTGCTCAAATCATATACTGAATAAACACTGAAAAATTTCTCCAGATCTGTGCAGTGCCAGAAAACACCTAGTGTAATTCTGTACCTTGAACTCTTTGAGATTGCTTTATCTTCTTAGTTTCCCCTCAGTAATTATTCTCCCTTTGCCTGAAGGTTTACTGCTAACATTAATGTCACACACTAACAGTAGGGGAGTGACAGAATCGATACTGAATCTTCTCAGTTTAATTGTTTTATATTGGATTATGAACCAGTTAAGTTATTAAAACTTAACTGAACTGTAACATCTCTCTGTTATATCCAGGGAACATTCCAGCTATTGGGAAGTACAATGGCTGCATGCAGTATTCCTAGGCCATGACTTTACTCAGGATTTTCTCAGCAGCAGTGATGAATTGAGACATTCTTGCACCCTTTAGTTCTGCTGAAACGAGGATCAATTCGCTATTGAGCTTTTCTCATTTGGCCCCAGTGGCCCATAAGCAGTTAAGCAGAACCCACTCCTGAAGGGCCTTTTCCCACCCCAGAGCAGCTGATTGCTGTGATCCTTACACCATGGACCTACAAGCTGCTGCTCTACACCTGAGAGCAAAGCAGGGTATCAAGTCCATCAGTCACCGCTGCCACAGAGAAAAGGAGGGAACAAAGTACGTGGAACTGCATCTTCATCTTGGGAGGCAAGGTGTTACATAAATGTAACATATATGTTAGGAAATGATGATGATGATATTTTCAAAGCATCTACTCTAATCAAAGCCACACATCTCCTACAGATTCCAGCTGTGTTTCATTTACAGAAGCTCAGGCCTTCCAAAATTCAGAAGCCACACGGGGTGTACCCTGCAGCTCAACCCACTGCTCACATCATCCTCCTTTTCCACAGCTACAGCACAGTTTTTCTACAGAATTCCCATCAAAAAAAGCTCAGTGGTCCTTAACCAGACCTCAGGAGGGTATATTCCCCTTTGCTAACACCAACCCTGTCTGGGAGCTAATCCCAGAGCTGTAAGTGGTTTGTGCCTCTTTAAAGAAGGACTGCCAGAGGAGCTGGTTAGAAGGTCCCTGCAGTAACACCAGGAGATCTTTACCTATTCTTATAGCATTAAATCTTGTTATCAGACATTTATAAGCTTTCATGGTACTGAAGGATTTTGGATATCACATCTGTTACTGATTTAAGCTACATCGAAGTTTAGTTGTTGCCTATAATAAGTGAAAAAAAAACACAAACCCACAACCTAAAACCAAAAAGCCAACCCCACACTGCTTTATCGTTCTAGGATCCTGGTACTTGTACAAAGGCAACTGTAGCAGCAGAAGCTAATTACTATGATGCAAGGAAATAATCTTAGCTTGTATGAGTGATTCTACTGAATGAGCAGAGTTAACACAGTAGAAGTTAGTTATATATGTAAATACTGTGTGGTAAACTGCTTAGTAACCAAATCTATGCTTTTCAGCTTATTTAAATTTTGACATTTCCAAGATAGTATCAAATAATCTTGAAATTGGTTTTGAAATATGCTTGATTGTTTTGAAAATCAAATTAATACTGCCAGCTGTATGATAATTATATTTTGGGTGGATTCTGCTGAATTGTAATGCTTCCATGTTGTCCAAACTGAGTTTGTTTCAGGACAATTTTCATTAATTCCTGAGAGTATAAACCACAGTACCAGTCAGGAAGTACAACAGCCCAATACAAGGTGCTTCATAATTCAAAAATGATATGCTGAATACTCTTGTGATTTATTTAACTTAAACATCTAAGCCCTTGGCCAAGGATTTTCAACCTTTTCAGCTGGCAGGTCCCCTTAGTGGTCTGTAGTCATGCACAGAAAATTAATTTCTAACAAAACCAGACTTGCTGCTTTTAGTTACTTCCCTCAGACTCCTTGCCATTACTTCATGGACTCCTAATTTCTAAAAGCAGTACTGCAGATTAACTAATTAACTGGCTGGTAGCAAGCGAGAATAAATTAATAGATGCAGTAAAGGACTGGGACTTAAGAAAAAATATTCCATAATTAAAATCAACAGTGTAAATATAATTAGTTACTTGGATCATGATATATTTCCTTCTTCAGAAACAGCAGCAATTAATAGCATAGGCTAGGATGAAAAAAAACAGAGTAATTTTAATCTGTCACTGTATAAGTATCCACACCACAACTCAACGGTTGATTGGGATTTAAAAGATTGGATTTAAATCAACATTACAATTGTTTGGTATTTATAAGATCAGCTACTGCCATGTTAGGGGAAAGTGCAATGTCAGGAACATGGAGGTGGGTTTGCTGTAAAAACCCACACAGTGCCCAAAGCCTCAGAGCAGCATAAGCAAAGTGTGTCAGCAGAACAAAAACATAAATATTTTTGCAGTGATGCCATGGCCTTTCAACCAACTTTTGCAGCTATTTTTAAAGCTAACTTTGCAAGCTCTTGCTGGCTGGTGACTGGTTTTGGCTGGCTTACAGGAAGGTGGGAGTGCCCTGTCAGCAGGTGATGTGCTCTGCCTCCAGAGTCTTCCTGGAAGGGGGAATCAGGGGGACAGTGAATTGAGAAACAGGAAGAGGTGGGGAAAGGACTTAAAAGCCTCACAGTGAGCTCAGCTATTTTGTTTCCAAACCCAACGTCCAAGCTTGCCTATGCACAGGTTGAGCAGTGCTTAAAAGGAAACTTATAGATGGAGTATGATTTTAAAAGTACAGGTAGAGGTCATCTTCACTGCTTCAGAGAACTGCAGTACTGCTCTGGAAAAAAAAAAAACAACCGGCCTACAGGTCTGGCACAAGTTAAGGGCAATATGGTTAGCAGGCAGAGTCTAGAATAGAGAGACAGCCCCAGCCCAGCCCTCAGGATTCAGTATAATATAAAATACCTGATCAATCTCCACACTGATCTGTACAGCACCTCGACCTAGCTGCAGATCAGCCTGCAGCTGATTAATTTCACAGGTGAGTGAGAAGACTGTGCACCTGGGAGCAGCCAGGCAGAGCAGCATCCCACCTGAGGGCTCTCAACAAACAGGTACAGGCACAGCCACACCTCCAAACTGAATATGGGGACTGCCAGGTTCCAGACACTGTATATTTCAGAAAGTCATGGCCCACCACAATGATTCCATCCAAAGGGAAGGTGCCATCCCTTATTGGAAGTCACAGCAAGACTCGGGTGTTTTCAGCAGAAACAGTTTAAACAGTTGCTCGCTCCACAGCGAGGCTGATGGAATGCAACGTTTGTGCACTTGAGGAGAGGCTTCATTCGCAAAGACAATACAGGCAATAGCAGAAGGGGTTAGTTTAAGCTCCTGACGACAGCAGATCACCAGAGCTGTGGTACTCACCAGAGGATCAGCAGAAAAGCAGTACTCGCCAGAGGTGACCATGGCAGTGCAGTCCAGCTAGATCCAGTGGAGTGAATCTCCACAGTGGATTCTGGAAAAATAATTTAGGTAGAATTTAGTCTCTGTGAAAACTGTTTGGTAACAACAGAATGCTGCTTACAAAGCTTATTTCAAATCCTTTTGTGTTTGTCTACAATGGCCTGCTTCCCCAAGTGCTGTGTTTTAAGTTAGGTTTGTGAAGGTGGTGTAGAAAGGACCTACATGCCACAACGACTTGAATAAACACCAAGAACAGTAGAGAACTGGGTAGGATATACAAGCAAAGGGTGGAGGATGCCAACATAACTAATGATATTTTCTTGAAAGGAATGTCTGATTGATAGGAATTCCACATAAAGACTTCTACAAACACTAGCAACTAGCCAGTCCCGTATCTGACCTGACCAGGCTAAACTGCTGCTTGCAGGCCACGAAGTGCAAACAGCATCAGCACCTGGCACTTGCCACGTCTTCAGCCTGAAGGATCAGCCGGTCCTGACCCTCCAGGCAGACAGGGAGGATACAGAAGCTGGGGTGTCCTGGAAGGGGCTCCTCAGGAGCTGCTGATGTTCTGAGCTGCCATGGCCAGGGCCTCTCAGCCTGTGGGCTCCCCTCCTGCTGCCTCCGCAAGGGCAGAAATGCCGCCGAGCGCCCGGGGGGGTCCCGGGGCAGCCTCGGGGGGGGTCCCGGGGCAGCCTCGGGGGGGGTCCCGGGGCAGCCTCGGGGGGGGGTCCCGGGGCAGCCTCGGGGGGGGTCCCGGGGCAGCCTCGGGGGGGGGTCCCGGGGCAGCCTCGGGGGGGGTCCCGGGGCAGCCTCGGGGAGCGGGAGGCCCGGGGCAGCCTCGGGGAGCGGGAGGCCCGGCAGCCCGGCCCGGCCCGGCCGTCAGGGGCGGCGGGTCCCCTGCCCAGGGCCGATAGGGGCGGGAGGGCCCGCGCTGAGGAGATAAGCGGGCCGTGCCCTCCGCCGATAAAGGGTCAGGGCAGGGGGCCTGGCGCTGCCGGTCTCCCGGGGGGCACGGCACCGCACCCCCGAAAACCCGCAAGCCGGGGCCAGCGCGGTTCCGTGAGCCCGCCCGCTCCTGAGGGGAGCCCGCCGCTCCCTCCAGGGACTCCCTGGTGGGGGGGCTCGGGCTGCGCCCAAATCCTCCCCGTTCCCTGAGGAGGCCGCGGTCTGCAGCCGGGACACGGACTCCCTCCCGCATCCCCCGCTCCCTGCGGGCGGCGGGGCCCGAGGAGCGGGGCGGGGCGCTGCGCGCGGCCTCCCGCCGCCGGGAGGCCATGGGGGCGGGCGGCGGCCGGAGCCAATGGGCCGGGGCCGGCAGCGGCACTGCCGCACCGCGCTCCCCTTCCCCCCGGCCTCCTCCTCCTCCTCCTCCTCGCTGGTCCCGCCCCGCCGCCGCCGCCGCCCGCCCCCGGGGCTTGGCGCTGCCCAGCGCCGGGGCTGGGCCCGCTCGGCTCCGTGAGGCGCGGCCGCCCCTTCCCCGCCCCGGCGGGCCCCGCGCGGCGCCAGGCAGCGCCTCTCCCTGCTGCTGCCCGCCCTCCCTGCTGCTGCCCGCCCTCCCTGCTGCCCTCCCCGCCGCCCGCCCTCTCTCCGCCCGCCGCGAGGGCGGGAGGGAAGCGGCAGCCCCGAGCGGGAGGCAGGGGAGGCGGCGCGCCGGGAGCCATGCGGGAGTACAAGGTGGTGGTGCTGGGCTCGGGCGGCGTGGGCAAGTCCGCCCTCACCGTCCAGTTCGTGACGGGCTCCTTCATCGAAAAGTATGACCCCACCATCGAGGACTTCTACCGCAAGGAGATCGAGGTGGATTCCTCGCCGTCGGTGCTGGAGATCCTGGACACGGCGGGCACCGAGCAGTTCGCCTCCATGCGGGACCTCTACATCAAGAACGGGCAGGGCTTCATCCTGGTCTACAGCCTGGTGAACCAGCAGAGCTTCCAGGACATCAAGCCCATGCGGGACCAGATCATCCGGGTGAAGAGGTACGAGAGGGTGCCCATGATCCTGGTGGGCAACAAGGTGGACCTGGAGGGCGAGCGGGAGGTCTCCTTCGGGGAGGGCAAAGCCCTGGCCGAGGAGTGGAGCTGCCCCTTCATGGAGACCTCGGCCAAAAACAAAGCCTCGGTGGACGAGCTCTTCGCGGAGATCGTCAGGCAGATGAACTACGCCTCGCAGCCCAACGGGGACGAGCAGTGCTGCTCCTCCTGCGCCATCCTCTGAGGCTGCGGGCCGGGCTGCGGGCCGGGCTGGCTGCGGGCGCGGCGGGGCGGCCGCGGGGGAGACACGGGGAGAGACAGAGAGAGAGGAAAGCGAACACAAACCGACAAAAAAAACGCAACGAACCGCAAGCAAACAAAATAATCGGGGGGAAAAAAAAAAACTGTAATCGTGTTGGAAATGTGGCTTTTTTTTCGGCGTTGTACGTTTCGTCCAGTCTTGATCGTGGCATATTTCCTGTCGGTGTCTTTGCCGCGGGCCGCTGCCCCGCGCTGGCAGCGGGCACCGGGGAGGAAGGCTTCGGCGAGGAGCGGCCCGGCCTGCCGGGAGGAGCGGAGCACAGCCGGGAGCCCTGCCCGGGACAGCCGGGAGCCCTGCCCGGGACAGCCGGGCCAGCCGGGAGCCCTGCCCGGGCCACGCGTGCGGAGCGCGGCGCGGAGCCCGCCCTGCCCCGCCGCCCCTCCCCAGGATCTCTATGCAAAGTCGGGTGGTTGTGCCGGGGCGTCCAGCCTGGAGAATTGCACATCTGAACTGGGACTTTTAACTTAAACACTGATGCCAATACAGTGTGGGGTGCCAGGAAGTGTCTGCTGATGATTCGTGAAATAATCTTCTATTTTGTTTACCTGCTGTATCGGATGGGAGTTTGCAGGAGAGTGGTAGCGTGGTGTTGGTTTTGTTTTTTGTGTTTTTTTTGTTTTGTTTTAATATTTTGGTTTTGTTTGTGTTGTTTTTTTTTTTAAATCAGCTGTGAAAATGTTACAAATCTGCACAATTTTTTAAGTGTGCGTGTGTGTGTGGTTTCATTTTTCCTTTAATGCCTGTCTGGCGGGCGGGAGTGGTGGTGTTTTTGTTCCGAGGGTTTTTCTCTTTAGGTTGGCAATAACTGATTTTGATGACTAGCTCTCTAAAGTGCAAAGACTTCCTACATGTGATGCAGGGCCAACAGCAACCCTGTGTCTATAGAGTGCCTTCAAAACTCAGCTGTTCCAGCCGGTGCCAACCTGTGAAAGCTCCACAGAATCCCATTATCTACTACTCCAAAAACTACTTAACAGTTTCCTTGCAGTAATCATACCGAACAAGCCAGGACAAAAGGGCCTTTTGTTAGTGGAATTTATTTCTTACTTACATCTGAGCCTTTTAACTGCAGTTTCCATGTCTTGCGAGTTCGGGCTTCATTTACTTCAAATTTACAAGAATTTAGCCTCTTGGGATTTTGAGGGGGGTGGGCTTTTCTTTTTTTCCTCTCGTTTGGCTTTTATTTTCCCTTTTGGTTTTGTTGTGGGATGTACCTCCAGCCAGCAAAGAAGGAAATCTTACCATTTTGATGTACCAAGAAAACTCTTAACAAACTGTCATTTTAATTCCAGACATGCATTTAAGAGGTGTCTATCCATTTTCAGAATTTTAATACAAATGCTGTTTTTTAGAAAACAACTTTGTGCGCTTTCATGTATTATATGAAACACTGACTTTCACATAGGCTGTTTATCCTGTCTTATGTCTTGATAGAAGTGAAGGGTGTGGGGAGGGCTTGATTTAGCTAAGGACAGTGTTAAAAAAAAAAAAAAAAAAAGACAAACCACAGGATTGCTATTTTAGCTAATATTTGATCATTTTTAATACAGTTTTCCATTTGTGTTTAGGTCCTGACTCTCTGATGCCAACATGTGAGTGGAACCTGGTGTTCAGTAGGAAGCTTTAGGAAGGTAGTGTGGCTTTCCTGCAAAAGGCCTTTTTAGATTAGGCCCTTATTCCTCACTGGGAACAGCATGGTTTATTGAGGTAAAATTCTAAAGGTCGATTATTTATAAAATTTAAGCTTTTAATCTTACTGCATTTTAACTCTTTGCAATTAAGCATCAGATCATTCTTTCCTGGTTTGCAGAAGGTTTGGGGTGGGAGCAGACCTGTACCTCCTGTCCTTTGGAAGATCTAGGGAGTTTGTTGACCTCCATTATCTTCCTCTCTTAACCCCTTCTTTAAAGATTAGCACACAAAACCTGCAGCTCTTTCCCCCCCCTCCCCTCCACCCCCATCCCAAGAAGGCTTGAAATTATCTTACCACATGAAAGCAAAAGTTGAGCAATGATGTGTAAAGGGGTTTTTAATCAGGCCAACTGAAAACTTAACTGCCATGATTCTTACTGTGAATCTGAGTATTTAATCTCTTTTAAGTAGGAAAACTTTCTGCTTCCACACTGGAAGAACAGTGTTTATTATTAGTTTAATTCTATGTGTTGAAGTCCCAGTGATTTCGAGTTGAAATTATAAACTTGCAGTTTACTTGAAAATCAGATATTTATTTTAGCAACATGCTGTAGGTACTGACAATTTGGCAAAGTTCATATGCTTAAGTATTAAATACCTATCTTCTCCTGAGCTCACTTGTATCCTTCAAAATTGTCCTGATACAATCAGCTGGGGAGACTGATAAAGAGGGCTGCAGAAGCCAACCCTAGTGTTAGTCCCTCAGCTTCTGCTTGGGGCCTTCCCATGGCACAAATTGACCCAGCCCCCTTTTTATGTGAAAACCAAAAACCTCTTGGCAGCTTATCTTCCAGAAGGCTCTAACCATGAATTAGAAGCCAGCTCCTCAAGGGCTTCTGTGTTGGAAAGGCAGGGAAATAATGCTTATTAATAGTAGGGGTTTCTTTTAACAAAAATACTGACTTAAAAACTAAGAAAGCTTGACTGCCACCATGTCTGCAGTTTAAAAAAACTTCATGTATGAAGTTAAAAAAAAAAAATGCCATAAATTGCACCTCAGCTGTTGATATAGTTAAATTTTGCCTTAAATGCAATGGGATGATCCAGTTTTTAGCACCCCACAGGCCTTGCTCTAGATCAGTTATTGACAGCAACTTGTTCCACGGAGTAAAAGCAGATGTTTGTCCTGTTCTCCCCAACAGAGAGTGGATTCTAAATGTTTCCTGGTGCCTCCTGTTTCCCCACTACCTGTCTTGTGATTGAGGAATGATGCAGAAGTGGGTGTTTGTAGCACACAACATAAAGTCCAGTTTTTCTCAGCCTGGCAGAGCAGCTGAAGGCAGCCTAGTAAGTTCTGGGTTATGCTGGGCTTTCTTGTAGATACACTCTAGTTCTTGCCAAAAAGGTGTGTTTGTTTAACAGTGAAGGATGTAAGAAACCATGGCATGGGTTTTTTTTTATTCAGAGTTTTGAATGTATTTAGGTGTTCAACGTTCTCTGTGATTTGGTGAGGACAGTACAAAAAAAGTAGATCTCAGTAGACTGATCTTCCAAATACTCTGAAGTGTTTTGGTGCTTGTTAAACATAGGCCTTGTCTATAATGTAGAAAAAAGTCATACTGCTTTAACTTGACTGAATAATGAAAGCTATATTAGCTTCTACACTTGAGGAAAATGTTGTATCAATATAAAGGTACTCTTCTATTCCTTTTCCCTGTGGGAATGTGTTATACCCTGACAATACAAAGGTGGTGTGTAGCTCTTTTGACAGTGAGAATTGCAATGATTTAATTGATTTGGAAGAAAAATGACCTTCCCAGCCAAAATGTTTTGTGACAGTGCAGAAGTTGTGTAAACAAGGCCTTAGTTTAAGGCTGGTCTTATGGCCGCATATTTTGCTGTACATAATGATTGTGTTTTTTAAACCCAAGCTTGTTCTGTTGCAAGAAAGCCTGTCTCTGGAGCCTCAGTCTGTGACTGTAACCGTGTCCTTGGCCTCGCTACCAATACAAGTGTGGTTCTTCCCAACACGATGCTCAGGCTTTGTTGATGCTTATGGGTCTTCTGGATGTTGAATTCTGTGGCTGTGGGATTCCTGATGGTTCTGCTTCTCTCACAAGAATGTACGGCAAGTTTTTGCAAAGGGCATTTTCAATAAAGGGCAGCTGGCTCTTTATGGCTTCTCCAGTTGGATACTTATTGCGTGCAGGTGTTGTTAAGTATCACATTTCCTTGAGGAGTGACAAAATGCAGAAACTACCATTTTCTTTAAGAATTTTGTATGAAAAGGAGTGGCATGAGTGTTCTGTTTAACCTTCTCCCATTCAAATTAATGGACAACTCTCACAACTGCAAATGGAAAATGTTTGGAGCCCTACTGCTGCTAGAAACCCTCTCACTCCAGGTTTGTATATCAGGCAGCCCAGACACTGCTTGACAGACCTTCACTGTGTGTTTGGGACCTATTATTTGGTGTGCCCATTTGTGTTCTGGTGAGATTTGAGACTTGCAGAAGCAAGTGTGTGTGTGAGCTCATTTCAGATGGTTCTAAATTATGATCTTCATGGCCTATAACCTGCTCCTCGTGCAAAATGTCTGTGATGAAAAGTTTCTCCCTCCTGTTGCACTGTTACAGCATGGTGTTCTAGAATGTAATTTTAGCAGGAATTCAGCATCTGCCCAACTTCTGACTCTCTTCATTTGGGGCTGACAGCCTTTGACAAACTTCTGTAGCAGATGAGAGGGATCCAATAGCAGATTTCTAGCTGAAACAGCCACTCAAGTGAATTACAGTGATGAGAAATAGAGTGGAAGTGAGTTGCTGGGAGTGGGTGTGTTGAGTTTGGGGTTTTTTGTGTTTGGTTTTTTAATATTTTTATTTTGAGTAAACTAAGGGGTTGTTAGTCTGTAATGGAGTGCCTCACCATATTTCCCAAGCAAGAGTCGTCTGTGTGTATTCTGACTTCACTGGGGTTGAAATTGAAGTTCTTGCCCTTGCCACAGATGATCTCAGCCACTGTGATCTCAGTGCTGTGTGTAGTCAAGATCACTCTGAAGAAAACGCCCAATGAAACCTAAACTGGTTGACTGATAATGGGCTAGGGCAGAGGGATTTACATGCAGAAAATTTAAGAACAGCCATTACACATTTTTCCTACAGCTATTTTAAATTTTTGGAAGGGTATGACTGCTCTAATACACATCAGGTGCTGCTTTAATACTGTTGGTGCTGGAGCACAGTGATTCAGCAGATGGCATGTTGTACATAAAGCCAGTACTATACATCAATACTTCATCTGCAATGTCTAACAAAGTCCTATATAAAACACTGTAAAATTAGAAGTCAGTTAAGCAGAACTTGTAAGCTGTTCAAATTAGTCTTAAAATATTGGAAGCAGCTGTTGTGTAATGACTTTATTTTGGCAGTCTCTGGGTCTTCTGGAGGTTTGAGCAAAGAGGGGAGTAAGTGATCAGGCATCCATAGCTTTGCTATGGTAATCCTTGACAATATATTTTTAGGAAATTTGTGTTTGACGTGTAACTTCAGCATCACTGACTTAAACCGCATGTGTTTGTAGAAAGTTCTTCAAGAGAACATGATAAAAAGTGCAGAGTTAATACATCTGATGTCCAGGTAACAGGCAGGTCCCAGATGTTGCTCTGCTTGATTGACTTATCACAATTGTGTGAGAAATGCTGCAGCAACTGGACTGAGCAGAATTACATTGCTAACTGTTTGCCTTTTGGTATAGTCCTGTTATCCTGCTGTATTTTGGTGCTAGGATGAAATGGGCTTTTTGCAGTTGGTTTGGGGATGGTTCTAAATGGACTTCTGGGTGAAAAACTTACCTGAAATAGATAATGGTTTGTTTCTGCAATGTTACTGCTGTTAGCCCAGTTTAAACCATCAGGATGAATACTTAGAAATTCAAGGTGTTAGTGGTAGAGTTGCAGGTAAGGCAGTGAGCGCTGAGCTCCAGTAGAATATTTGCATTTGCTCTGTTATTAGCAGGCAAGATACTCAGGTGTGGAGCCTGGGGTGGGTATCTGAAAGAAGTCTTATTTTAGCTTTTAGAAGTGATACACCTAGAAGTGTTACTGAGCAAGATGACTGCTGGTTCCCTCATGACAGCATTTGTTCTGAGGGCTGAGAACAGGTCCAGGAATAAGATGTATTTACTGTTGAATTAAGTTGAGATGGATCAGTTCCCTGTCTTGCCAAGACACTGCAGAACTGGTAGTGTTCCTTCCAGCCATGGTGTTGGCAGTCCTGGGGTGGGGAAGCATTATGCTTTCCTGATGGGAAAGATCATTTACATTCCTTACCCACTTGCTGCCTTTAAATAGTTTATTGCCTCTGTGACAGAATGAAAAGGGCAAGGTGGTCCTGCCTCGGAGAGCTGGCTAGTTCAAAAGTGTGTAGCTTAGCCCTTTATCAAAGCCATGATCTGCTTCTGCTTTCCAGCTTCAGCTCTGATTCGGCATGTTTCTAGCAAATATGTAAAGCTTTATACACCTCAGTTTCTCCAACTCCGTGTTTTGTTGAAATGCTGATTTCAGTGCAGATCAGTGAGGGTCTGCTTGCTTACTGAGGCCTTACTGGAAGTCAAGAACCAGTGATGATGATGCAAATGAGAACACTTAGTGTAACTTTTTGGCTTGACAGATGTCTTCATGTTGCTCAGGAAAATCAACAGTCCTTTAGAGGGGAGATAATGATCCGTGCTCTTCACTGCTGCAGGACTAGCTGTGCCACTGCAGTGTGAGGAGCTGTGGTCCTGCTGCTGCCACGGGTGCCTGGCAGACAGGGGCTGATTCATGGCTTTGCTGCTTGCTCGGGGCTCTGGTTCTTCCTCCTGTAGGCTGGGTGGGGAGGAGGGACCCTGATGATGCAGTGGTTGGTGATGAGGTGATTGCTTATCAAAAGCAGGGATGGAGAGCTGGCTCACCTCTGAATACCCAAGTGGTGTAGACATCGTTGGAGTTACACTTGGAACCCAGCGTGTGACCAGGATGTGCAGATATAATTTATATGCAAAAAAGAGTTATTTTTTTACCTGCCAAAACTGTTAAGATTTTTGTGTTTCTTAAGAAACACACAATGTGGCTTCTGGTCACGTTCCTGTACTGGATTGTAGTTTTTCCCTCGTGAGCACCACCCATTACAGAGCAACAAGATCTGCTTCATCAGACTCTTGTGAGGGATCAGAAATTAAATGAACATTTATAACAAAAGTCGGTTTGGGGCATTATTGTATAGATATGTCCATAACAGTCAGTGTAGTAATGATGCACGTCCCACGTGTTCTTATGAGAAAGATCTAAGTGACCAAGAAGCAGCAGCAGCACAGGGGTAGTAAGATACAGGCTAGGTAGGACAGGACTGTGTTGGGGTGCTGGTGTGAGAGCAGAAGCAGGACACGAGGCCAGGTTTGCTAAACACCAGGCGTGGTTTGATGGAAGGGTCAGAAGCAGGATGTCCTGCAGGGCCAGGGAGGGTTTAGGAGGAGATTGATTTAATTTTTCTGTTTTACATATAGAGAAATTTCACTCTGTGTGTGTATGTGTGCTCTGGCTTTTTTTCTTCCCCTCTGGTGCGAAGCAGATTCCAAAGTGCAAAGAAGTTTGCACAAGGAGTGTGTTACCCACCAAGGACCATTTCAGTGTTCTAAGGTTATACTGTGTTTCATTGCTTCCCTACACCACAAATCACCAACATCTCTTTTAAACTGTGTGGAACTTCATAATGATGATGGTTACAGTGTGACTCAAGGTGGTTGGGAGCCAAATGTATTTAAGGATGAGATGAGTGATAATTTTATACCTTGAATGAACTACAGTAATATTATATACCTCAGTTTAGTATTGGGAGTTTGCTGCCAAGTTTACTTGATGATTGACAAAGTTAAGATGAAAGCATGCTAACAGAGTGCTTGAGTAATTAAGTTTCTAATGTTTGAGATCTTGATTTCTCTTTTTGGAATACTCTGCTGTGTTCCAGATTGCCTGTTTTCTGCTGGGTTTCTTGTTTCAAATGTTATGTTTGCTTTAGTGTGGGTTTTGCTTTCTCTTTGGTTGTTGGACCTTTAATTAAAGGAAGAATAGAGAGGAGATTCACATGTGAATTACTGTATAGCAGAAGCTGTCTTGATTCCAGAAATATATGCCTTGCACTCTGTGTATTCTTGCAATAAAAACAAGTTCAAGGAGAACACTGTATGGTTAAGGTATTTCCAAGGCCTGGACTCTGAGCAGAGAAACTGCTTGAAAAAGCTTATTTACTGAAGAACTAGGTCAGCCTGGGAGTGAGTTAGAGTGGTCACAGACACTTAGATGTTTATTCACTTACACTGTTACTGTACTTCAGCCTCTGGAGTGAGAGTGAAAGTTAAGGATTTCTCAGCATAAATATTTCTGCATACATAAGATGATAGAAAGTTGCATCTGGTAGCCACAATTTGGGAAACACTCACATTTTTCTAGTCTTAGCACAAGAATGTCAGGAATTGGGTGCCTGCATTCACTGAGCATCAGGCCAGTAGTGTGGAAACTTCGGGGTGTGTTTCTGTAGCCAGTTGTAAGTGCCTCAGAAGAGTTTTCCTGATTCTTTTCAAGCACTTTTGACTTGGCACAGCTGAATGTCCAGCATTGCCAAACTAGAAGATGACTGTGGTCATTGGACGTGTGCCACGTGCAGCCTTTGACCAGACATGGGGATAGCGACCTGTTGAACGTGTCTGGGTGTTTTGTGGCCTGTGCTGCCTGGGAATAAAGCTTCTAGCTTGTCTCTTACCTCTGCCTCGTGATAAGGAAATGGAAAACAAACCTGTCCAGGCTGCAATACTTGGGAGTTCAAGGATTGATATTGTTGGATTCTCTACAGCCTATATGGTAGATTGAAGCTGCTCAATGTGTATTTGGTCCCAGCTTGTTTCAGGTGTTCGTAAGACACCAGCTTCCCTTACCATCACTCAGGGGTTTTCAGCACTTAGAGTAGTTAACAGAAATTAATTGATGGGTAGTGAGTTCATTTGGCAAGTGTGTTTGTGCACAATAATGTGAAGACATAATCTGTATTATTCCAGGATGTAAAAAAACCTCTAAACCAATCCTAATTGCTTACAACAGAATTTTTAATATAACTTCATGGCTGAAGTTATATTTGTGTACTGACTTACACTGTTAAGAATATTAACTTAATTTATTCTCTGATTCTATAAATGTATGTATGCTGAATTCCCTGTTCTTTTGTAGCCTTATTGAAGTCAGAGCCTTACTTAAGCAAACAAGAGCAGAATTTAACTCCAGCCTGCATTCTGAATATTTCATGTGCACCTCAGTAGTGTGGTCTTTGTCCTTTTTAGAAGTTGTCTTTTCAATTAAAAAAAAAAAAAAAAGTCTTCCCATGTGCCTTTAGGTGGATTTTCAGATGTCTAAAATGTAAACTATTTTACTTTTTTCCCTTCTATGGGTGTTTCTTTAAGTGATGCTGGATTTGTGCACATTGTGAATGCCATCTTGAAATGGCAATAGGTCTATATAGTTGTTTGTTGTGGGGTTTTTTTTATTTTAAACAGTTGTTTCTTCCCATTCTAGTGGAAGTTTTTAATATGTTGTATTTTAGTATGAGTAAGGTTTGTTCATGCTCGTAATTCCCAGCCTTCAACAACCTTTTATGCTGGTACTGGTACCTAATGGCGAGCACAGGTACTGCAGGCTGGCAGCCTGGGCCTCGCAGTGTGAGACCCTCTCCCCAGGCAGTTCGCATTTCAGGGCACTTTTCATGTGAAAATGAGAGCACACTTTTCCCTGTGCTGCCCGAAGGGTGTTGAGACAGGCTTACAGGCCTAGTGGTTGATTTGCGTGGCTGCTGGCAGGCACTGACCGCAGCAGTGAACGCGCCTTTTGGTGATTTGGTGATTTGAAGAAAAAAAAGAGAGAAATAAAAAAGGGAAAAGCAGAAGCCGAGATAAGGTGGGAAATGTGCAGGTGGCCAGCCAGGAGGAGAAGCCCCCAGGGTGTTCTCAGCTCGGTCCTGCTCTGGGGGTGCTCCCCCGGGCACAGAGCAGCCCCTGCACTGCTGTTCCCAGGTGGCTGTTTGGTGTTCCAGGACATGGTCAGACTAGCAGGTCACTCCTGGCTGTGCTGTTCCCAGCACTGGTGGGAGCAGACCTTGGGCAGGGGTTGTCTGCTGGGTGTTGAGCTTTGTGCCTGCTTGTGGTTTGGTGACCTGTGTTGGCTGTGTGAATGATGCCTGCCCACTGGCAGTTGCTCTGCAGCAATGCAGGAGGCACCTGGGAGGGCAGGGGGGGCAAAGTTGGGTGCCCCGAGTCACTGGCACCGCAAGGGCTGAGGGTGCCCGTGGGATGAGAAGTGCTGCAGCTGGAGCAGTCCTGGGGAACAGCCACCACACCTCAGAGCATGTGTTGAGGTTGAATCCTAAAGGCTCTTTGCAGCTGCTCATGCTGTACCAGAAGAGCATAAGTTAGATGAAGCCATCACCTTTTTTTTTTGTTTTGTTTTACAGCAGATGCCAAGAGCTACAGAAGTTCCTGAACTATGTCAGAACTGGAGGGAGAACAAAGGTGCCCTGAGCTTGCCTTTCCCTCCTGACCTCCTGGCTTCTCTGCACTCAGACACAGATGAACTTTGTGGGCCTTGGAGTCTGTGGGTCAGTGCAAGGAGCCTATGGTCCATGTGTATGAAAACATACCTATTCTAAAACATTTTTTTTTTAAAAAAGACAGCTCTATACTTGAGGAAGCAAGACTTCTGTGTTGCTTTGGTCTAAGTCCTATACTGTAGAAACTTTGAAAAGAGAAGTATTAGCTCCTTTGGGTGGCCCCACCCCCCAATATTTGAAGAAGAATGGAAATATTTCTCTGTCGGATCCAAAGGTTAGATGTAAAACACATGATTTGAGTAGGCTTGAAGGTTAATCAATTTGAAACTACTACAATTTTTATTCACTTGAAACTGGGTCAATTTCAAATCAATCTCTTTGAAAGATTAAACACACTTACTTCAAAAAGGGCTTTTGTGATGATCCATCACAGTGCTCATAAAATTAACAGAAAGGGTTGACCCAGTAGTGTAGAAAAAGGGACCATTTCACTCCTGCACTGCAGCATGGGAACAAGTCACAGGGCACACACTCAGCTGTGGCTCCAGCTTTCTATCAAGGGTAGATGTTATTTTAAAGTCTAATAACTCTTCTTATGGAAAAATATTAAAAAAAAAACCCTCGGGAAAGGTTAAATCTAAAAAACGGAGATTGCAGGACTTGGGGAGGATTATGATAATTTATTTCAATTACCAGTGCAAAACAGGTTCTGTATCTGTGCTTCACCATCTCCTGGAGAATCTCACGCCTGGAATGCAGCAGGGTCACGTTTTGCTCTGTGCAGGCTCTGACAGACCACAGGCCCCTGTTTTGCTGCCCACGTGCTCTGTGGTGCTCTCAGGACATTCCTGTTCCCTGGTGATGGGTCTCTGCAGGCCTTGCCTGGCGAGGTGGGGACAGACCCTGGCTGGGGCTCCTGCCCTCCCTGCGGCTCTGCAGGGCCAGGGTCACAGCATGCAGAGCAGAGCGGCTTTGTTGGCCCACCCCGGGGAGCCCCCTCCAGGAAACCTGTAGCCTGGTGATTGGAGCCCTTTCCTGGAAAGGGGATGGTCATCCCAGGGAGACTCTTGTCTCCAGCAGGTGTTCTGCACCATCAGCTTTGCCCAGGCCTGAGTGCACCTTGTTTCCAGCAGAAGCTCCTGTGGTTGAAGAGCAAAGAGCAATGGAGCCCCTCTCGCCCTGTGCACAGCGCCTGCAGCTGCCTCTGTGTGGCATCTCGCCAGGGAAGCTGTGCTCCTTTGTCTTTTCTCTTTGGTGGGTGATTGAGCCTGTTCCCTTCACAGCTGTAGAAGAAAAATGTTTGAAGTTCTCAGCACACTTTACTGTTCTCAGCATCCTCACCTCTTCCCTTTTAACACATACTTCTGCTTCATCCCATTCCACCCCAGCAGAAAAAATAAGTCATTAAACTTGTATTTTGGGGTGCTAAGAAAGAAGCACATGTTATCATGCCTGGGTTTGGAGCTGGTGAGTGCTCTCTTCAGCTGCAGCCCCTCTTGGCTCCCCCCTGCATGCCCCGGGTGTGCTGGAGGAGGGATTGTTCTGCATTGCTGGACAGCTACAGCACCCCAGGGCAGAGCATCATCATCTTCCTCAGCACGATGCAAAATGCAGTGGGCGCCGCAGCACTAAATAACCACCTCAAGAGGTTTACACAAAGGGCATAAATTATTTAAATTTCCAATCATTTCCAGTCACTGCTAATTTCACTGGGTGTAGAACAGGTGCCATGTGACAGCAGCTCTGCCTTAGTTTGAAAAAATAACCTGGCTGCTGGAGTGCAGTGCCCTGGCTCAGCACGGCGTGGAGCAGCCCCGGGGCTCTGCAGCACTCACCTGCAGCAAGGAATCCTGATCCCTCTGGGGGTTAGGGGTTTTCAAAGTAAAATGGTTCGTTCTGATTAAAAGCAGGCACTGCACTGCTGGTTTCCCTTCATCTGTTAACAGGTTTATCTTTATTGAATTATTTGGAATGTAAAGTTACAGATTTCTTGTTCAGGGGCTATTGCTCTCTACCCTGGATTGGCCGGGCATCTTGGATACCTGGGTCTGCTGTGGTTCCCTAGGTGTGGCTGAGGTAGCAGAAGTGGGGCTGTGGCTCCGTACTGGGGTTCATTTCTCTGTGCAAGCAGGTTTCCCAGAAGGTGATAATCTTTTGGCCATGTGTTTGTAGCATCTTCTGGGTCCGTGTCCCCAGCAGGTCCCAGCCCTGGGCAGGAGGTGTGTGTGCTGTCCTGCCTCCAGGGTGAGCTAGGGGCTGCTGCTCCGCACCTCACAGCATGGTCGGGTTGGGAGGGATCTCTGAAGATCATCCAGTCCAACTCCCCTGCTAGGGCAGTAGATCACACAGGAACATGTCCAGACGGGTTTGGAATGTGTCCAGAGAAGGAGCCCCCAGCAGGAACATACCAGGGCTCCTGCTCAGCACCACAGCCCCTGCCCAGAGCCGGGGTCTGGCGCTGCAGGTGGCACAGGAGCCCGCAGGAGGGTTACGGAGCAGCTGCACTCGGGAGGTTTGCAGCTGCTTCATTCAGGCTTGGGAGCAAGAGTAATTGACTTTGGAAAAGAAAATAATTGTGTATGTTACATCTTTTTTCTCAGCCACACTAATTTCCTAATACATTTTAGGAGTTGGCATTTATGTTTCTTCGTAAGCGGGTAAAACAAAACCGGCTGGCGTTTCAGCGCCTGTTCGTGGAAAAATTGTCTACTCAGAGTTGTATCTGAATTGACAGATTCCAGGTGTGATTCCTAAAGGGCACTAAGTGTGCTAAATCCTGCCACTAGCTCATCTCCTTCCCGGGCAATGGCTATTGGCAAATGCCAGTCCTGGGCAGAGGGGAAGATATTCAAGGGGAACATACTCAATGTTTGCTCAGCTGAGAAGTGCCAGCCAGTGGTACAATCCGTATTGGTTAACAAGGTTTGTCTTGGTGCCTGTGCTCATTTTTATTATCCACACTTTCCTTTTGGGAATACCCTAAGTAGATGGAATCAGTGTTCTGCCTCAAGTGTGTGGTAGTCAGGATTTCAGCATCATAAAGATCTATAAGGGACTAACACTTGTATGGAGACAGGGTTTCATGCCAGTGTTCACAAGTACAGTGGACACAGAGTCAAAAGCCTTCTACATAGATTATCCAAAAAGCTAGTTACGAGGTACATGGATTTAGTACTTGTTATTTGTCACTTGCCCTGTTATCATGAGTAGCTGATGCTGTCAGAGATCAACTATTACACATTTCTTTAACACAAATAAATCAAGACTTTAAGGAAAAAAAATCTTCCTCTTAGATTTAGTTTCTTACAATATCTCTTCACAATAGCTGCTGTCTACATGGGTGTTCATAGACAGTACATGCATGAAGTTGTTTTTGTGATTTGGGGGTGTGTGCAATAAAAATGCTAATGAATTCTTTCTGTGTCTGCTCTTGTCAGACGTGGCTGCTGAGCTCTTCTGGTGCTGGGATGGCACTTTGCTCCCTGCTCGGGGAAAAACAGGGGAGCAGGGCCTGGGGAGAGGAGGGAAGTTCAGAAAAGGGGAGTAGAAGCTGTTACATCAAAAGCAGGGTGGTATGAAACTTCAGGTTTATTTTGATTATTTTTCTTCTAACACTTAGTTTCCATAGAATGGAGTGGAACGTACTTTGCACTCAAGAAGTGACTGCAATTTCACTTGGAAATTCCAGATACAGTATTTTTGTATTTCATGCCATGAAGCAGAGACAGTCTGTGTATGGCTCTACTGGTGGACCAATAGATCAGTACTTATTTATTTATTTATTTATTTATTTTCCACCTGAGAACGTTTACTATACTGAACATGCTTATGTATTCCAAAGTGCTTTCTTTCCATGCCTGATCAAAGTCAAAACATTCCCTTGAGAAACTCGGCATTCCCTGCCAGCCTGTGCCTTGGTGGCCCACCAGGATGCAGGGCTGGTGGTGACCTGGGCTGTGGCTGCCCCAGGGCTGCCCTCCTCCCTCTGCTGCTGACAGGGGCTCCTTGCATGGGGTATTTTCTTTTCTAATCTGGAAACACTCCTGCTTTTTCATTAAGAAAATAAGGGATGGAATCTTTCTCCATCCACTTGTAAAATCAGTGTTGTGGGTTTCTGGATAGATGAAAGCTTTCAGTGCCAGATTTCAATGCTGACTTTGAATACTACAAATAAGATGCTTGTCCCTAGATCATGATTTGATTTTTGATGAAACTGGTGTTGATCTGTTGATGGACTGACAGGAAACCAGTGGAGGGACTCCCTCAAACTTGAAATAAATTCCTAGTTACAGCCTATTCTGGGTGTTTATTTTGATCATATGTATTTGACCATACTTTACTTTGATCACATGCATTTGACCATAGTTCACTGCTGTCAAGCATACTTGTTCTGGGATTAAGGCCAGGGCAAAAATTCAAGGAAACGAAGATACCAGAATAAACCAGCCCTTTCTGCTCTACTCCAACTTTTGGTGATTTGTTTGATTGAAGAGACTAGCAGAGTCTCCTAACAACCATTGCTGTCTAATGCTTCCTTTTCCTAATAGTAACAATGATAAAATCTCACTTTCTCAGAATTAGTTTTCACATCATTTTTAAAGGCCTTTAAAAACTTCCCCATCAAATTTTGTACCATAGGATCCTCATTTGCCATTTTCTTTCTGCTGCAGGTGAAGCTCATGGTCTGACTGCCTCTAGACTCCTGGCTGGAGCCTGGCAGTTTCTAAACCCAGAGATTTAGAAATATTTCCTATGCATTTTGTCTATCAGTAGTTTGGGGTGATGTATGTAGTATAATTATTTAGTGGTCATCAGTATTTTTTTACAGGGTTAGTGTCCTTCCCTGAGGCCTGTGCTGTCCCAGCAGGACAGAGCTGCACCTGGGAAGCGAGCGCTGGGCTGTCTGCTCTGTGCTGACAGCCTGACTCAGGGAATGAGTTTCTCTCTGCATAGAATTTGCAGTTCCTGAAACGGGTGGTTTCTTTCACACACGGCTGGGCAGGCAATTTATGTGCTGATCACCATAGAAACCTGCAGATGCATCACTCGGTCAAACCTTCCCATGTTGTATCCCCGAGCTGGCATCGGGAAATGCAAATAAGGGGCGTGAGAGAAGATGGGTGAAAACATTGCCTGTTTTATTTATTTTTACCCAAGCTTATATTTATTCTAAACGGCCTGTATTCCTTTTTTACCTCAAACTCAGGCTCTCCCCTTAGCAATCTTTTTGTCAAGTTGCCCCAGTTTTTCTGAGGGGCTGCTGCTGGACCTGCTGTCCACCCAGGATGAGGCTTTTCCTTTAGACCTTCAAGCCACATCAGTGGTTTGGTCTTTCTCAGATCCCTTCAGACCTCCTGGGCAGCAGGGTCTTTCCTGGCACCCTGAAAGGTCCTGGATCCACCAGCTCCTCTCCTGCATGGTGGGGCTGGTGCATATTTATAGCTTATCTCATTCATACATTGTCTGCATAGGATTGCAAGTAGATTTGTGATGGGACTGTGTTTTATTTATTTTAGTGCCATTCTACTGACAGTTCAAGCAATGAATGATTCTTGGGAACACGGAAAAAGGGGTTGATTTTCTTGAAAAATAAAAAGGCACGGGAAAGTGTTTTACACGTGCATAGAGTAGATAAATAGTGCAAGTATTTGTGATTACAGCTGGCCTGCAAATTAACACTGAACATTTCTTAATTGCAGCTCACCCTGGATGCCCTGTGCTTCCCATGGCAGCAGGATTTGTGTTAAATTAGAGATGTGAGCATGACTGTTCCAGACAGGAGGAGGCTGATGGCAGGAAAATGCTGCTTCTGTAGGAAAACAACAGAAAGGTACAAGAGGAGGAGAAGGAGGTTTGGTCTAGAGCACAGAAATGGCAAAAGATGTGGCTCCTCATTATTCAGGAGTCTGTCCAAAGGTTTTTAATCACACAGACAAACCCAACAGCCAAAGAAAAAAAGCCCATGTTTCTGCAGCCCCAAACATTCTGAGCTTTGTGCCTCATTGGGCACCTCTTGGTCATGATTGTGACTCCTCATCTTGAGGCTTTTCAAGGCACCTAACAAGAAAGGTGACCAAGTGCTCAGAGCAAACTGTGATCTGCTGGGAAAAGGGTGGAGAAAAGCAGTAACAGTTTACCAGAAAGTGGTGATTGCTTTTGAAATGGATGAGTACTGAGTGAGGGCAGCATGCCAGGTAAGGGGGTGTGTGGAGGTGAGAGAATCCAATTAAAACCTATTATTGGTGTTTTAGAGGGCTTGGTAATTTGCTTTCAGTAATATTGCCATTCACATTCAACTGTGAAAACTGGAATCCCTTTTCATGCAGCATTTCAGATGCTGGTGACCAGTTTAGCCTTTTATGATTACCACAGCAGGGGGAAGGGAGGGTTCCTCATGTGGTCACTGGGGTTAATGGTGCAGTCACAGCCAGGAACCTGCACACCTGATGGAGCTGTTTACATGTGGGAATAACTAGAACAGATTTTGCAAATACTGGATGTCATGGACTACGTTTTATTCTAAGCACAGAAGACCTGATGTCAGAAAGGTTATTTTAACTTCTCTTTTGAATGCAGGGGTTAAAAAGGGCCCAAAGCTGTTCTGCAGTCTGAGCTGAACATCCTGAGCAGTTTGCATAGGGTGGGGAAGGACACAGGGGAAATGATCAAAAGCATTTTGTTTCATATTTTCAAGACCAAGTTTCATCTAGGAAGTGCTAAAAATATTTTGCCTCAAGACCTTTCATTTTCAGTTCAAAAAACTGATAAAAATTGAATATGAAGGTGCTAGAAAAAAAATTAAAATGCTTCTTACTTTGTGCTAGACACCATTTTTTTTACTGGCTGAGCAACCTTAGATTGGAAATGTTGTTTCTTCGGTGTAGTGTGAATTTTTATGTTATTTTTTGGTTTTATCTACCAGTGCAGAAGAAGGTTTCTTCCAAGACAACCTTGGGATCGTTTTAGGCTTTCTAAGACTTTCCCATCAATTCAGTAGTAGCAAAGATGTTGATGATTTTTCTGGTTTGCATAACGTGCTGTTGTTTTTCCCTCCTTGTTCACTAAATGACAATCCAGACTCTTAGTTTGATGTCACCTGTCAGATGCTGTCATTCAAAATGGGTTGTGTCAGTACTTGGATCTTATTTCCACAGTGAGGCAAGAATAGTTTTCCTTTCTGTGCATTTGAATTTTAGAAATGTGTGTGATGTCTGAATGCTTGCCATTATTATCACTTTTTCCTCTATCAAATACAAAAATAAAATATAAATTAAAATCATGCTTAATGCATCCTATCAAACCCCTCTTTCTCCTGGTTTTGAGATGAACTGTTACAACGTAGTGTTTTTTCTTTCACCATGATTTGACTTTGGAAGTAACTTGAGTTGGTATGAAAGGGGCCTACTCTGGGGCCATTTAGATTGCATAGTGATTTCCTCAGCATGGGGCAGGAATATGATTTATTATTTCTTCTGGTGACAGTCTTCCTTTGGTGGAAAAAACAGGAAGGAGTTTAATTTTATAGAAGACATACTGGGTGGATGAATGAGGTTTGCATATTGTGAGTGTTTACGGGTCCTTTGTTCAGCTTGCACCCATACACTGTATTCTGGTGACTTGGCAGTCATCTGGGAGCTACACATAAGAAATGAGGAACTGCTGGTTTACATGCATAACTAGAGCTACACTGTGCAGAGGGGTGTGCAGCAGAAACTTCACCTGCATGCAGCTCCTGCCAGGTGCTGTGGGTGGTTACAGCTCTGGTAACTGACCAATTCATGAAGAGCAATCGGGCAGCTTTTGTCTCTAGGTTTTGCTTTTGGATTTTTAGTCAGAAGTGCCATATTTCTAAAGGTTTTCTTTGCTGCTTGTTTTGTGGTGTTCTTTTTTTGTTGCTCAACTTGTTCTGGACAGAACACCCTCAACCTAAACTCTGAGCTGATCTGAATGGATCCGCTCTGGAAGCAGACACACACTGATGTACAGCTGGGTCTGACTCAAGAGACATGCTGGTTTCTGGGGTCATACTGGTCATGCTGGCTTGAGGTTTTGCTTAAGTTTACCCTACAAATAATGTCAAATAGCTGCAGGTCTGTGGAGTTTGCTTGCAGAAAAGCTGAGGCAGTGAGGGCAGTTTCTGGGAATGCTGCGAAGGGATGCATCACCACGGTAGTTGTTCCAAAACAGGATACTCCCATTAATTTGTTTCACATGTCTTCCAAATCATGAATGATCAAACTATTGCAAGATTAATATTTTTGTCATTTTAAACCCTCTCCTCCTTTTTTTCCCTTTTTTAAATTCTTATTAATTTTATTTAGGATTCGATATGTAAATCCCAGTCTTCCTGCAATGAGGAGAGACAGCTGTTAATGTCTTTCAGAGAGCAGTATAAAATTGTTTTTAACCAGACTGGCAGATTATTGAGGCTGAGTTATTTAAGACACTATTCTCTTACTTAAGAATACATGAGACACTAGAAATGCAGGCTGCATGTGCTGAAATGGCTGCTGAGCTTTTGACTTTCAAGTAGCAACTTTTGTCCGGGATCCTGTGTCATGGTCTTTGAGTCCTCTAGTGCTTATATTAGTTTTTACACTGGTGGTTGCACCATTTTTGTTCTTTTCAGGAGAACCAGAAAGTACATGTGACCGTAGGAACTGAAGAAGGGCTCCTCTGAAGCCCAACATCTCCTTGACCATTGGTTCCCATGTGGAGCAAGGGGAGAGGCAGATGCTCCTCTGTTGTCTGCCTTTGATTGGCAGTTCCCTACACCCCAGCTTCACTGCAGGTAACTTGTCAGCAACAGGGACATGTTTGGTTCCTGGAGAGGAGAGTCAGGCCACCTTCTGCATTTCTGCAGCTGGCAGCAACTTGGAAGCTGGCAGCACAGCATCCCTCCCTGCCCACAACCTACTGGTTGGCTGCTGGCTTGGTTCATACTGTTTCAGCTGCAAGTTGGGCTGAACCAGTGCAAATGGAGAAAAATAAGCTGGTTCACATTAGCTTCCTCTCCCACTGCTCCAGAGACTCGAGTGACGTTGCTGCTGTTCCGAGGGACTGTGACTTTGTTGATGAGTTTGGAGTATGCCTGAATGTGGCAACTCTGAGAGATCTGGGGGTTGGATTATGTAGCACATCAGCCTGGAAGGAGCTGTTACAGGAATAAGGTGTGACTTTTTGGTCTGCCTGTAAATACTAATAGCAGTGGAGAAAATGGCCAAGAAAAATACACCCTCATAGCTTGTTTGCTTTTGCCTGTAATAGCCTGCTGAGCTAAAGAATTTTGAATCAGTCTTTATAGACCTGAATCAGCCTCATCAGGGATTTGAATAAAAATAGGTCCTAAGTGATACCATTGTAAAGCAAGGAGAAATTGTAAAGAGTGGGAATGAAAACCTTGTCAATTTGCCATGCATGCAGTTTCCTTTGCTGCCAACAGCCCCACTGGGTTAAGGAGCATCAAGCTGTATTTAATCATTCAGTTCAGTCTCATGGCCTAGAACTCTGTACTCTGCCATGCAATGCAGCCAGAGGGGCTTTTTGTTATGTGGAGGTTGTCTTAGGGTGGGTTGTTTTATTCTTTTATTACTGGCAGAAAGAACAAACACTTTCCAGCCCATGTACTCAAATGCTGCTCTGGGTAGCAGGGTGCAGAGGAAGGTGGCTGTGAATCAAGGCCCCTGACAAGTCAGTCCTGTTTGATCTGGGTCTGTCAATAGGAAATGCCCAAACACCATCACTTACGCAGCACACAGAGAAGCAGCTCCTGGGGCTGGTCTGCTTTGTGCAGTTTAAAAAAATGCAACAGTAATTATGAAGGATAAAAATCTTGGTCTCTGTCAAATGGCTTGAAGATGGAGTTTTTTGCTTGCTAGAGGTAAGGTGCAGGGATGTTGTGCTGCCTGGTCACCTGGCTTTGTCACGGAAAAAGAGTTAAAAGATGACCAAGTTAAAAGAGTGGATCTGGGTTCTTTTCAGGGAAAACTCCTCCTGCTTCAGGGGGACCAGATGTTGACCTAAGATCTGCCAGTAGCCATGTCAGCTTTACTGTTTCAAGCTGTCACTGTGTTGTAACATTCAGACAGCAGTTTTGTGGTTTAGGTTGGTTATTCTTTGCCAGTAACTAACAAAATAAATAATGGACTTCACGAATCCAAAGGAGATTTATGTAAATTTGAGCCTCTTTAATTTTTTAAGGTCAAGGTGAAATCCAGAATTTGGTAAGTGTGATGAAAAGGGAAAATCTGGGTGTTTTTCCTACTGTGTTGTCTCATGTTTTGACTTACACCCAAGGCAGCTTTTCAGAGATTCTGTGAAATGGTTGCGTTCTGTGAGAAACTCTAAATTTAGTTGCAGAATGCTGGTTTCAGCTTTCTCAGTGCTGAGTGAGCTGCCCTTGCCTGGGGTGTGTGACTTGGCTGGGGAGCACAGGAAGGAAGGGTGGATCTGCTGGAGGTTTCCTGCCCTGCCGCGCGTTGTGCTGCCCTGGCTGCTCCGGCAGCACCAGAAACGGGGCCCTGAGATCAAGGCAAGAGCTGTGGTTTCACATCACTAAGCACAGTAGCCATCAGCAAAGAGCAAGGCTCCTCTTTTCCAGGAGAAACACTGCTTTCTGAAAAGAGGAGCAATGGAGAGGAGACCTCTGAAAGTTTATTTTGGCTTCTTTTCTGATTTATTGCTGAATGTACAATGAATGAACAACCTGTCTGAGTGGACTCTCTCAGATTCCCTCTCCCTGCTGTAGGATTTCTGGCTGCTGGTTGTTCTGCCTGGCTGGGGCTCTGCATCCAGCATAGCCTGTGTTTGTAGGGTCTGGGTTTACACGTGTTATTTTCAGTTTAGCTGTGTGTGATGAGAAGGACACAGTGCAAAGGCAACCACAGAAGTACCAGAGAAGCATTTTCTGTGTGTCCAGTGTTAAAGGTTATCCTCACCACTGCACCATCTGCAAACAGTCAGGAAGGTTTTGCTTAAACACAGCTGAAGCTGAGGCTGGGCAGCTGCCCCTGTGCCCCTGGTGCTGCCTGCAGAGCTATGCTGGGCAGCTCCTGCTGTGTCCCTGTGGCTCCTGGCTGGGCACCCCTGAGCCCAGGAGGCAGGCAGGGTCACATAAAGCCACAGGAACTGCACCCTCTGCAGCAGGGCTCCTGCCAGCCACACTGTGCTGCTGACTTCTGACCAGGGACTGCACCTGGCAGTTTGTAACTTAAATGTCACTGATTTCATGCACAGCAGATGTGATTGGGCTGGCACAGTGAGGGAGGTCTGTGTCACACCTGTAATGTCACCTGTTGGGTTGGAGCAGCCTTTTGTTTGCTCTGATACACTCAGGGTATAAATGACTGCTTGCTATTGAAAGCACAGAAAGAGGTGATGTGTCACTGCAGTGTTCTGATCGATCACCTTTTTGTTCTTTACTCTTCTGCCTTCCTCCAGCTCTGCCCATTTCCCCTCTCTCCAGCTGGAGCGAGGGAAGGTGCAGGAGGGCTCCAGGCATCAGGAATACCTGTCCTGTGGACTCTGCCTGTGTCACTGACAACACCTGGACAAGTAAGTGCCACTGCTGTCAGCAGGCAGAGGTGGCCACACGGCACCGATGAGCCTTGTCCCCAAGGACTGGACACATTCCCACATGGACTGCCTCCTTTCCAAGAAAAACCTGAGTGTTGTCTCCTTGGAGCCCACTGCTGTGTCCCAGCAGCTGCCCTCAGAACAACTGGGAATGTTTTCATCCTGTTTGCAGTGTGCACCTTCCCACTGAGTTGCGGGGTGTCTGCAGGGTCACCGAGGTGTGGCTGAGCATGTCGCTGTGGCTTGATAGTGTGGCTGGACTGAATGGCCAGGGATCTTGTGCTTAAGTGTATAGATGTTGTGTTTATTGTATACACTATAAATATATATATATTTTCTATATAAATATATAGAAGTCCATTCAATGTACTGCACATGCTCTCAGAGAGGGTTTTTTGCATGAAATGGGTTGTTCTGGTAGCAAATCAGATTGTTGGTCTTAAAGACTGCAGTATTCATGGGGGTTTCTTTAGCAGGGGGAAGAGAGTAAGGCTGGCTGGAATATTTCCATTTCTTTTTTTCTAAGTTGGTTTGTATTTATGCAGACAAAGAGGAATTCTGTTAACTTTGTGTGTGCTTTTTGGTTTGCCTGATACAATCTGGCTGTTGTCAGACATAGTCACCTAGTGCTGCTCTCCTGAACTACATGGAATTGGCTCTCTACCATCTGGAAACTTACCTTGGGCTGAAATCAAGTTCTGGGGCAGGATATGGAAGGATATTTTCTTACACAAGTGAGAAAGTGAGCTGCCCAGCAAAACCTAATGTTATGAGCTGTGCTTACTGGTATGCAACTGGTATTTGAGCAATGAATGAGCCACGTAGGAGCACCTGGTTACTACTGTCAGCAAGGGAAGCAACAGCCTTGTCATATGTTCCTTCTTTTCTTGTAGAAATGATGTGGAAAAATGTAGTTGTTATTAAAAAAACAAAGAAGTATTATGTTACTATAACCATAGTGTTTAGCCTTTACTCCTCAGTCTGGAATGCAGAGATGTGCAGAGATTGCACATGAGAAGTGTCTGAAGTTCACACTGTACCCCATGGAATGTGGCTGACTCTTGTGCTGGGATTTCCTTGGGGTGCAACAGGCATATTAGTCTGGATGACTTTCAAATGGATGAAATGGCAGTAAAACATCTGACTCAGACCAGTGAGTCAGCAGGGAGTCACCCAGCACAAGGTGCTGAGCAGGAAGTGGGTGAAGCAGGGGTGAAGAAGCAGGGGTGAGGAAGCAGAGCAGGTCACAGCAAGGCTGGTGCTGAGCTGTGAGTTGAGTCTGTCAGACTGAATTACAAGTTCATGTCCCAGTTCTGGATCCTTTGTGCTACCTTTTGGGAATGTGATTCTGAATTCATCCTTCAGATTGATTTGCATGTAATGAAAACTTGTCTGTAGCGTTAAAAAAACAAACAAACAAAACTGGCCACAAAACTGGTGAGATGGTTTCTTGTCTTACAGTTGCACAGAGGTTCTTCCCCAGCATCTGAGAGGGACAGTCTGTGTTCCTGCAGTCAGTGTTTCTGACTGACACCACATGGATACAGTGATTCTCATTTGCTTTAAATGCTGACGTGTCTTCAGTCCCCACATCAAATCACTGAACTCATATGAGAATCACATGCCAGACTGCAGAGGAAGATCACGTCACTGTTACTTGCATGCCTTTCAAGCTGCCTTTGAATCCTGTCTGCGGACAGAGTGACTGCACAGCCTCCCAGCCACCCAGTCACACTGCACAACATCATGGAATCACAGAATCATCCTGGTAGGAAGGGACCTTGAGGATCATCAAGTCCAACCATAACCTAAATCCCCCTACCATAACCTAATCTACCTGTTCAGTGCTTAAATCATGTCCCTAAGCACTATGTCTACATTTCTTTTAAACACTTCCAGGGATGGTGACTCCACCACCTCCCTGGGCAGCCTGTTCCAGTGTCCAACCACTCTTTTGGTAAAGAAATTCTTTCTAATATCCAGTGTAAACCTCCCATGGAGCAATTTCAGGCCATTTCCTCTGGTCCTGTCATTATTCACTTGAGAGAAGAGGCCAGCTCCCACCTCCCTACAACCTCTTTTCAGGTAGTTGTGGAGAGCAATGAAGTCTCCCCTCAGCCTCCTCTTCTCCAGACTAAACAATCCCAGTTCTCTCAGCCTCTCCTTATAGGGCTTCTTCTCCAGACCTTTCACCACCAGCTTGGTAGCTCTCCGCTGGACCTGCTGCAGCAACTTGATGTCCTTCTGCTAGTGAGGGGCTGAGAACTGCACCCAGGACTCGAGGTGTGGCCTCACCACATTAGCTTGTATCTTTGCTAATTGTTTTCATCCTCTCTGTTTCAGGCATGATCCAAAGGAGTGGGAAGCACCAGGCATCCTCAGGCCCAGTTAATCGCTGGAGGAGGTTCTGTCTGATAGCTCAAGGTTCATTGGCCTTCCTCCAAACTTGCTTAACTAACACTACGGATTAGAACAGTGTGTGGAGCTACAGATGTTTAGTCAAGCATTTTCAGATCTCATTTAATTTCTGAGGCTTGACAGGATTTGTCAGGCCAAGTCATTTTCACTAAGGTGAGTGACAACCACGATGGACATAGAGAAGGGCTCAGTAGAGCAGCAAATTCAGAATTATGCCTAAAGAAGCAACAACTGGTCCCACTAAACTCCCTCAGCACTTTGACACCAAACACCTCTCCTAATTGAATGTTGGAAGGGAGCATTTTTTCCTCATCTTTCCAAGCAGAAAATGGTAGAATGCCCACCAGCCAGGACTGGGCAATTATCTTCCAGACCCCTCTGCCATCTAATGCAAATGTCCTCTCCAAGTGCAAGGCCAGGGTGCAGACTTCTCCAGCAGCCTCTGCTCCTCGTGTAGGATGGAGATGTCATGTTTGTGGTTTTATCAGCCTGAGTGAAGACTTTGAAAGGCTGCTACTGAAAATGAGACAAAGGATTTGTGAGGAGGCTTCTGGCTCCTAGAAGTACACATCAGCATCAAACCACAGCAAAACTGCATGCATGTGGTCTGACCAAGCTGGAAGGACCCATCCTGTGTTGGACAGGCTGTTGGGCTCAGATTTGTCCTCATCTGCAGTTGCAGGTGAGCAGGTCATAGCTATGTCAGGATCCTTCTAATAGAAAAGATCATCAAGGTCAGTGTTTTACACACTGATTTTTATATATTGTGCAAAAGCCTTTCCCAAGTTCATGAGATTAAATAGATAGAAGATACCTTTTGCATTGCCCAGATCACTAGATTGCCTCATTCTTACTGTCACAAACCTGCAGCTCTCTTCCTAGTGAAGGAAAGATCTTGTTATCAAAGGCCAAGCTCCATCTGCACTCTCTCCAATCAGATGGAGGCTAAAACAAAAAACCACCAACAATAGTATTCATTTTTGTTGAAGCACAGATCCTTTGTTTGAAATACTTCTGTGTTGCTGGTTTTCTAAGAAAGCCTCATCTTTAACAATAGGGCAAATATATCTTGGGAAGTGGGTGAGCTGGATCATTCCCTAGTGCATTTGAAAATAATGAGAGATGCATTTTGTGTCCTCGAAGCTTCCTCTGAACATTTGAGCTCCTTATCTGGGTCTTCTCACTACCTTTTTCTTTCAAGTAGATCTTTTGTTCCTGTTCTACTGCTGCTAAATTACATCTTCCCAGAAGTTCACAAATAACATGGTCTGTCTGAAATGCTGCTGCTTTGTCATTTGGGGAAAGCTGCTAATTAATCTGAATGTGCTTGTCCTGGCTATAGAAGACGTGCTTGCTGATACACGCTGTCAATGGTAAGTCATTTAGATGACATAAATTGGTTTCATGTCATTTCACATCATGTAATGTGACACCTGAAGTGCTGGGATGCCAGCTGCTCTCTGGAGATAGGAAGGACATGTGCAGTTCTGATTTTTATTTAATTTCTTTTTAATGTAGAGAACCAGGTAAAATAGTTTTACGGTTCAACATCATTTTGCTCTTTGTTCTGGTGTTTCAGGGCAGCATGTCTGGATTTTGGTTTTTGGTTTTGTTCAAGGCAGTATAGGAAGCCAGTGACTGCTTGCTAATTAGAGACCCCATTTGGCTGCAGGTTTTGTTTTATTGGCCTGTTTGGAGAATGTAATTAGTAATCAAGCCAGAATAAGGCTGTGTATCTCCAACCATACTTAATCAAAAAATGTGCCTTTGTTGCTGTTTACTTTTGGTCTTCCTCAGAGGCTGTCTTCATATTGCAATTTGGGGATCTGCAGGGTTGCCCCCCCATGTTTTTTGGTGGTTTTTTTTTGTTCTGTTTTTTTTCTTCTTTTTGGTTTGTTCTTTTCCCAGTCACACCACAATGTTCTGTAGGGCCCCAGGTGTATGATTTTCACACTGCCTGTAGGGTTTTCAGAGTGCTCCCCATCCAAGCTAATGGAAGCAGAATCAGGGAAAGCTGTGTCCTTTGAAACATCCTTTCTGTCTTTTACTTCCAGTCATATTAGTCAGGAATTTCATAAACGAGACAGCAGTCTGGAACAGTCCTGCAGAACTGACAGCATGTGGCCACTGTATTTATGGATCCTGCCAGACCAGTGGAGGGAATCCTGTCTTTGCACTGCAGTTCTAGAAATACACATCAACCAGCAGAGACATTTGCTGCTGCATTTCACTGCCCTGATCCTCCTTGAGGTGCAGCTACACCAGAGAACAAGGAACCAGGGGTGGGGCAAGGCTGATTTCTTGCTTTTTCCCTGTGTCATCTGCTGGTCAAACAAATCACCATGGTCTTCTTTGTGGCTGCAGGGTCTGGAAAGCCAGGTGGACACCTTTGGCTTTAACCCAGCACTCCGTGGGGTGCCAGGTGGTGGCTGTAGATGCTGTGGTTGCTCTCAGGGCTGTAGCTGCAGTGGTTGTTCTTGGGGCTGTAGCTGCAGCAGTTGCTTCCAGGGCAGACCTCACATTGGTAGTGCCCACCTTCACCTTCAGGCATTCCTGGCAGCCAGGCAGCAACAGGGGAGAGAGCAGGAGAGCAGGAGCTGTTTCCCTGGCCTTCATTTGGATCTGATGGCTGCTGTTTATCTTTGCCTTTTCTAATCAGCATGCTTTCTGGCAGCTTTGTCTTTCATGTTATACAAACCAGACATGTTTCTGCTGGTGGGAATAAAGGGAAAACATGCTCAGTACACTCATGCAACAGCAAGAACCAAATGGGAGATGTGTTGTTGGCTGCAGCAGGATCAGGCCCTGGCTCCACACTGTTGAATTTTGTCAATGGAAACACAGCTGAAAGATGAGTATTTCACTGAAAGCTCTTTCCAGTATTAGGTAAAATACAGGATGTTAAATAAGTAAGTTTAATGTTTTTATAGTCAAAACTTGGGGTTTGTGTATGGCAGGACAGCCTATTAGTTGCACATTGTGTGTGCACAAAGGTGACAATCTGCTGAGCCCCTGGGGCTGGCAGCTTGATGTCTCAGTGTGCTGGGATAACTCACATTATACAGCTGGATTATAATCAGTTTCCTAGGCAGAAAATAACTTCCCTGAAAAGCCTTTGTCTATTCTGATGTCTCCCAGTATGTCTGAGAAAACAGACTCCCTGTCTGTGCGTTACAGCCCTCACTCTGTGGGTGCCCCAGCTGAGAACCCTCAGGATGGCATCTGAACACCCCTGCGTGTCTCTGCGGCTGAGACGCGTCGGCACCGATGCTGGAAACCAGACTGGAGATCACCCTGAGAACATCTGAGACTCTGGGACTGCAGGCAAGAGTCATGTGTTTCTGTCAGAATGTTACTATGACAATAATATCAGAGCAGTGGAGCTGTTCTGGCCAGGGCTCTCACACAGGCACCCCTTGGTGGAAATGGCTGGTTTGGGTGCTGTGACCCCTCACGGCCGTGTATGACCCTCTGGATAAACCAGAGGCTGCTCTTCAGAGTCAGGCTGGGTCTTACAGTGAGTGCTGCTGGCTTCCACAGCTTTGTCCTGCAGCACAGAGGAAGCATTTGGCTCTGATTGCGTTTTGGCATCCTCAAGTATCCTTTAACTTCACAACATCTCCAGTACCTTTATTGTCGTCGGTCATTGCCTGATGGGCTCTTCCTTCCATTCTTCACAGCTCTCTCCTTTCTCCTAAGTATCTGTCTTGGTGCTGGCTGGTCAGTCAGTCAGTCTCTTCAGCAGCTCTCTCCCCACAACCTCCTCTTTCTGGAAGAAAGTTAGAAGGCATTTTTTTTTAAATCTTAGAATATAAAAAATGTGGAGCTTCCTCCATGTGTAACTCTGATACCTGCTGAGTTCACTCACTACTCCCTTTGAGTTCTCAAAAGTGTTGCCTTATGAAATATTTAATTACAGGCATGAGTTTGCTTATTTGTTTATCCTAGCTTTTCATTTAAATGCACAGTCTGCTTGTTATCAGGATTAATGCTACTTTTTCCTTCTGATTGTGTTGCCATAGATGACTCCTTTCCTTAGGATGCAGCTGCAGCTCCTCAGGTTTCTGTACAGCATCTTCACCCACTCCTGTCACATCTTAATTCTTCTATCATTTATTTTCTAGATGCATTTTTAATCCTCTGATTTTCTCCCTTGTGAGTTGTGTCAGAGCCCATTGCACACATAAATAACTTCTACTAGGTATCCTTTCATGGCTAATGCACATCCCACAGCTTCTACGTGCAGTTGGCTGTGTTTTCTCCTCCATTTATGGTGCTGTATTGCCTCCCTGCTTTGGTAAATATCACGATTTCACCCCATTGTTTGCTATTTTTACATTGAAAAGCAGAAAGAATGGAAGTCTAACAAACTCTTCTGTTACTGCTAATTCTTCCTTCAAGTTCTCTAATCCTGGACTTGTTCCTGGCCCAGCCCCTACCTGTTTGCTTCCATCCTTGGTGCTGAGGGCCAGGACCCCCCCATGCCCTGTGTCCCTCCCCCACACCTCCTGTCCCTCCCAGGTTTGCTGCAGCCTGATTAATGTTCTCCCCCATGTGGGGCTCTGGAATACACCTCATTATACTATTCTGAAAACATCCAGGTTTTGGCAATTTTAATAACTTAATTTTCTTAATCCTTACAGACTTCCCTTAAGGAGGTTCCAGGGTTGCTTGTAGTCATGTAAATGGAAAATGCTTTTTAAAGTATATACAATTTAATTTATTATCATGAGGCTGAGTCAGCTCAGGAGCTAATCTGACAAGATGTTAAAAATGCTAAATGCCCAATTAAATGGAAGTATCTACTGAGTTTTGGAGGGGACACAGACCTTAGTGACCTGACCTGGAAGCCCTTAGTGTCTGTTTCTCATAGTTTTTCTCATATGAAAGCATCAAGTGGGGATCCCTGGGTGCAGCCAGGAGCTTCCTCTGCTGCCACTGCCCTCTCCTGGGATCTGCCGGGGGCTTCTGTGGGAGAAGGACCAACCCCAGATGGGTTCAGTCAGATGGAGCCAAACTGAATGTACAGGGATCTCTGGGGAGCCGAGCTGGTGGCCTCCTGTGGTGTCACTGTCCCAGCTGCACTGATGAGAGCAACAGAGGAGGGAAGGGCCTGAGGAGGGACCGGGGGGTTAATTGTGTGATTTTGGTGGCATAGGTCCATAGGGGAAATGGCACCAAGCTACAACACAGGAAGTTCCACCTCGACATGAGGAAAAACTTCTTTATGGTGAGGGTGACAGAGCCCTGGGACAGGCTGCCCAGGGAGGTTGTGGAGTCTCCTTCTCTGGAGACTTTCAAGACCTGCCTGGATGACTTTCTGAGTAATCTGCCCTGGGTGTTCCTGCTGCAGCAGGAGGGTTGGACTCCATGATTTTCAGAGGTCCCTTTCAACCCCCATGATTCTGTGATACGCCAAACTACTTACTTGACATCCCATCTCCTATGGAATCCATAACCAAAATCACCCTGTTGATTTCTGTAGAACCAGAATTTTAACATTTTATGCTTTCCTTGAAGGAAGCGATGAACTTTGGTCCAGCCTAGATGAGTGTTGATACCTGAAGCTAAATTTTGTCATGTATTACTTGACAAAACACTTCACAAATCACCTGTCAAGTGTTTTGTCACCTGAGCCTCACCTGTTACCTCCAGAGCTAAGACACAAGATCTTCAGAGCACATTTAGGGGGCATGACAGTACAAATTGTCAGCAAGTTAATGTCTCAGTTGATCAGCCGTGATGATTTTCATGACGAATATGTTAAAGCCTGGCAGCAGGCTGAATCTTTTTGGCTGTGTCTAGTTTAGCAGAATGCTTTTTGAGCTTTGCTTTGGTGGCATTGCCACAGGTGGCCCTGGTGGGACACAGGTGGGCAGGCTCCTACCTCTGCTCCTGCCCGGGGGGCCCGTTGGGACAGCTCTCCAGTGACATTAGGTGGCCCTCACTGTGCTGCTGCAGAGCAGCTGCTTTCAGCATCCTGCAACCCGACACTGGACAACGGGGAGAGGCGAGGGGGAACAGACACAACAGAAAGCAGCAAAGCGGGGGTGGCCTCGCTGGGGTCTTAATTATTGCTCAGAGCAGAAGTCATGGTGCTGAGCAGGGAGACCTCAGCAGTCTTGCAGCTGAATGTGGCAAGAATGACTTTATTTTAAGAAAGGCATGTTTAATTGTTTCTAAAATGTTTTAAAGGCTATAAAAGTCTCTAGACAATAATACTATTTCAAAATGCACTACGAATGCCAACAAAAAAAAAAAAAAAGCCCAGTGAGGTTGATTTGCTATGCTGAAAGCTTTATGGAAAAGTCTTTCATTGTAAACTTAATGAAAACCAAGCATATCTTAATAAAAAGTTGGTACAGAAGGCAGAAGGATGTACTAGTTTGCCAGTATTCCAGCTTACTCTATAATGAAGCACATTTTCCTTTCCTCATACTTCTGCTCAGTGTAACAGGGATCTGATGCAGCAGAAGAGAACAGGACACCTAAAGAGGGTTATTTTTACTAGAAATAACAGTTTAACAAAAGTTCTTATCCCCATCACAATGCTAACATTGAAAAGATTCATAGCACTTCTCATTTTCAAATTAAAATGCATTTTTTTGTTGAAGAGCATTTCAATAGAGAGTTTTCCCGTTTGGAATAAAACAAAAAATTAAGCCCCAGTATTTCTAACAGGCCACTTCCAACATGTGAAATGAAGGCAGCTTTTTCCCTCCATTGAAACAGTGATATTTAGATTTACCTAAAATACCTTAAGCCACCTGTAAAGTCTCAGAACTGCTGCCACACTTAAAAAAAAAAATAAATCATAGGTTATTAAAAAACATTTCAAGGAAGAAAGTTTCTATTATTGGTTCCCATAAAGATAAAATATCAATTCCTGACATAAGAATTCCAAATTATAATTAGGACTAAAGTGTGGTGACTGTTTTTTTGAAGTGTCATTTAATTCAAATGGTGTTGACTTAAGATCCTGCTGAGATACTAATTTGTGCTGGCTCTTTAACTCTGCAATATAAACCATCCTTAAGTGTAAGACAGAGGGGTCTTCCGGGGCTGCTTCTGAGTTGCTTGTAAAGGAAAACTGTCAAGTTTATTGTAAATAATTTTGATATTGTTGGAAACAATCCTTTTTGAACAAAACCCGGGTTCATGGCTCTGCTTTCTTTTTCAGACATAAAAAAAATCAGTATGAACAAAAAGTCCTGCATCTCTTCTATGATGACATGTGGAGTTATTGATGTGTACTTCAAGGTGACACACAGGCTCCTGGCTCACATTAGGTGTAAAATTATTTAGGACTAAGAATAGCTTGAGAAATATAGAAATGTCTTGAAACTAAAGAACCTGGTGGCCCCAGATACAGCAATATAGGAAGCAGGAAAATGCATTTGGATTCAGCTGCAAATCAAGTTCTTCCAAGAAAAAACAACATTCTTATCAGCTCAGGACTGTTGGCTCATAGGAAGATGAATCTGTAGTGTCTCTGGGGCTGGACTTTGGCCACCCCCAGTTCAGATGCAGGTCTTCAAGCCAGAGGGTTGGGCCAGATGATGTGCAGCAGTCCCTTCCAACCCTGACCCTGTGAGTCTAGATTTTGATGGCTAAACCCAGGAACTGCATCGCCCAGGACTTTTTTCTTGATAATGGCTGCCTGGAACCAAAAGCTGGATGCAGTGAAAGGCTGCGGAAAGATTAAGAAACTGAGGGTGACCTACCATAAACCAAACACAAACAACCCCCCCATCCTGCAGTGTGTCAATCACTTGTCCTTGTAAAGCTGTTGTGACTTCAGCATGGGGACTGGCATGTCAGCAACAGCACTTTCTTTGCCTCTTGGAAGTTCCATGGCAGAGCACTAAGGTACTCCAGCCTTGTAAAGCAAACAGGTGGCAAAACCACATTTCACATACACCTTCAGGGGGTCAACATATCTTATTTTTCTAGTTGAGACTAGTGCAGTTAAGAAGTGACAGTGTTTCTAATTCTAGTGTTCATGAGGAGGGATTTACTAGTAGCTGGGAGTATAAATTAACAAGAAAGTTAATGTTACACAGGCCTAGTTTTAACAGATGTAGCACAGGGATATAATAAAATACTGTTGGGAGATAAAATACTGTTGCTGGAGATAATAGTGAGAGCTGCTTTAAAAAGGGACAACATATTTTCTTTGCCCTGTAGAAATGTCTCTGACTTGTACATGAGAGGCAACACTCCAGCAGGGAACACCCCTGGTCCAGAGAGCTGCTGGAGCACAGGGCTGTCCTTGGGGAGCTGCCTGGGAGCACAAAATGCATTTCACACACAGGGCTGTGGGGAAAATAAGATGGCCAATGGGGGAGAAAGGGTATCAGACTGAAATAGTGGGTAAGTCAGGAGCAGAAAAAAGAAAGGCATTTGATTTACACACAGGGTTTATTTGGTGTTATATGAACCCAGGGAGATTCTCATGCTGCTCTGAACATCTCAGGAAGGACTGAAGATAAAGCTTGAAGCCTGATGCAGAGCATTTGGAAGGCTAAATATGGTAAATTATTCCAGTGTCTAAAAGCCTATTCCAGACAGCTGCATTCTGCTAAAATGGGCGGTGAAGACAGCTCGGTGATGGCCAAAGGTTTTGCCTCTGGCCGTATGGGCTCACCTGCTGGTCTATACATTTGACCTCTGACTAATTCTCAAGGAACTATGAATTAGTTAAAAATCAACAATTCCTTGGGAAGTACCAGGACAGGATCTGCTGGAGTTGTCTCCCTTGATGAAATAGATGTGAAGTGCTTGGTGGAGCTGGTGGGAAGAGCTCAGCAACAGCCAGACCCAACCATTGTACATCCTCCTCCAGCCAGTTTCCCATTTCCAAGGAAATGGGAATACCTGCAGCTGAGACTCTGCTGGATGTTCAGCTGTGCCTGGCTCCCAGGCCCTTCCACGTGATTCTGTTCAAGGCAAAAATCAGCTAAAACAGCAGTAAAGAATTTGACTCTGGATAGATTTTTTAATATATTTTTTTAACAGTTTGTTCAACAACGAAAGTTGGTTTTGGTTTAAGTTGAATCACTAGTTGCCTGAGAATTATTTTTTAAACTAACATTTAATTTCATTGGTTTTCAATTATACAGCTTGATATTTTCTTTCAGAGACTGAGCTGAATTTAATAAAATTTTTAAAAAAATAGAAACAGAATCTTTTTTTATCCTCTTTTCCTGATGAAACTACAAGGGTTTATTGAGAAGTTTTTTGCCTCTATATGTTTCCTCCCCACACCTGTGCTGGAACATCCAGAACAGGCACAGAGGTGACACACAAGGATGGCTCCTTCCTGCCCACCAGCAACCACACTGGGTAAGAGCAGGGATTTTGAGTGTGTGTGTGTGCACGTGTGTGGTATTCAATACCAGGTTTTATTACTTTATTTTGCAGTACTTGCAAGTCAGGAATTAAAAGGTAAGGCACCATCAGCAAACAGCACCTTGCTGGTTCTTTGGAGGAAGTCGAGAAGCTGCAGCAGAGAAGGGCACAAACCCAAAATAATTTTGCAGCTGCAAAATTACTGGATGCTCTGATAGAAGAGAGATGGAGCAGCCAAGGCCACGGAGGATAAGTGCAGGGAAGGAGGCAAAGAATGAACAGTGTGGATGATTTTGGCAACAGAGTTTAGGAGGAAAAATTTTTGAGATATTATGTCAAAGAGCAAGGGTGGGGGTTGGCTAATGCCTGGTTGTGAAAAGGAAGGGGGAAAGTGGAGTCACAGCTGATTAAGAGGTTACAAACTAGGGTCAGGAAAGGGACAGAGGGTGTGACCCAAGCCCAGCTGCTCCAGCATCAGTGAGCCACAAAACCCTAAGAGAAATGCATTAAATTTGTATTTGCTTAATTTTATTTCTTATTCACTGGAGGGATCCTCAGTATTTGTCTGTTTCATTTTACAGATTATCTTGTCTCCCCCCAGATAAACATCCTAAAGGCACAGAGAACAGGACTGTGAAAATGCACTGAAGGGCTTTTCCCTTCTGGCAGTGACCTGCTTAAGTGTGTGCCGAATGAAACAAGTCAGGGGGAAGGTGGTTTGTTCTCAGGGTTCTTCTGGGCAGAAGTCATGCAGACCAACCCTGCATGAGCCTGTGTGTGTATTTAAAACCTCTGGATCACGAATATGAATGTCGCTGGTAATGGCAAGTATGAAGGGAGCTGTTCTGAGGTCTGCAGAGCTGAGCTGGAAGCAGGGGGTGGATGTGGCTGTGCTGCAAGTTCTGGGATAGGCAGGAAGGGAGAATGCAAAAAAACTAAATTGCACCAAAAGCTTGATTTTTGTGCTGAGTACTTTCCACTGGAGTTTCAGTTAAAGTAACAGGACAGTAAACTGAAAGCACAAACTCAATAATTAAATTTAATGCAGCAGACATTTGCATTTTGAAATTTAACATTTTTTTTTAAGGGAAATATATCAGTGGTAGACAGGAAGGGGAAGTAGCTACCAGAAACCTCCAGATGTTGGCAAGAAAAGCATGTGTGGATTTAAGTACACATCTCTATAAAGTTCATCTGGGATAACTCTAAACTGGTTGTGGTTTTTAATCCATGGTTACAGAAACTGGTTACAGAAAAGCAGGCTAGAAGCAAACAACTATCCTAGGTAACAGAAGAAGATTCCCTAATATGTCAGTTATATGTTACCAGAAAAAGTCAGGCATTAAAAAGTGCCTGTGATATTTTCAAGTGTGTTCTCAATATCAAGGTTGTACACTGCACAGAGCAGATCAGCTGGTGAACCTCGGGGTGATTCCTTCAGAGTTAATGGAGTCTGACTCTTGAAATCAGCGTAACATGAAGAATAACTGAAAACTCTTTCTGCAGCTTGAGGTTGAAGTTCCTCTTGCTGTTACGTTTATTTGTTCAATGTCAAAAAGCACAAACAATGATGGTCCCAGCATCAAAGTGCACAATGTTTAGCAGCCTGATTCTGTAGACGTGCATGCATCTGCTTTAGTATTGGTTCTACTAGCTCAGGCCCTGACCCCAACACAGCTTTTGCAACGCTCGTGGGTAATTATCTTGGGGCCAAGCAATTACTGTTAGAAGGAATGCGGATGACAGCTACATGATTTACAATTACCCAGCACACGGGGTGATTTTACAGTATCCCTTGATGATCCAGGCAGTCTGCATGACCAGGAAATAGGTTTTCTTCAGATTTTCTTAGGGCAAGACTGATCAAAGGCTGAGGCAGGTCCATGTTTTGGTTTGAGCTCGCCCATCCCAGACAACGTGCTCGGGCTGGCAGTGCAGGTTGCTGGGTCAGCCTTTGGGCCACTGACGGTGGCCAGCAAGTCTGGGACATCCCGGTGGGTAAATGGCTTGAGGAAACAGAGGTTGGAGGAAGTTGTTACTGCAGTGGTCACTGATATCCGAAATGTTGGTTTTAGTGCAATTAAGATAAGCTAGCAGCAATAAAATTAATGATGCTGTGGTGATCTAAAGAGGAACAGGGTGAGAAGACCTAGCTCATAAAAAATGGAAATGGCACATTTTGCGAAGAGCAGCTACCACTTCCAGGTTGTGCAGAGTCTAGTTTTGTGTGTATTTGTCAGCAGAATACATCAATAGATTGCCACTATAAGATGCTGCAGTTCATTCCTCTTGTATCTCTATGTTTCTGAAAGGCAGGCTGCAGTTTCCAGTCTGGGACACAATCCACCCTCATTTTCCATCCATCCCCTTTGGTACAGACACAAGCAGATTCCGACATGGTAAATGGAAACAGACACTTCAAAACGCACACCTCTGCCTGTGATGTTGCACACACCATCAGGGTCAGCCGAGCACAGCAGCCTTGGCTCCCCGTGCCGTCCTTCAGCCCGCAGCCCCTGAGCCGCGTTTCCTCCGGAAAACTGACCGGAGGGGCCGCTGGGCTGTCACTGCATTGCGGGATTGGCGCCGCGACAACCCCTTCCCTGTCTGAGCGCGCTTCCCGCGCGGGGCGAGAGGCCGTCACCTCAGCGTCCGCAGCGAGTTAACTGTTAACCTAGGCAGGCCTATCAGAATATATGTCCGTAAGTACACGTCTGGCTTGTCAGATGTACCCGTTTAGAGAAGGAAAGTCTTCAAAACCAGAGGAAAACGCAACTAAAGGCTGAGAGGGCAGTGTCCAGATGCAGCGGAACCGCCGCCCCGGCCCGCCCCGCCGCCCTCCTGGGCCGCCAGCGCCGCCCGCGCGGGGCGCGAGGCGCGAGGGCGCCGGGCTCCAATTGGCCCGCGCTCCCGCCGCGCCGGGCTCCGATTGGCCCGCGCTCCCGCCGCGCCGGGCCGGTGGTGCTCGCGGCCGCGCTGCGCGAGGGTTCGGCGGCGCCGCTGAGGCGGCGCGCGGGGCGGCTGGAGATGGCGGCCGGCGCTGGGCCCCTGCCCGCCCCGAGCCCCCGCCCCGGCCCCCGCCCCGGGTCCCGCTCCGAGCCCCCGCCCCGGGCCCCCGCCCCGGGCCCCGCTCCGAGCCCCCGCCCCGAGCCCCGCCCCGGGCCCCCGCCCGCCCCCCGGCCTCGTGAGCCGGCCGGGCCCGCGCAGGCCGCAGTCCAGCAGCCCGGCTGCCCGCCGCCTCTACAGGCTTCCTCTGTGAGAGCACGACCCGAGCCCGCCAGCTCCTCCAGTTGGATTGTTGTTGCCACTGGATTGTCGCAAAAAGGAGATGAGCTGCGTGGGTTGTAACTCCCCTCCAGGTAATGAAAGTTCTGGGTGTGAACACCTGTGTTAGCCCCTCTATCCGGAGGGGTTGTCCGCTGTCCTGCGGCAGAGAAACCCGGCATTTCCTTCAGCTGAGGAGGAACGCGGGTTTGCAACAACACAGCAGGGTGACTGGTGTTCTGTAGGGAGGCCTTCCTCTTTTATTCATCAGTCTCAACCGTTGTAGTTTAAATTCTGGCAGGAGAATGGTCACCACACTGGGTAATTTTGAGCCGTGTTAGGCAGGGTGTGCCCCGGCAGCACCGTGTTCTGGGCAGGAATTTTTGCTCTGAAAGGGAATGTTTGCTGCTCCCCATCAAAAACAGTCTCAAAACACGAAGATCTGTCTTTTTAGGGGTTGCAAGGCTCTATGTAGCAAAGCACAAAGCTGCTGTTATTTTTGTTTTACCATAGGTGGTCTTTTTCTCGTGGAGGCCTTGCCAATCTCCATGTGACTGTTGCCTCTGAAAGATATTTTGCAGAGTTGCTAAGGCGATTCTGTGGGATGGAGATGCACTGGTAATTTGCTGTTAAGTTGTATAAGGAGAACATGAATGAAATTTCGCCACCCACAGCAAGCAAACATCCGTGTCTGGTATTATTTCTGAAGTAGAGAAGAAAATAGCTGTACAAATGCAATATTCACAGCCTCTTCATCGGCGATAAAATGCAGTCGAGATGTCTGTAGAGCAGAGGGCAGAAACATTTTGATCTTGTTGCACTTTTCATTGTTTATCCAGAACATGACACATTGTAGTTTTTCTTATTTTTGCATTGTCAGTTTTTGTTTGGTGTTTGTTTGTTTCTGCGTGTGAGTAGTTTGGCAAGTGTTTACTGGGAATACTTAGCGTTCAAAAGTTTATATTTACACTGAGTCACTGGGAGTAGCTTTAGAGCTATGAACAAGCCCTACTGCTCCCCTGCAGCTTTCCTCCCAGTAAAACAAGAAAGCACTACCAGTCTTTGGTGGAGGAGAAATTCCTTCTTGACTCCAAAAATCACGGCTGCCTTATCACTAGGAAAAACTACTTCCAGGTGGGGCACAAGCATGTGCTCAACATCCTGCCTTTTCCTGGGGTCAGTCTGTCATATTTTAGAATAAACTTAAAGTTTCGCATCATGGGAAAGAGTTGTGAAGAACAAACAGCCTTAGAGCCTAGAGCTAATGTAATCTAGATGTTGGATCTGTACATCCCAGAGGATACTTGGGCAGTGATGGTCTGTTTGCCACTCTGACATCTAACTTTGAGTGTGGTTCTTCTGCTGCTTTAATCTCTAGGGATGAATTGGCAGTGGGTTATTATAGTTAAGATTCTTCAGTTTGTTTTTCTGACCTGACAGAAGAATAAAGTTGACTTTACCTACCTAGATTTGTTGGCTTAACCTGTGCTTGTCAACAGATTGCTGGAGAATTCTGGATTAATTGTTTTCACTTATTTGAGGATAAACTTAGGGCGTGGTGCTGGCGGAAGCCCCGTGGGTGCCCAGAGGTGGCTGCGGGGTCTGGTTGTGCAGCCTGACAGCTCATCACAGTTAATGGCACCCATCAATTTAACAGGACTTTCTGACTGGCTCCTCATTAATATTTATGAGCTCTTGTACTTTTTTTAATAACTTGGTGTTGATTTTTGTGAACTGAAAATACCTGACTCCAAGTAGAAGCATTCAAACTAAACAGCATAAAATATTCACTACCTTCTGCACAGTGAGTCTGAACTATCTGAAAACCTGTCAGAATTCACAGATTGAATCTTTTTGGGTGTAACCTGAACTCATTGTCAAGCCTACCCACATCTATATTCACTGTAATTAAAATACATTTCCAAATATTCTGAATTCTTTCCTGTTTCCTTTCATATTCTCTTACTTTTTCTATAGAATTCTTGATTTTTAGGCAGCTTTGAAGGACAAAAGCGTTCTCAAGTTAAACCCTGACTTGTCAGACATCAAATTGATTTCTCCCCGATGTTCTGGGCACAATGGTGACATTTAGAGTTTTAATATAGAGGTGAAGAGAGGGAAATAGTAATTTAGTACTTTTCTGATAAGAAATGCAGATGTTGTGACTTGTAAAAGAAAGGTACTAATAAGCCATTTCACTGTGTACTTGCCCAGGGTGAAATACTAAGATTAATCTGTTAGTGTATTTTTGTGCCAGTCCTTAGCAAGGTTACACGTGAAGAGGACAAGGCAGGAATTTCCAGCTTCTTCAGTTTCTTTATGATTACAGACAGATTTCATTTTTGTTTTCCCAAGAAGAAGCAGCTTCTATTTTTTTTTTTTCTTCTGGCAGTGTAAATATAAAAAAGCATAAAATCTTGCAGTCTTTGAGTTTCTGTGTGTTGTAAGACCAAGTAGGGTGAAAGGAAAGCTGCTCTAGGCTTCCCTGCAGGGGCAGGCAGACTACAGGGCTAAAAGGAATGGCTTTAGCAGTAAATAGCAACATTGCTTTCTTCATTGGAATGGAAGTCCTCTCAAGAGAGGTTTCTTCCAAATTGCAGACATTTGAGCTAAATAAAATGCAAAAATTCAGATGTTGCTTGGAAAGCTACATTTGTGTTGTGCAGAGAGCTGGTACTGGCGCTCTGCACACATGAAAAATTATTCTGAAGGTAATTTAGCTTTTTTGCTCACATAGGAACTAAAAAACCAGCAATTAACTCCATCTGTTTTTTCTGGAAGAGGCAACAAAAATCGGATTTCAAAGGTGCCAAAATGGGATTGAGTGGAGGTTCCGGTGGTTTTACCTGCTGCCGGGATGCTGCTGCCCCACCTTTGCGAGGTGGCACCAGGCATGTCTGACTGACAGAAACAGCCCCATGTTGTGCATTGGTTCCCAGGAGGTGTCTGCCATTTTCTGGCACTGCAGCTGAATCTGAATCGTAAAGACCAGCACAAAAGTGAAGTTAAGGAAAACAAGCAAAGAGCAGTAATTCCTTATCCACTGAGGGCTGACTTTTGAGGTTGCTTTTTTTTGTTGGCTCTAGGTTGGAATTCAAGTACTTTGCCTTTATTTTAGAGAGACTATTGATAGGGTGAAGCAAATCACAGAAGTGGAGGCTTGTGTGAGAAGGCTCCTGGCAATGAATGGTGTATAGTGAAGCCCAACAGTTGTTAGGAAGGAGCTGGGTTTAAAAAGCTGGCTTTGGGACAATGGTCTTGCTGTATTAAGAGAACAAAAGGCAGCACAGAGGTCAGTTGCTTCAGAAGCAGAAATAATTTCATTTTCTTCTTTTACAATTACTGAAAGTAGTAATGACATTATAATGAGATCATACTGGTCTGTTGCAATGAAGCACCACCCCACTTCTGTTCATTCAGTAATTTCAATATCTTTATAATAATTTGCACAGGCTATTGTTTAGGATATTGGTTTCCATTCCGAGGTGTGCAGGGTTTTGTGGGCTGATATGCTGTTAAAAGCAATCATGCAAGGAGCAAGTTATCAGAAGGCTTAAATGTATGATAGAGAAATCTGAAATGCCCATGGAATTTTCTTCTCCAGATGCACAAATAACAAAAAATACTTACAATCTTTCTTTTAAAAATATTTGTATTAAATCAGGATTTTAAAAGTTAGTAATTGTGTCAGATTTCCTGAGAAAACACTACACACCATTTTCTTATTAGGAATGAAAAGAAGTTATGTATCTATTAGAATACTTGTCATCCCATTTTTATATAAGATAATGTTTATTTAACAGACATTCATCAATAAATCGTGCTCAACAATGCATTCGAAATATGAAAAATCCTGCAGAGCTTATCTTCATGTTGCAGAGCAATAAATACTGTTGTAAAAGAACAGAGCAATCCTAACATTACAGCTGGTGTTTGGGAGGAATTTGGTTTAACGGGCAGATATGGGGGAAGCTTTTCTTTCTTCTAATGCACTTTTATAGCTGAAGTAGAACCAGATTAATGGAGCAGATACTCCTGTGCCCTCAATTCTGTTCATGTTTTAGATAGAATGTAAAATAAGAGTGTAGACACATACTGGAATTTCTGAACGATGGGTGTTACCATGGATACACTCAAGCAACCAAAGGGCTTGTGTGAATGCAAAGCACTGATTTTTCTGCTAGTTACAGGAGGATTTGTTCTGATCAGAAACTTGAGCTGCCACTGCTTCTCTTCCCCCTCCTGTTTGTTACTGAAGCAAAACAACTTTTGGATGTTACATGTCATGTTGAGTCCAGGGTCAGCATTTTCACACAACAGTGACAGCTGACCTAAACTTAGGTTAAATTAATGATGTAACTGATGCTCGTTAATAGAGAATTTTTTTCTGGGAAGGGACTTTTATTAGGTCTCAAGATTTGATTTAAAAAAACCCTGTTGTTCTTCTGTGAGTGGCTGAGACACATGCCAGTGTAATCCATCAGAAGTGTTCTGAGTGATGCCCCAGGCCAGTAAAAGCTGTCCATGTTCTGTGCTCAGTTCTGTGCTCAGGGCAGAGCTGTTCCACACCACCACACTGCACCTCTCGGCCAAAAGCAGAGACACGCAGTTTTAAAAGGTACTAAATGCGCTTTGGAGATCTGAATACCTTTCTAAAAAGAAGTAAACGGAGCAATTGTTTAACGAAGCAACATGGAAATAGGTTGTTAAATATTTGCATTAGCTGGAAACCTGGAGCTACTCTGCTCCCAAATAGCTCTTACTTCCTTGGCACTCACCATGTAGGCCAGTCCACATGTCTGGGAGAGGAGGTGGTGGCAGTTCTGAGGTCTAATGAATCACCACCCAAAGAGTTAGAAAGTGTCCTGATCTAATAATGATCTTAGCAAGCCACTGAATATCTGCAAACAAAAGAATAAACCACAGGTGTATTTGCCTGGAATGTTTTCCAGATGAAAGATATTACTGTTTGCTTGAGTGCAAATTATTACAGATTCTGAGGCAATAAAGAAGGAATTAATTGGGTTTTTAGTCCTCATTTAAAATTTGTTCCATTGTGTGGCTCAGTGTCTTAGCTAATTGCATTTCTTGTTAGAAGAAGAAAATAATAAGTAAAGAAGAATATAGAGAGAAGGACAATGCAGTTTTAATCTGTCCAAATTCTGAGATCCTTTCCTGAAGCCCAGGGGAATGATGACATCCTTTTTCCACCTTTGTGCCTTATTTAAGAGCCCGAGTCAAACTCTGCAAAATAAGAATAGAATGAGAATTGGAGTACTTTTATTTTCAAAATCTGAACTCTAGCTTTTCAGTGGTTTTCCAACAGGGAAGAGAATACATTCAGTGATTTCCAATTTTATCTAAGTCTTCTAAAATGGAACTGGGTGACCATTGATCTCATCCTGGTTTTTGTTCTTTGCCTGTTTCTTTCCCTTCCCCTTTGGATGTGTGAAGTCCTACACTGTTTCAGGACATTCTTGCAGACTCTCAGGCAAAGGTGGCCATATTCTGGGGTGCAGGCAAGAGGAACCCTTGGCAGGAGAACAGCTGCCTTTAAAGTAATGGCTGTGACTTCACTTGAGGATTGTCTGGCACTGAACAGAGAGACTCGTTCTGCAGTGAGAGAGGATGGAGAGAAGCTGCATCAGGCTTAAAGTGTTTAACACTGGGTGGGATCAAATCTGGATGCATTACGGACTTCCAGCTTCATGGTGCACTCTTCAGACTCCATTGTGTCTACCTTGTACTTAGACAAGAGCGGTTCAGTTCTTGAATTTGAGGCTTATTCATAAGAAAGTGTCTGCGAAATGCTCTGTGCTGTGTTCCAGTCCAGGACTGGCACCTGTAGGATGTAGGAGCTTTTCACTCATAAATATCTCTTTAGCCATTGGGAATTTCATCAGTCTTTCTCATGCTTCAGAAAGTAAGATCCTTACAACAATGTAATCATGTTGTGTGTACATACCAAGCCAGCTGTCTGGTGACCCACCGAAGGTGGGCATTTGGCATTCAGGTCCCTCATTGCCTGGTACCTTCATTGGTATTCCACTTTCATTTTTTGTGTCTGCAGTTTATTTTATTACAAAGCAAGCTCTTGGCAACTCCTGTATTTGTTGTAGAGGGTATTAAAATTTATCAGGAGATTAAATGATTTGTGTTTCTGTGAGCACACATTGCTTGTTTGCCACTTTTCAGCCATTGTAAACTATTCGTGGAGGCATTTTCCACTTCCGTATTTTCAGTAGCAATAAAGTGGAAAATATTTTACATACTTTTTAAATTTTCAGTTGCTCCTATTATAGACAGAAAAAGGGGAAAAATAAACTTTTTTGAGCAAGAAATATAGGTCTGCCACTGATTATCTTTCTTTCTGAGAACAGGATTAACTTCTTATTTCCCAGCAGACTTAAAGCCTTTTCCTTGACCTTTATTTTATCTTTTATGAAAGCCAATGGATTTTATTTTTATTGAAGTATTTTATTTTTTTGTCTCTTTAGAAAAAGAAACAAAAACCACTGGCTCCCCTTGTGCCACAGCAAAGTCTAATTGTAACATTTCAGTTATAGATGTTCTTGAAAGTGTACAGCAGATTGACAATTTGACTTATGTTTCTGTAGAGAAGCTCTTTCATGTTACACATAAAACTGGGGAGAGTTTTTAAAGGAAACAATGTGAAGATGCACTTAAAACTACATTCATCATTTCAGCTAACTCCATGAGCCCGTGTGACCCTGTGGGTTTTTTTATTGTTTGTTTGGAGGATAATTAGAGTTAAATGTCCACAATTCTGAGTCTTCTTATGATTTAACACTAATTTTAATGTGTTTTCTGGCTTAGGTCGAACATCCTGTGTGTTTCATCATTTCAGTTCAAAGATTTTTTAAATCTTTTTGTTCTTACAAATCCTGCTTTAGAGGGGTAGAGTCTGATTTCTTCAGGGTCATAAAGGTGTTTACAGTCCTCAGCACTGCTTGCTAGGGTTTGTGTGTTGCCACAAAAATGACTGTTTCCCTGGCCTGTTTCTGTCACTTGGTAAGAGCAAGGCTGTGTCCTTGGGTAACCCCTTCCTGCTGGGGCTATGTGCTCAGAATCGATTTGGCCGCTTTTCCTGCCCAACTGACCTGACATATTCAAAACCTGGATTGAATTGCAGTTGAACCTCGAGGCTGTTACTTTAATTAGAACTTGTGACAATCAGCTGCAGTTGTAGATGTCACATTGGGTCCTAAAAGTAGTTTTGTGATGCTGGATTATTTACCTGAAGGTAACATTGCCTCTGCATGCAGACACAAACTTCCTTGCTCTTTGGTGCTGTTTATTACCAATTTCTTCCTTGAAGAAGCCATAGCAATACTTCTCTTTACAGTTCAACTACACTTACTTGAACTACAATTTGGCTTCTTCACATTTTAAGTTGTTGTGATCCTACCTGTATTGTGAACAGAGGTTTTGGGGAGCTCCTAGGGATGGTTTTTAAATGTTGTGGGGTTTTTACACACCCTTTGTGTCAGTTTGTGTGTCTGGGTGACTGACTGCTCAATCTGACAGTGTAGGCAGTAGATTAGAGCAGCACCATCTTCTAGCTCTGGGTTTCCTAGGGGCCTTCAAGTCCTCATATCTCTCTCTTCACTTACATAAACAATACTTGGATATTATGATCTATAAAGAGCTAATTCTGTGTTGTGAGGAATTTATCCTGCCTAATGTACCACCAGATTATGTCTGTCTTGATGATGGAAAACCTTTTATCTGAAGATGATGATGTACAAATACAAAGAATAGAAGTAAACTGTGAGATATTAAATAAAAAAAAATACCTGTTGAGCTCTCAGCCAGCATGTTCTCATTTTGCAGAACAGCTTTTTTGCCTCTAGTGCCATTGGATGCTCCAAATGGTGTATGGATGTTTTGATTCAATGCAAAACTATTTTTTGGGGTTAAAACAAGGAGCAACTGGAAGCACAGTGAGGCATGAAAAGTCACTGTATTAAACTGTATTAAAAATGTATTAAAATCGGGGAAGCTGAAAGAATGTGATGGTCAGATAGTAGATAAAGGGTGAAGCATATACAGGAGTCTCGGAGAGAACTGAAACCACTGTAGAGGGCATGTTATTTTTAGCAGCACATGGAGGAACAGCAGGGAAAACATGGGACATTTCCTTTGCTAAGATAATGTTTTGGAAAAGCCTAAATGTCCTGCAGAAATGAAGTGGAAATCCTTAAAGCTGAGGTGGAGTTGGTTGGTGGAAAGGTCAATTGCAATGTAGCCTGAGCTCTAAGAAGGTGATAGATGAGATTATAAGGAAGCTTTTCAATACATCTATGAATGAAATAACTTAAAATGTAAAGGAGAACAACATAAAAGGTTATGTTTCCAATAAGGAAACTTACAGCTTGTGTGCTGGATGTGTGAGGTGCATGTTTCAGGAGTCATTAACAGTTTTCTTGGCCATTTAAGATGGACCCTATCTCCTGCATGGCTGGGCTTTCCAAGGCACCCAGCACTCAATGAAGCACATGTTAAAATACTGGTTTGTGTTTCATTTAGACAGTTCCAGGTGTATTCTTCATCTGAAGCAACAGTGTGGGGATACGGGTGATTGCAACCACTGTTGGCATCTTGTTAATTTGATCTCTCCTGAAGAGTTCACTTCCAGTGCTTAGTTCAGTTTTGTCCTTCTCCTGAAGGGTGGCAGCTGCTGTTATTCTGACCATCAGGAGATTCTGCTCATCCCCATTTTTACACACTTCTCACCATTGGACTTTTTCAGAAAATAGTTGTCACTGTAGTTTGTAATTCCTAGCTTTTGCTGTCCCATTTTTCATGAAAACATGAAAACTCATTTATTCATCTCCTGGCCTTTATGAGTCAGGAGATTAGCTAGAATCTGTGTATGCCTTTTGATTCGGGGCAAGGATTATTTCTATTCCCTTTCTATTGACCTCTTCTTCACACAATAAAGACCACTGTCTTTTATGGTCCTGATCCTAATCTCCTGTTAATTTTACATTATACAAGTTCTCTTGAGGGTTTTCTCTATTACAAACAGGAAGAGTCAGCTAATTTCTGCTTTATATGAAAGAGGACCTGAACGTTAGAAAGAGAAGTATGTGCAGAGAAGCAAAGAACACCCTGCATTTCCTACATGAGCTATTTTGGTTTTGGCAAAACTTAGTATCATATTGAATTTTAAGGTTACCCAAAATTAGTTAGAGTAACCGATGCCATTGTCAAAGAAAGACAAAAGCATTTATTTAAAAACTTCAGTATTTTCTATCTGTGAACATGTTCTTGCTGTTGGATTCTTCATTAGGTCACATTTGGGAATTACTGTCTCAGTCTTCAGAAGTGAAAGGTTGTCCAGATAACAAGTGTCTGGCTCAGCTGTGGACCCAGATGCTCAACAGGCTGGTAAACTACAGAAAACTTTAAATTAAAATATGGCCTAAATTGGGCAAAACCCACAAACTTCACTGGAAAAAAAATGTGAACTGGGAGAATCAATTAATTAGGAGATGAAACATATGACTTAGCGACATTATAAAGTTCTGTGGTTTCTCTTTATTTTATACTTTATCAGATACACTTTATATCTGGGTTTGTACTTTAAAAGAACAAGAATGGCACAGCTCCCATGGAAATCTTTGTATCGATCACCATACACTGTAAAGTTAATAGGAACTGCACAGAGAAAATAAAACCAAGCTAGCCTGTCATTCCCTTTATATGTGCTCTTTGCTCAGCTCCTTTATAAACCTTCACTAGCTGAATTAAAAAAAATCCAAACAGCTGGTAATCTCTAGTTGGTATCAAAACTCTGAGTTTGTGACAAAGAAAAATTAACAATGTCCACTGACACAAATTTGAAGTATGCCATGATGGTATAGAATTAAGTCATGATCTATTTTAAAGCTACAGATTTTATAAGAGCATGACCTTAAAGAATTCAAAACCTGAACTAAAGGGAATTTACAGAAGAATTTTTTTATGTAACCATTATTTAAAGCTTCCTCTCTGTAATTAAATTTTGTCTCCTAGACAAGAGAGAATGAACTGTTCCTGAAAAAGCTTCTCATATGGCTAGCAATATAATTAGAGAACTAGTTATGCAAATATCACACAGAAATGACCTTTAATGAAGCAGTATCAAATGAAAAAGCTATTACAGTTATGCAGCATGAAGAACAGATAACATTTGAGTTATTGAAGTGGATCCTGGGCCTGCTACTCTTCCGATTCCCCCTCTGTGGGCTTCTCATCTGTAACTGAGAAAGGATGAGATCAAATAGTCATGTGGTGTACTTGGGTTAGGAAATCCTGTACAAGCTTGTGAAGGAACAGTTTCACTTCGTGCCACAACTGGCTGCAGAAAGATCTATTACGTGGAGCCTAAGGGAAGAAGTCACTTCCTTTCAACGATATCTGCAGTTTTGATTTCTTTGTATTGCTGCTCTCCCTGCCCCACGATGGCTCTGTGGTCAGAGCTGTCACCATATGTAGCTAGGTACCAAAACTGGCACAACTGATTGCAAAGGGAAGACTGCAGTCATGGACACAATTTCCTTTTTTCCTGGCTGGGAGCTTGTCCAGTTGTGGCCTAGATACCACGTTAAAACAGAAGACATTTATGCTTTTTGCTTAAGCATCTTGCACATCTCAAGATGGTTTATTCTAGTGGCATTCCCTTACTTTGGGAATTCAGGCACCAGTGCTGGACAGTTCATGAGGGGTGGCACAGACTGAGGGATGACAGGCGCTGGCTGCATTAGTATGAAGAGCACCTGCCTACTTCATGAGTATTCTTCTCAGTTTTAACTCTTGAATTTCAAATCACTGGCAAAAGAATAACCAGCCAGTTGCTCTTAAGTGGGGAGAATTTGGTGTGTCCTGGGTGATTTTTCCATAGCAACTGGACGCTCAGCAGTTTGCAAGAGAATCACCACCTTTTCCTGTGCAGGAAGGCAGCAGCTCGTGTGCCTGGCAGCAACCCACTGAGGAACAGTGGTCATCCCTGCTCTGTGTGTCAGTTAGGAAACTGGTTAGTCTGACTGAAACTGGCAATACATTAAAACTGCTCCCTTGTAATTGCAGGCTGAAGCAGTGAGTGATAGCAAAGCTGCTTAATAAGTTTAGTGTGAAATATTGCACTGAGAATTCAGAGCATGTCTGTGCTTGCACATGGGGATGACGTGGATTGTGTTGACCTCTTTTAGACAGGTTGGGTTAACTGAGGCCATTTTATTGTACTACTTGTTACACAGTCTGATCAGCCTCTGCCATCAGCAAGTAGCTTTGCTGCGTGAACCTTACCTTCACTGTGGTGGCTGTTAACAGCTCTTCTGAAATAGTAATAATTAACATGTCACTGTGGGTTTATGACAGCTTGTGGACACTATCTGACACCATAAAGCCATGTACTGTAAATACATTCTTGGGTCAGTCATCAAGGGTTCTGCTGTCCTTTAAATGAACAGAAAAATGAGGTTGAGCTTTCAAATTCAAAATAGAGTTTGCCTTTGGATATGGCACTGTAATCTGGAAGAGCAGGTACTCCCAGGGAGCATAGCTGGGTTGCCATGACTAGGCTCCCAAGAAGCAACTGTGTAATGGTTACAAACTCCTGTTGTTGCTCTGCCATCAAACCTGCACTTCAACATAATCCAAAATCTGATCAGCTTTATGTTTAGATTATTGATTTTATATGTAAAGCCAAGAATTTATTTTATTAGAAATGAGAAATAGATACACTAGGTTTGATTAAAAAAATAATTTTAGTCCAAAATTCAAACTAAACAGCACTGTCAACTCTGCTGACTATATGACAAGTCTGCCAGTATTGCCTGGCTTTCTTGAAGGGTATCCTGTTGCTGGGATGTGAACACGTGAGAGCCTTCTGGTTTCAGAAATAGTAAAAAAGTATTCCAAACTCCCTATCTTGACAACAGTGCAAATAGCATAACCCTACTCTAGAGGCTGTTAGTGCTTTGAATGGAAAAAAAAGTCTGTTTGAATGTGATGTGGAAAGTCATCTTATGTTTTAGTCCAAATGTCTGTTTATTCATCAACTCTGATATACCACCACCCAAAGAATGCATTAGTTATTTTTCTGTCTTGTGATGCTGAATCAGATGAATCAATTTGATTATTTTTGTGCCTGACTTGTGATCTTTACATGCTTGGCTTTGGCAATACTGCAAACATAACTTTTAGTATTTAGAAAAGATATTTTTTTTGCTTTTAAGAGAAAGCAGTGGTTTCTTTCCCATTCTTGTGTAGACATGCATGTCCTACTTTAGGTTAGGAAAGGTGAAATTCTTTATTTTACAATCTTATTCTGAATAACTGGAAAAGGTATTTCACAGGAGCCTTCTCTTATGTGATACCCAGTTTGATGTCTGACACTGGTATTATACTCGGGCATTAGTAAGCACGAGATTGGAAAGACATTCATTCTGATGGCCACATGAAAAGAAAGACTGCAATAGTTCTGTGGAGACATTTTAGTGCTTTGGAGCAGGAACATTAAATCAGTGCCTTATCTTGTCTAGCCTTTGTCTCTCACTGTCTATAAAGTGGGATGGTTAAGCACACAAGTGCCTTGCAAGGTTTTAGGACAGCATGTGTTGCAGTTCCCACAGGGAGCCCTCAGGTGGGTCATCTTCTGGCCTTGCAGTGGCAAATGCTGTTGAGAGCTCTCAGCCAGGGCTGCTTGGCTCACTGATAGGTGTTATCAACCTGCAGTTTCAAGCTGGTAGGTTTCTGAAGGCTAATATTACTTTCTTTCATATAAAAATATAGTAGGTGTTTGATCTGCCTGCAAATCAAACGAAAGCTTTCCCTTTGCTGCCCACCTCCTGCGGTCAGGTTAACAATGGCAGTAAGTAACCAATGCACCTTTGCTGACGTGTTTGGGACAAAGAGCTATGTATAGGTCCAGGGCCTGGATTACTTCTACACCTTGGCCTATTTCATCAGTATCAGGAGGCAGTCAAAACCATCTGCTAGTGAATGGCTGCAGCTGACAGGCAGCTCTCATGCAAAGTGTTGTCATGGCTGCTTAAGCACAAAATGCTGCTCTCCTTGGATGTACCTTTGATAAGCAGGGGTTTTAAATTTTATTTATTTCTACTTACTTGATCTAGTAGTATAAAAGCAAAACACTTCAGCGAGGAAATGGATTTTTCTGTGTTTCTTAAATAAATTGTGTTTCTGCCTCTTCAGTTCTATTTACTTTGGTTCAGTGAGTGAGTCAGAAGAAGGCCCTGCCTATAAATGCCTGAGATGTCCCTTGCAGGTTCTGGTTCTTGGGCTGGGTGGTTGCTCCCTGGCCCTGCCAGTCCAGGGCTCCAGGTGCTGCCATGGTGGGTTTCCCAGGAGCTGCTGCCCACTGCACAGCTGAGCATCCGCCTCCTCCACCAGCAAGGAGCAGGCTTAGGCAGAAGCAGCCCAGTTGGAGTAGCCAGTGCTCAGTGGTTCACTAGCACTTCTGATGACACGTGACTTGGGTTTCTGGGTGTTTGGGGGAATTTTGCACCCAACAGAACAGAATGTCCTGCTGACTTTGTATGTTAAGGGCAGATACAAGGACATGGAACAGATCCCCCAGTCAGATGGCGGTAGTTTTCTCCAGTTGCTTGCCTGAGCTTTTGTTTGCCAACTCTTTGAGGGTGGGCTTTTACTCTGATGTTTTATTGTCTTTCAAATCACTAGTTTTACTTCTGCCATCACTAACTTTTGGAGTGCTTTGGAGGGAGGGGGGAAGGGAGAAAAAAGAGATGTAGTAATTATGAATGTGTTTGGTTAGATTCTGAAGTCTCAAAGCTCATTAAAAATGAGAAACCATGGCAACCTCAGCAATACATCCCACACATATTATACCTACCTAACAATGAGAAAAGTACATTTAGAAAAGAGAAACTAAGCTATTTTTAATTCTCAGATCCTGAATATTGACACAGCTTGTGCTAGCAGCACTTGTAACTCTTACAGCTAAAAAATAAGCAGCTGATTTTCAGGCTGAATGAATATAGGCTCACTTCTCAGTATTGTTCATTATTCTCCTGAGATTTCCTATGTTGTGTTTTTAGTAAAGGACAGATATAATGGGAGGTCGGTAGCTGAGGAAAGAAAATGTGAACACTGGTATTTCTCTGGACCTGTCCTCCCCAAAGAAGCATTTGGAGTTTTGGGCAGTCCTGCCTCTCCTGGACTGTTCAGATCACAGGAAAATGTGCAGAAATTTCTCTCTCTTTCTGTGCTTGCATATATCCCATATGTAGTGCAAATCTAACATCAGTACTGGTCATCTTATTGAAGGATTCCTGATCCTTGGAGCTGAGTCTCTTGCAAGAACCCTTCAGTTACTGGATCCATTTGCACATGAATGGTTGAAGAAGGAAGAGGTTTTTTCAGTTGTAGTTTGTGGCTCATATCTGGAGCTCAGAAGCAGGATGTCTGAGGAGAGGCACCCCCCTGGTCTGAAGCCCTCTTGGCTCCTGCCCCATCTGTGGAGTTCTGGGGAGTCATCAGATGGGACAACAGTCTGAGACTTCCTTTGGGTAGGGAAGAACCAACCAGAGAACAGTGGGTAGAAAAGTTACCTTTTGTGTTTCACAGAGGGATATATATTTTCTAGCAATAGATATTTCTGTGGTCCACAGTGACTCTAGAGTTATAGAAAATAGGTTTGCTTTTTATTGACTAGTGGTCAAAAATCTTATATAAGCAATCCACAGCTCTCCAGAGCATAGCATGGAAACTGAAAAGCACTGTTAGAACATGAACATTGCTTTGTCATAAAGGTGAAATTGCAGCTCTGTTAAGATCAATTAAAGGATTTTAGAGAATACCAGCTTTCACTCCGGGTCTTAAATTTACAAACACCTATTTTCTGTTTTAAAATATAGAACATTCACACTTGAAGCTTAATTAAAACTGTTACACCAGAGGATAAACACGAGGTGGATGGAGCTTTCTCTTCAAATACCTTGATATGACAAAGATTAATCATGCAGCTCTTGTTTAATCTGAGGCTGCAGTGTAAGAAAATAAAAATCAGTTCTAGAGGCTATAGCAGTAATTGATAGAATTGATTCTGGAGGTGCAGAAGGAGGGGCAGGCCAACTGCTTTAGTCAGGCTTTCCGGACCAATGCTTATAGTAGGAGAATGAAACAGTTGGCCATTCCCCTTTCTAATTTTGGTGGAGTTATTGTGATTAGTCTAATCTGCGAATTTGGCCTCAAATACCTACAGTGTCTGTGTAGAATATTTTCTCAATTCTGTCTGAAAAGCTGTGCCTCCAAGCAAATCCAGAGTGGAAAGCTGATGCTGCATGTGGAAGTGGCTGGGATTTGGATGGACAGGGTTGTACAAAGACTCGTGTCTGACCTCAGAGGGAAGACTTGGAGCACTGTGTACGAAGTATGAGGCAAACTCTCTGCTGTAATTCTGATTTTTCTTGCCCTCATAAAGGTAAAATTATTTTAAAAGGCTGTAATTAAGGACAAGAGGAGTGGTTCCCTCACGCTGCCTGGGATTTTGTACTTTGTCACTTGTGCCCCTCCATCATCCTGGGAGGCAGGACTACACAGATCTAACAGGAAAATGTTCTCTGTGTCACTGACTTTACTGTTAGCAGTATTCCACTGGTCTAGAAACAAGTGAAATTTCCTCTGGCTTGTCTAGGAAGGCATCTTTTAAAAGTGGAATCTATTGATAGGTGGCCTGTGAAATACCTTTTCTGGTGGCCATGGCATTACACCTATAGCCTCTGAACCTGGCGGTGTAGAGTTGCATTTATTTTCCCAGATGTGCCAATGGAGAGGCTGGGATTCCTGGGTCCTGCAGTGGACCTGGGTGCATGTTCCAGCCAACCTGTTTAACATGCTTGTGAAATGTTACCTGTGAATCTTGCTTGCTTGGCTACACTGTGAAGAAATAAGGTCACAAAGACAGCATTGACCTTTTAGGCAACCAAGATGAAACTGATACAGTTGCAGGATTTTGTTAGGAATTCTGTGAAGGTACAGCCATAAAGCACGCTCAGAAATGTTTGCTCTCATGTGCCAGGCTTTTCAGTGCCACTAACTCATACAACTAAAACATATTTAAAATTGCTTGGAGCAGAATATAATTTTCCAGATAAGTGTTAGGTAAGTATTGATAATAGCTGTTAACACAAAAGCCAAGGGGCTGTGACCTCTCTTAGGCCTTCCTGGTGCAGGTTTTCATTTTCTGTGCCTGTGTTGATCCAGGATGTTTTGGTAAAAACTTGGAATAATGACCCTGACATCACACTTGAACTGCACTAGCCTGTTCAGGAAATGCTTCCTGTATTACACGTCTTCAAAAGTCACCCTTCCCATAAGGGTAATTCCTTCCAAGTGTTTCTGGGTTTTCTGTAAGACCATCTGAACTCAAATTTTTAAGTTTAGTAAGGTAGAAGATGAAATCCTGATTAATAAGGCCTAGAATGTAATAATCTACTAATGAATTACTGACCTTTTTGACATCCTGTGCCTTTCTCTCAAAAGGTCATTAAGTGGAAGGGCAAATGAATTATTTTAATTTGTCATCTACTTTCATTAAGAGATAACAGACTAATGTGATTCTGTAGCCTCAACAGTGGCTTTGCTTTAGCATGAGCTTCAGTGCTGTCTGACTTTTTGGGTTTAATGGCTGTTATGGTTTTACCAAGTTTTTACTGTCTAAATCCCATTGTTGTTTATATATATAGGAGAGGAACACACATGCCACATATTGCTTTTTGATTGATGATGCAGCTATTTCTAATTTAAATTAGCAATTTTGTGTATTCACATGCTATGTCCTTTCCAAAATACAATAATTCTCTCTTACTGTAGTCTCAGGTTTTGACAGAGTAAATTTTTAATGATTAAGCAATGTGGAAATTTTGGGTGGAAATACAAAGTTCTGCAAGGGCATTTTTTTCTCTAGAGATTTTAGATTTCATGGCTGTTTCTTGAGAAAAATTGTTCGTTGTCTGAACAAGCTGTGCAGATCCTACTGGTTTTGAACTGGGAACGGGGAAAACCCCATCCCCCAAGGGAACAATCCATTCTCCCCAAAAGCAGTTTTCCTTCAGCTGCCTCATCACACAGTCACAGACAGTGACCCTGCCCACCAGATGGAACCCCAGCGAAAACACAGCTGCAGCAGAGTAGGTGTTGAAGGGTGCAAGGTAGCCTGTTAGTACCTGCTAGCAGTGCCTGATCCATTTCAGTTTTGATCTCTCTCATCTAATTATTGTGCTTATTGTGTTTACTAAGTGAGAATAGATTCCATGTTCAGACTGTTGCTTTCAGAGTCTCTGTGAGGCTGCAAGTACCAGAGAAACAGAAAGGGTGTGCTTGGGAAAGGAGGCCACTGCCACACCAGGGAGGTTGTTTGGAACCTGGAGGGCTTGCTGCAGCAGCTGTCATACGCTTTCAGAAAAACAAGATTGAATTTGCAGAATTTGAAGAGTCACAGCAGTGCAAACATCAGGCATGCTATCAGGGACCTTACTTTTCTTTACATTTTGCCTAATAGAAAATTTCACAGCATTTAATGTAGTTATATGCTGCCTGAGAAGTATTCAGTCCTGCAACAGAAAAATTTGTTATTGCAATTTGTACTTTTCTGATTAACTTCCCTGATTCTGTTAGGGCTTTTTTAAAATTTTGGTTGCTAGCTTTTCTTCCTTCCTATAGAAAATACATCATCTCATGATACCACTCAGGTGGCTGGGGGCAACAACAGAATTTAACTGAGATAGCTAAAGATAGCAAGGGTACATTGCATTCTGTATCCTTCTACAACATAATTAAACATAACCTCTAAGTAAGTTTTTGTTATGTCAGGAAAAAGAGAAATGATAACCCAAGGGAGGTGACGGCTCTTGGTGTTACAGAGAGAAAGGGCAGTCATCTCATCAGGGTCCTTGTAATGAGCCATCAGGCTCATTAGTGTTTGGGATGAAGGGTTAGTACTGACCTGGTAGCAATGTCTCAAACATCCACATTAACCATTCATAAGGTTCTGTAGTGATTGTAACCTTGAGGGCACAAGCAATTATTAATGATGCTGGTCTGGTGGTTCAAGGTAGTTGAAGCAGGTGTTCATTAGCAGTGTCATAAGCTGTGCTGTGTTACTTGCCTTAGGTGCATGGGTTCCAGCCAGTCGGAGCAGGGTTTCATTCTGAGGCATTTTAAACTGTACCTTTAGAGGGGATCAGATGTGGCTTCTAAGTGCTTGGGGTTGGCATGCTGAAAAACCTGAAATGGAAACTACCAAGTGCAGCAAAGTTTAGCTCTGTTGGCAATGAATAACACAGTGTGACATGTTTAGATACTGAAATACATTGCTAAATCAGAGCCTTGTTAGAGAGTCTTTCTGCAAGATGAAGAGTAGTCACCTAACTTAAATTTTAGTTGGACATTGGATTAGAAAAAAGTCTTAACTATTGTAAAATGGGGAAAAAATATTGCTGAATACAATACCCCATAGACTTAGAGCAGCTTTTATGTTCCATCTTCATAGGCTGGGAATTCACAACTGAAGGCAGGACTCGTGCTATTGTTTTACATCCAATTAAATATGTCAATTTTTTATTTTTTTAAAGCAATATCTTGACGTGATCAATCTTACTATTATCAATTAAAACTAGTAGAGAAAAAAAATTTAAACCACAGTAGCTGGTGTGAAATAAGTGAAATAATTTTAAGGGTCACAGTTTTTCTTATAGTCCCCCAGAATGTGACCTCCAGGTTGACTACCAGGGAAGAGCATGGCCCCTCAGGAAGGTGCCAGTGATCTCTGGTATTCTGGGAGGACACTGCAGGATATAAGAAAAACTCTCAGAGAAGAACCTTGTCAGCTAGAATGCAAATGAACTGGCTGACAGAAGGGCATTTTCTCTGGTGAGGAGCTGGGTTCCTGAAGGGGGAAATGAATGCAAGGCTGGCAGAGCTTCCCAAGTGACAATCTGTGTAAGGTGCTTGGCTGGGAAAGGGGAGAGCAGCTATGGCAGAAAGTATATGTGTGAGGGTGAGATAGGAAGATGCTAGAGCAAGTTATCCAGTAAAGCGCTTTTTTTTTTTTGCTTTTTTTTTTCTTTCTTTTTTTTTTCGTTTTGAGAAATTATTTGGAGAAAAAAACAGAAGGAGAACGAGGATGGTACATAGCAGAGGACAAGGTTTTATCCTGTTTCACACAATTCTGTACTGAGCTTCAGATTTTCTTATAAGAGCAGAATGTGGCTCTGGTTTGCCAGAAGATTGCGACAACAAAGACAGTCATTCTTTGTCTCTGACATCTTGTGCCATTTGTATGGTTTTGATGTAGAGCAAAGGGCAATCTGGTGATTTTTAAATGTTTTTTTCAGCTGTTTTCACCAAAGTCTGATCCCAGGTCACACAGCAGCATTGAACCAGAGCAGAGCTGGAACACAGCTTAGCCCCTGCCAGGGAGGAAAGAGGATTCAGGGCAGCATTACAGAGAAAGGTGGTGGGAGGTGATGAGGGCCTGTTGACATGCTCAGTCTCACAGTTTCAACTCCTATGAATCAGTAAAGTGAGGCCTTTTCTATACCTGTGAGCTTCACAGCCCAGCAGGACTAGACTGAAAGGCCCTGATGTGGAATTTCAGATGAATATACTGTCTGGTTTTTTTAAGTCAATAAGAGTAGGTTTGAGTTCCATTGTCATTCAGGGGGTTTTTCCTGCAGATGAAATTATTCCGAGTTTACTTGAACTGGAAATAGGAATTAATTTTTTTCTAGTATAGCTTGTATTGCTGCTTCCTAGACCTCCAAGGCTAAATGCAAGGCCTGCCATAGTTTGAATGCCCCATGAGTGAAGCACTGGAGGAATGTGCTGCACCTTCACCAGGCCACTGCACTAATAACCTGTTGGTCCTTCATGACCTCGGGGCATTCCCCATTCCTGTGTTGCAAGTGGGAACCAGCATTCAAGTGCTCTTTTCTGTGCCCAGAAACAGACCTGTCCAGCTTCAGAACTATTACCTTTTTCTGTCAATGGCCTGATGTGTCCATTTAATTTCTCCCAGAATTCTGCTACTGTTAGAAGGGGAAAAAAAGAGGCATGAGTGAGAGAGACAGTGCAGTTTAACAGCAGAGGAAGCCACTTCATTTCAGCTTTATCTCTGCTGGGGTCCCTTGTCTAATGTATTCCAGATTCAGCAACTGTTGCACAGTATGAATTCCATACTGTCTGCCAAATGTAAACAAACACTGTATTTCAGTGGAAAGGCACTTGATTTGAGACTGAATTTTCTTACTAGCCATTTAAGAAATGAAAGATTCCTTCTCTTTTCTTTTCTTGGAAGGGGTGTCTGGTTGTGAAACCACTTATATTCTCACACTGATTAATCCATCAGTCTTCCATCATGCACATGTCAATTGTTAAATTAATACCAGATTTTATTCCATTGGATGGGAATTTTTTTCAGGAATTTTTAGAAGTATTTTGGGAAATAATCAAGAGCATTGCTTATTTGCTCAGTCAATCTTTGTATAACAACTCCAGCCTACTTTCTGTTTTTCTTTTCTATTTCAGCCTCTGTTACCTCTTTGGCAATCTCAGTCTCTCAGATTCTGCATAAGGAGGAATGAAAGTACTGCAAGTCTTTCCTCTTTTTTGAAGGAAGTTTGCTGAAGTAAACTAGTAAGTATGGCTTTTCAGCACCCAGTGCTCAACTCTGAGCCAAAACAAACCGTTTGCTAAGTCAGGGCTCACTTAGACTTTTTGTCTCCCCCCCACGCCTGCCCTGTGGTGTGATTGATGGGGGTTGCCTTGCTGGGTCTGGCTGCAGGGACCCAGCAGCAGAGGCAGGCACAGCAACAGCCATAGGAGGCAGAACTTGCCACCTGCCCTGGGGTTCTATTTGGGATCAAATCCTGCAGTACTGGAAGGTACAGAGTGCAGCAGTGTCAGGTCTCTGGGGTAAAACACGTGGTTGGGCATGTTTGGTGTTAAATGTAGGGAGAAGGAGCAGTGAAACAAACACAAACTGGTACTTCTTGGAGGAGGTACTTGTGCCCTGAGAATAAAAGCATATTTGCTGTTAGGCCCCTTAATGAGCCCCAGTGATGGGCACAGGTTGAAAATCCCTCCATTCTGATAATGTCTGAGATAAAGGGGATCTTGTATTAGGAAAACTCCTGGTATAGTCCATGTTCATCATGAAACAGCTCGATGCAGGCTGGTTTTGGCATTCTCTTGAGTTTTTGGTTGCTTGGCTTCTTTCCCCTCTTCTGCTCCCTCTGCTTGCACATCAGTGCAGCTCTCTCCTCAAGTGGCAGTGCATCAGCTTCCTCTTCCATTCCCCTGTCACTCCAAAATGTGCAAGTAGATTTAGTGACAGCAAGGAAGTCTTGAAAGAGTAACCTCTTTCTGTTTGGACTCAAGAAAGAATGCACATGTGGAGTAAGAATATGTATTGTCGTGGATGTTCAAGTTAAATAGCCGCTAATCACGTTGGTATCGGTGCACACCTGTGTTGTGTTTCATGTACTTTTGAATGCTTATATCTCCTTCCACACTTGAAGAACAGGGCAGCACTGCTAATCCTAACACCTCAGCCAACAGAAAAAAGTGCTCCAGCAAAGACATTACAGATCTTAAGAATATGATTGTGCCTTATGTCCTTGACACACTGTCAAACAAAGCCAGAGACATGTAAAGGGCAGTCTTATAGATGGGACCTTTCCCATCTCTGAGCTGTTGTAAGCTCTCTGCAGACTCAAGCAGGTTTTGCAGGAGAAGGGAGAATGCAGAATAGCCAGAGGCTCTACTCTCCAGAATGGATGTAACCAGCTACATGGTTCTGATTCTCTTCTCTTCCTCACTCATCTCCAGTGCCCTGACAGGACAGAATTAGAGGTGGAGGAGTTCCCCAAGTGTCAACAAATTCTGCAGAAGGAAAAATGGTAGGTCCCCCTCGTAGGCACTTGAGGTCATTTGCGCTGCAGGAATGGGAATTCCCTGCAAAACAGGTGAGATTTTACAGCTTCCAGATAATCTGCATAGATATTAATGCATTTCTGTGAATAAGTGTAGGAATGTTCATGTATGTACAGCAAGGGGAAAGCCTGTATTTAGCCAGTAATGGTGAGATGGCTCCTGAAATTTCATGGGAAGAAAGCAAAGTGTTCCTAGTGACTGGAGAAATCTTTTAGACATCAGTGTATTAGGCAGAAGTGTGTGTAGGAGTACTGAGCTTGCTGTTGGTACAGTACATGCAGTACAATACTGAAATAGCACGTTTGTCACCCTCGAGACTGCCTGTGGACACTGGGAGTGTCTGTGCTTTCTTTGTGCTAAAAAATAATAATTTTTGTTGGCAGATTCTCTTTCTACATAGAGGTGGTATAGCAGTGTGGGGCTAAAGAGACCTTTTGGTTAGCATAGCTAAAGGCTCTGAGAGGACAGAAAATGGCTTAGAGAGAGCTTGTGGGTATGCTGTGCCTTGGGAGTGGAGAGTCCCAAGGCCGAGGTTAATGGCTTTATTTATCTAACACACCTTTTGCATGCTGTGCTCATGGCAACTGTTAGTATTGTGTGAAATTTAGGGGTACTTTTAAGAGGCTGTTTAGCTACAGGGAGCTAAGCATTAATGACTTTTTTCCTCCCCCCTCAGTCCTTGGGTTTTGAATGGCAAAGCATTGTATAAAAAAACACAAAGGGTGTCATAATGGATAGACACTGAAGAGATTTTATCTCTTCATGAATTCATAAAATCTGATGTTGATTACTTTTTTAATGGCTTCTTTTCAGCAAGAATCACTACCACACTGTGGCTTTTCAAGGAAGGATGAATTCTTGTTTTGCTGCCAGCTTCTTATGAAATGATATGTTCTGCCCCTTTTCTGAGTGAATAATGCTTTAATTATAAGGGTGGGCTGTAACTGCAGAATGACAAGGAAGAAGGGACTGGGTATTTGGGATAAGACTACTAGAGAATAAGGGAGCTGCCATTCTGGTGGGTATGTAGTCCGTTTTGGCCAGTGTTTGGACTGGTATGAAAGACAGTGGCTTAGAGCAGTAACAAACGCTTCAACAGAAACAGTAAGAAAACTCAGGTTGGCTGATAATAGATAACCTGGTTCATTGAAAAGTTGAATATTGGCAAGTTAGAGCCTGGGTTGTTGTGAAAGTTGTTGTTTACTAGCTGTTCCAAACGTTTTGCTTGTGTAAGTCGTTATAATTCTGGTTAGTTTGTTATTAACTACACAACCAATTTTGCTTTTTACATTTAAAGAATTCTTCAACTCAGTGTCATCAGAGAGTGCGAAACAGCACAGGCTGATTGTGCCTCATGCGGGGAAGCCTTTCCTTTCATCCTCTTTCAGTCTGTGACCTTTCAGTGCTGTCGAGGACCCACTTGCTTCACTTTCTTCAGAGCCATCAGTGGTGTTTTTAGCTGCCATTTTTTCTGTGGGCCTAACTATACTCTGTGTTCTGAACTGTAATTTAAGCTGAAGCAATTATTTCCCCTGGTATTTCAGATGGTGAGTTGTTGTTTTAGATACCAGAATTGTAATATTTTTTTGTCTTATTTTCCATCCTTTCACTCTAGCATCTTTCTTGGTTTTATAATCGCAGTTTTTACTTCCTATAGCAACACCAAGCTCCTTGGTGGAGGAGGAGTAAGCTCACACAGAGTCCTGGATAGATTCCCTGCCTGTTGAAGCCCACTGGTAGGCTTGAAAGATTTAATTTACCATCACAATTTTGCCTCAGAATTTCTGAGGGGCCTTGTAGAGCATTTGGCTCAGATGCGAAAGCTTAAAATTAAACAGTTTTAATTATGTAGCCTGGTAAGTGGCTTCTGTCCTAATTTGAGGATCAACCAGATCAGCACAGTGGAAAAGGTTGATTATTCATTTCTTTGCAGTTGCACGTTACCAGGTGTTACATCTTGGCTAGCAGAAGAGAAATAGATCAATAAGTATATAATTGTGTGTGGATAATTACAGGAGCTCGTGTTTTATTAGTAACCTGCATTCAGGATTTTCTTATGTGCATAGTTACAGCAAAGCACAATATTATCTTAGTTCTTCGTTTACTGCACTGTGTGATGTCTGCCCTAAGGAGCTGGTAAGCAGCCCTTTCTTTTTTCCAGCACAAAGTTAATGATGACAAAGTCAATGTTTACAAAGTTGTAGCATGTTGTAGTCTCATATGATTTTTCTTCCATCACAGTAGAAAACATATTCTTTGTTGATGCAACACTTGGTTGATGGACTATCTAGATATTGCATTAACCTAGTGATGGTTTCAGTCAATATTACATGCTCAAAAGGCACCAGCAATCAAAAGAATCTAAACTTTATGTATAAACACCTTTCATGATGGTTTATTAAAACTGCTGAAATCTTAAAATAAGCCAGATTCTTGCTCTGAGAATTTTCCTGTGAAAAGAAGGTATACAGGATATTAAAGGTGACTGATGTGCTTCTAGGTATAAGTGCAGATGTTAGGGATTTCAGTTAAAATGCTCAGCTTTTAAGGGCAGGGTCCTTAAATCTGAAGGGATTTCTGGTTTGGAGCAGTCATAAATTACAAGGTGCAGCATAACGACCAATGAGCAGTTCTGGATATTTGCATGGTTTTCACACTTTTTACCTATTCTTGGTGTAACTGTTTTCTCTTTGATGTAGACAGGGTAATCTCATCCAGTTTAGCACTGGTGGTGTAGTTGTGCTGTATTTTATTTTTTGTTGGCTTGATTTTATTTTCATACTCTCTGAGTTTATTTTCTGCTGCATTTAAGATGTCTTCAGATGCTTTGTGTAAAGTGACAACGTTCAGGATGTGAAGCTGACCAGAGCTGTCTATGTGTATGCCAGCCCATTCTCTTTAGAGGTGATGTTGGATGCTCTGAAGGAACAATTGTGCCTGTGGAGAAGTTTCTGTATGTACGTGTATGTTCTGCAGCATGGCAGAGGATTCCTCTGGGTGCAGCCAGCCCTAATGTACCTTAGCGAGATCCTCGCAGTGTTGGGCACTCAGTGCACCATTCCTGCTGAGCCCAGTGAACAGGGAGGAGAAATACTGTGTGCTTCTGAATCATAGAATCATGGAATGCCAGGTTGGAAGGGACCCCAAGGATCATCTGGTCCAACCTTTCTAGGTACTACTCTAACTCATAAATTCATAAACTACTCTAGTTTATATGAGGTGGCTCAGCACCCTGTCAAGCTGAGACTTAAAACTGTCCAATGTGGGGGAATCTACCACTTTCCTTGGGAGACTGTTATAATGTTTGATTGTCCTCATGGTGAAAAATTTACCTCTTGTGTCCAATTGGAATCTCCCCAGGAGCAACTCGTGCCCATGACCCCTTGTCTTTTCTGTGTGAGTTCTTGTATACAGGGAGTCTCCATCTTCTTGGCAGCCACCCTTTAACATTGGAACATGGTAATATGCTCTTCCTGAAGCCTTCTCATCTCCAGGATGAATAAACCCAGTTTTTCCAGCCTCTCCTCATATGGCAGGCCCTCCAGTCCTCTGATCATCCTTGTGGCCCTTCTCTGGATGCTCCCCAGCCTGTCCCATGCTTTTTGTAGAGCAGGGATCAGAACTGAACACAATACTCCAGGTGTGATCTGGCAAGCGCCGAGTAGAGTGGGGTGATGACTTCTTTATCTCTGCTGGGGATGCCTTTGGTGATGCAGCCCAGCATCCTGGTGCTTTCTTGCCCTGTAGTGCACTGTTCACTCATATTAAGCCTATTATCCACCAAGACCCTCAGGTCCCACACAGTGCATGGCTTGTCCTTCTGGAATTTGCCATTCTTTGGCTTCTGATTATTTTAAGTATTTGGGATGAATCAACATTGACATCAATGATGAGCTCTCAGGGGATCTTACTATTATTTAATTATAGAAATACTAACTTCTAATTAAGAGGGGCTTTTATCATGCCTAAAAATGGCACTTACGATGAGGCTTTTGTGTTTTTATTATTACTTTATGCAAAATAGGGGGCCTTTGTGAGGGTTACACATGTAATCATCTCTACATTGAAATGGAATTCCTTTGAATCAGAGCAGAGAGAAGTCACTTTTCCATCAGCCGTGTCCCTGCCCTTTAAGAAAGGAATCACTGTGCATGTAATGAGAAGTAAGCATCCTAGGAAATGGTGTTATTGAGGATCTTGAGAAAAGGTTTGAAGGTTACTTTTGCTCTGCAGAACCTGAAACACGACAGCATCATTTGGAAAGCTGCACCCTCCTCCATGGATGAGATTTCCCCTGTGCTGCCCCTGGTGTGAGCTCCAGCTCCTCCCTGGCACCAAAGTACCAGCAGTGACATTTGCTTTGGCTCATTTCCCACTCCCATAGACACACCAAGTTTTAAAGGAAAGTTAGACTTCAGATGTGCTGCATGAATCTATGGAGAGGAAACATTTAGATACTGTTCCTGTTCAAACTGTTAGCATGCTTATCTCTTGAGAGAATAAAGAGGGAGAGTTAAGCCTTTCTTTGGCCCCAAAGCCTTCTTGTTGAGAACCCTAGTGCAGTGCTCTTTGTTCTGCTGCCTACTGAGAAAAAGACAAACTCAACAGCTGTGAGCAGCCCCACAGCTCAGTCTGTCACTGTCCTCTGTCTGTGCTTCTCTTCGACCACCTGGGAATTCTGTCACTGGGAATGGGTTTTTTATTTGCTCCCTGAGGCAAGATTCCCCCCCTCCAGCCTTCTTTCTCCTTGGGTTTCCGTAGCACTTAGACTCTCTCTGACACCCTCTCTTCAGGCCTAGAGGCAGACTGTTCAAGGCATGCTCTTTTCATTTCTTCTAGAGAGATGGAACTTTTCTGACACGGAGTTATTATTATGGTGCACAAGGATGACTGGATGTCTTCGTTACATAACTGCATTATATATAATGAGTAGCAAAAGCTTATTTCCTCTGCTCTTTGAATACTGAACTTCTGAGATTGATTAAGCTGATACTGAAAATATTTTGTAATTATATATGCTGCATAAACATCACTTTTAAGATCAGATGAGATTATCATTGTCTGACACTCTCAAAATGTTTTCAAATACCCACCATATTTCTCACAGTACTGTCTACAGCAATGTGGATTTATTTGTTTAATCTGGGAGAAACCTCCCCAGACAGTGGATGAAATAATGAATACCTGAATATTTGCTGAAACACAGATCAGCTACTTTGGTCTAACTGCAGTGTAGAAAAGCAAGCCACTGTAAGATTAAGAACATTTTATTTGGATAAATAAATGCTTCCACGTGTCTAATCCCTAATCTAACATCCCTTCATAGGTAGGAAACTAAAGAAGTATGTTTCCATCCTTCCTTCTGAAGCTACAGTCACCCCAAAATCATACTAACAGTAGTGCCAGAAGTGATGTAATCAGCAGGACATCATCAGTTCCCAGGACTGTTCTTCTCCATCTCCCTGTGCCAGACTTCTCAAGCAGCAGGACAGGATCCTTCCCCAGTGTCAGTGCCTGTTGTTGAGGCTCGCTGAGGTGGGTGGGCAGGGTGCCCCTCAGAGGGGTTGCTGAGTGGCAGCAGGCAGACAGCTCAGCCCTTCCAGCCAGTGACAGCTGGCTCTGGGCACACTCCTCACCTCTGCTGTCCAGGAGGCTGTTCAAAGAAGCAATTATTGAGACTGGCTAAGTAATAGAAAATTATGTGCTTTGTCCATAATCAGATGCATTACATATTCTTACTAAACTGGTGGAAACCCTTTGTGAAGAGAATGATAACTGGGTTTTGGTGACTGAGTTTGAGTAAAAATTTCAGTTCCCTGATGAAGACAAACAACTCTGCTGAAATCATTCTGATGGAAGAAGGAATCTGAATTTTACTAACACTGAATAAGGTGATGTACTAACATAATGTAGTAGAAATCTTGCCATGTTCGACTGTTTTGACACTGGGCACATGGGGTCCACTGTTTCACAAAAAGCCAAAAAGCTTCAGAGGTTCCTTTTTTTCAGGAACTGTCCCTGTTAAAGATTAAATTAATGGAATTTATTCTTAATTCTTGATGCAACATTTTGATTTCTTTGCCTATTATGCCTTCTAATTGATAGAAGAATCCTGTTAGTTGGGATTGGTTCTTGCTAGCAGTCTTTTCTGCACTATCACTTTTTAAAGACCTGTCTAGTTCCATTTTTTATGCGCTTTCCAATCAAGTATTTTTAGCATCCCTGCAGAGTGTAGAGAGAATAAAATTGGATTTTTTTAGAATACCGTTTGTTCTTTTGTGTCTCAGAACACTTAAGAGATTGACCAAGAATTACAGTTCTGCTAATGATACTATTTGTCCTGCTGTCTGTATACATCTGGGTAGCTTCCCTGGCTCTTCTACAACAGGCATTTTGCCTCCTGTCAAGTGCTCAGGGAAATTGACTCATTTCTGTTTTCTTGTTCCCTCTCCCTACTCATTTACAGCCATCTGAAATGGACATGTGTTTGCAGCAAAGAACTACTAAAATTCACTAATTGATGCACAAATACGCTAATTTACATGCAATTTTGGGGTTTTTTAGAAATGCATCTATTTGCATAAATAAAACCTCTTTCTCAAGTATTAATGTGAACAAAAGCAGTTTTCATGGATGCCAAAAAAGAGCAACTGAATAGAAAAGCCAGTTCAGAATTTGCATAATAGTTACTGTTTTCCTTGCTATTAGCCTGTCCCTGCTTACTAGGCAGTATTGGTTACTATTTCATCTCTAGATGCAGTCTGATGTGATAGCTGTGACCTGCTGTAGAGAATCTGGACAGCTCAGCATATTTAGGTGTGCAGTTCTAGGAGCCTGCTCAGTGCAGGAGCGTGGTGGAGACATGGCACCGACAGAGCCCAGCTCCTCTCTCCTGGGGTGCACACTGCAGGACTCCTCAGCAGAAACCTACTTCCCTTAGGGTGGTAGAACTAGAAAATTACTTGTTCTTACGCAACATGAAGTTTGTCATAAATCTCAGTTTTCTTTGAAGGAAGACACATCCTTGCTGCAGCTGACTTTGCCAACTTTGGTCTAAGGTGTTGTTCTTTCCAAGTGGTGTTGGTAAAGCCTCCAGAGAGATGATGGAACACACACTGTTTAAATTTGGAATTAATAAATAAATAATTCTCCCTCTGCCTGACTTAAGTATATTTAACCAATTTCCTTCATTTAGAAATGCAGAGAAAAATCTAACAAGTTTTTATTATTCTTCTTGGTGATACTTGCAGCGTTTTTCTCGTAAAATGTAGTAGTCATTATGGCTCAGGACCATTAAGTAAGACTAAGCTATCAACTATCCTCAGCAAACAAAACAAAATCAGGTTTTTCTGGACACAGGTTTATTCAATAGAGAACTCTATTGATTCTCCATATAAAGAAAGGGATGAAGAAACCAAGGGAGTTTTATTCTGGAATAAAAATAATATTTGTTTTATTTCAAGGTTCTTCTGGTGCTCCTTCTTAACTGTGCTGTTAATAAGGAATGTCTGCATTTCAGTGGAGCTGGTGATTTCAGTGCACTCTGCCCTGAGAGGTAGAAGGGAACAGGGATGACAGAACAAGCCATGCTCTGCCTTCATCATGGCAATAATATGGGACTGACCTGGAGTTTGAAACAGTTGTCATTAATTGACTGTGAAGTAATTCTGAGTAGCTACTCATATTATGAGTTGGAAAAGTTTTGTAAAACAGGAAAGAAGAAGAGTCATCCTACCTGCTTGGAGGTTTATGCTAGGAAATCTCACTGTAAATGGGATCACTTTAGAAGGTAATTTTGGCCAAATCTGGCTTCCAAAGCAAATCACAATGATTTACAATAAATCTTGAGAGGAATGGGTAGGATTTTTTTAGACCAGTTTCTATAGAAGATCCGCTGTGCCTGTGTAGGATCTCTGTAAGTACACAGAGAGAAGATAGCACCCTGTCTGCACCCCTGTGCATTCTTTAATACTCTGAAATACTGTCTTTAGGGAGCTGATATCTTGTTCAATAGATCCTCATCCCCTTATGTCCAGTATTGTTTTGGAAAATGGGAATTCTTTGTAGTGAAATGTTATTTCTAGAGCACCTGTTTTGGTGATGGTAGCCTGAAGCTGAGTGTACCTCGGCAGAAGTTTGCTCCATCCCTGGTCCAGATCAGCTTTTCTGTTCTGAGAGGACAATGAGCTTGTTTGGAAAGGAGTGTTGCCTTGTGAGAAGGTGAAGTGTTTCATCTCCTGTTTGTACTGTGGGTCCCAAAGTCGAGGTGAAAAACTGGCAGCTGACAGAAGTAACTGCTGGCTCTGGGGCTGCATTCTTGGGGTATGAGCTGCCATTAATGATACCTTCAGGCTGATCTATAGCAGACATTTTTTTCTGGGAGAGAGCTTTCTTTTCTCATCTATAACTTTCTTCCTCTCTCTTGCCTGTACTTCCTGCTTTTCACAGCAGTAGTTCCAGAAGAATTTCAGGAAGTGGATCTATTATCAGTCTTTACAGATGTTTCTTCAGCTTGCCCCTTTCTGAATCTGTTTCCTTCCCAGATGCAGTGCCCCTTTCCGCTGCCCCCACGGTCACTCCAAGGCTCTCAGGGCAGTGCCGCCACTGGCTCCAGAAGCATCTTTATGAAGTTGTGGGTTAGCATGTGTAGGTATGTTCCTGTCTGTTCAGGAAAAGTTTGACATTGTGGTTTCCTTCGTAAGAAATGTCTCTGTTGAAAAGGAAGCATCTTTTCCTTTTTGAAAAATATGCCAGGAGGAAAACCTCAGGAGAGGTAAAAGAGCAGGGCTGGAAGCAGTGCTCTGTACCCAGGCCTGCTGTGCACCTCTTCAACCCTCAGCTCAGGCCAGACTCAGGCCTGTGTGCCCTGGAACCTCCATGTCTGCCTTGCCCATGTGATGATTGTGGTGGATCTTTGGTTCATGCTTTACTCAGCAGATTTCAGAATGTTTAATGAAAGAAGAAGGGTTAGTGGTATTGTGCCCAGTCTGCAGAGGGAGAAATAAAGCACGAGTTAATTTCTAGGAGAGAATGGCAGAGTGCCATGTAAGATTGGCATCTCATGAGACTGATTTTTCTGCCACTCTATTACATTATATTGTCATTTCTGATGATCCTTTTTTAGAAATATATGGAGAATTGAAGCAATATAGATGAGGTCTAATTCGTCTATTGGCTTCTGACATGCATCCCGTTTTATTTTGTTTGCCAAAAATATTTCATGTTATCTATTTTTCTAGAAGATCTTTCTAAAGTGTTTATAATTTTAAAAACATGGAAGACGAGTATGTCAGATGGGATTTTTTGCTTTTTGTGGTTTGTTGTCATTTAGCAAAGATCACTGTAAAGGCTTCATCCTCTGCTGTTTTTAATTTAGTGTAGCTAACAAAAAGATAGACGAATCTCTCTACACTTCATGTCTAGCAGGGACCACCATCCCCATTAACCTTTGGACCCTGGTATCACTCAGCATGTTTGTGTGGAGGGATGTGCAGGGAAGCACAGCAAGAGCCATCAGTGCTAAACACCTGCTGAGCCAGGATTCTCCAGAGAGCAAATCACATTGTTTTGCTTTCATCTCCTCATTCAGCAATCCCATTTTAAAGCATGAAAAAACTATAATCTGAGCATCAAAATTTACAAATACTGTATTGGAAAGTTTAATCATCCTGCTTTTCATCCATATAAATTCATATGATGAGATTTGCTTGTTATTATTGTCAGAAGTATTTGGGTTTTGTTTTTTTCTTCTGCGTGATAAAACTATTAATTTAGGCCTTAAAGAGCCATATGTTTTGTTTTACTTTCTTGTAATGAACACACAGTGAGCATTCCTACCCAAATATGAATTAAGGAAAATGTAAACTAGCTAATCGTAAGTGTCATTTCCTTGTTAGAATGCTTTCATTCCCCGTTTCAAATTCTCTGGAAAAACGAAGTTACCAGTTTTGTTTTATGTGAGCTGATCCTCCACAGCTGCCACCAGCAGGCCTGATGATATTCCTGAGTGCAAAACTAGATAAAAAGAGGGACAAACAAGCCAACAAAACATGTTTCTGTATTTTTACTGAAAATTTTAAGTAGCAAAAAGTCTAGATGAGCGTGTCTTTCATTTCAGGCCTGAAGCAGATGCATCTTACATCCTTTTAGCAAATCTAAAATCCTGAAGCGCAAGCAAGAATTTGTTCTTTTAACAATACTCTATCTCATCCTCTCTACTCTGGGATATTTGGATTAAATTGGCCAGTCAAATTCCACTTGTTGTCTTTCTAAATCTATGATATCTCATGCTTTTTTAACAAAGATAACATAAGTCTGTAGCATAAAGTAGCAGGAATAACAGGATAGGTAAAGAAATAAATTCAGATGAAAGTCTCCCGATACCTTTCTCTCTTGTCTGTACGCCACTAGTATAAATTATGCTTATCGTAATTAAATAAAACAGGCACTGTGTGAATTTTACAGTATATTCTCTTGGTGATGCTGGAGGAACAATATGCATTAAATCAAATTTTACAATAGCTATAAAGTCACTGCTACTTCCATTGTAGCTTTTATACTTCCCAGTAAAGGTCTTTGGTGGTTGTGCCATTCATAGTAAATCTCTTGCTTTTTAGTTCATGGCAGGACTTAGAAAAGCATACCTGTAAATATTCATTTTATAGCCTCAAAACATGCAATTACAGAACCCCAGGTTGTCAAGGGTTGTCAAGGACCTCAAGGATCATTACACCCAACCCTGCTTGGCAAAAGCACGGGGTAGATAAGGTGGCCCAGCACCCTGTCCATCTCAATCTTAGAAGTGTCCAATGTTGGAGAACCCACCACTTCCCCGGAGAGGTAAGATCTTTAATTAACTTTTATATGAACCTCTTACCATATTAGAAGTGTTAAAAATACACGTTTTGAAGTGTACTTTTGTGATTAATTAAAACTAACGTGCAAAAGATCCACAGTAGTATTTGCAGTTCTCAAAATCTGACTGTCTTTGTTCTCCAGCATCTCTCCAAAACAAACATCTAAAAATGAAAGAGAAAAGAGAATCACAGTTTCTATGATATCTCTGGTTAAAGAAGATTTAAGACAGAATATAATTTGTGGAAGTTGTACTACTATTTTTACAGAAAGAAATCAATGTACTCAGGACTGGCCTATACATTAGAAATAACATCACCTTCTCCCTCTCCGCCAGCCTACTTAGTTGATGCTACTTAATTATTATTTCTCTTGCATTATTTCTGAAACCCTCACCTTGCTAGACTTACAGCAATTTGTAAATATTCTGCATTTAGTGAGCTGGATAGGACTTGAAATGCTTAATACCTCCAACATGACAGACCACTGCTCTTTCCTCAGTGTGTGAGCTACACAGAGTTTTACATTTGCTGTAGTGAGTGTCAGGTGCCAAGCAGGGTGTAGTATTAACTCATAGAGTTAAATGTGGTATTTTAGAAGATATTTCACTGCAAGAAGATACTTCATTTAAATGCATGATGACATTGTATTTACATCTTATTTTTTTTTCAAGAACTAAAAGGGTGTTTTGACAAGAATTCTGCACATGGAAATACTAATAGCATGCTAATTACACTCGGCAGCTGACAGTGTACAAGTAGTGAAGCTCTCTTAAGATAACCCCTTTTCCTATTCTGAATTGTAACCAGCCTCCAAAATTAATGTTGTTTAGGAGACACTGTTAATCTGCCTTGTGTTTATTCACTTTAACAATAAGATTAGTTCAGGATTCCGTCAGGCAGACTTCAATAATGTTTTGTCACTTTTGGAAAAAGACCTTCCTATTTATTAATTTGCTCTTCTTACTAGTGTTCTTGACTTCAACCAGTGTTTTGTCTGATACGGTTTTTCCCAACATGTTTGTGTTCCGTTTGTTGTATGGCAGAACTTCAAGACTCTAAAGCCGTATCAAAAACTCTGGTAGTCACTGGCCCTAATTCAGTGGGAATTTAATTTCACAGCTGGTAGTTCTGGAGCTTCTTTGGGGTAGCATTCTGGGAGCATGACACTGGCTGAGTGGACAGGAACGATTTCCCAAAGGCAGGATCCCTGCTGGGCTGCTTCCAGGAGGAGCTCAGGGGCTGTGCCAGGTGGGACTCACAGCACCATGAAGCACTAGCCAGGAGCCATACCCAGTGGCCAGGCAGTGGGAAGTTGTGACCACTCTTCTTAAATCCATGGAAAGCAAAGGAGGGAAAGGCAGACATGGAGATCCCGCAGCTCAGTGTTGCTCCCTGCTTACTCCAGGTAGGGAGCTCATGCCTTAGGCAAGTGAGAGGGCTAAGAAGCTGCTGGGTGTGCTGTGAGTGCTAAACAGCAGCAGAAACCCCAGAGGGTCTCTCCTGTATGGCAAAAGGAGGAGCTTGTTATCCAAAGAGAGGAAGGGGTGGGAAAACCATTATAGTTGGGAGAAATTTTAAAAGGATGTTGAGAAAGTGTGAAAGATTAAAATATAGATCAGCCTGTGCAGCCTGGTCTGTGTCAGCTTGAGGAACCTTGGCTGTGTCACAAAAGAAAAACCAGTGACCAATTTGCAGGAAACTTCTGACCTGCTCTTCTTAGTCTTGTGGACAAGAAAAGGGGTCTTCTCTTCTTACTGGCAAGGGTCAGATCCCAAATAAAGCTTTGAGTCTTTGTAATTTCATGCTTCTTTATACTGTCTTGATGACACCCTAGAAAACAGTCCAGACTCACAGTGTGTCTTACCTGGGTGTTTGCAGCTGCTGCTGGTTTTCCATCTGCACACAGGCTGGGAGGTTATTTTCGTTGCTTTCCCAAGACAGTGCTCTGTGTTCCTGCCCCACTGCAGCTTTCTCCCCTCCCATGGCAATTATTTTGTAAGATCCTAAGATACTTTGCCTTTATATTGAGGTGTTACCAGGGTGGATATAGTTGAGTTTTTTTTCAAGTTTTTGCTCACCAAGTATTCTTCTGTTCAAGTGAAGTCTCACAGACAGTGCTTGAACTAAGCTGCCTCATCCTTAGTATAACATGTTCCTGGCAATGCCAGGGGGCTTACTTATTTTTTTTTTAAACTTTTGAGTTGCAAATAAGACACAACTTTATCTCTCTGCAATGATTGGCTGAGGTATGCATGCCTGGACACACAAATTGTCCCTATGTGTGTTAAATAGACAAAACTTGTATTTTTGTCCAGAATGAAGCAGCTACCGAAGCCCTTCCATTAACGTTGTGAGTATCCAGAGGGGTTCACCTGTCTGCAGACTTGAGTGGCAGCAGTGACAAATCTGCAGAGAAAACCAGACAGCCTGATCATTTTGGGTAGTGAAATCAGTCGGAGCACAGAGCCTTTCAGTGACTGCAGTCCAACTGTGCTAAGCAGCTCTGCAAGGCACAGGAGGGTCAGCTCCGAGTCCAAATTGAAACTGGTTTTTATCTGGCTTGCTCACTGTATACTATGCTCAGTGTGACATTAAAAAAACATTAGCAGGACTGAAGGCTGTTTTCAACTCCAAGCTATGTAAAATTTCTCTAATTTCTTCTTTATAAGTATGCATCAAATCATAGATTTGAGAAAAATAACACCTGAAATACAGTGATTACATGTGCAGTTGCATTCCTGCTGCATATGTAGCTGTGTCGTTTAAGCCTGTCAATGGCATGTAAGAATGAATTCTAGATATTGCCATTACCTCCTTTTTCGTAGGTAATGTGTATTTCTTATGTTATTTGCAAATTATAGCAATGGTTTTATGAATCATTATTATTAGCAGTATCAAGCAGAGTATCACGACAAATTGGAAGGAGAAAGATTCAGGCCTTGGCTCAAAATTCTTCTGTGTTATTTTTAGCACTTTTTAAAGTCACTCTTCATAACTGCCAGGAACTGACAAGCAGGAGAAACCCAGTGTGAATCAAGATGTTTGGTTGTCATCTGTTCACATTTTTAATTTGTGAATTTGATATGCAAATGATTATTCTGCTGCTGGTGTTGAAGCTGTTGAGTGATGTATGTGCCCCAGCCGTGCTGGTGCGTTCATGAGCAGCTACATGTGGGCTTTGGTCTAAAATAAATGGGTGGTTTCCTGTGTGCACTGGCCATTGAACCCCATCCCCTGTGGAAATGAGGCTAAGACATTCTCCACTGGATAACTAAGGATATGGCATCTGAGGGAGTGCTCATACTTTGTTAGGAATGTGCTTGTTTAAAAGAGATAAAGGAGGAGTTTCTCAGTGGAGCTTTCAAAAAAATTAAGCAGTATTCTTTACATATTCCTTAAGTGGGAAACCAGTCAATAATCTGCCAAAGAAAATGTGTCTCACTGTCTCATAGCCCTCAAGATACTCAGCAAGAGGAAAGAAAGCTCACTTGAAGGAGGCCATTATTTTCTGTTTTCCCATCACAAGCTTTTGTGGTTGGGCTCCCTAGCCTAGAGATGGACAATTCAAAGATCTCCAGGCCAGTGCTGCCCAGTGCTTCATGTCATCATTGTGCTGTCAGTGTAACTGCCAAAGAAGAAGCAGAGGACTTGTAAGACAGAATAAAATATTAAAGAGAGATGCATTAAAAATTGGCAATTATACCAGAAAAAAAACCTGAATAATTTAGTAAAGAGCAAAGATGCAGAAAGAGGAGAGTAACTAAGAGACAGAATGCAGTGGAGATCCATTATTACATGTTAGGAGATAATTTATTTGTGCTGGAAATCTAAAACAAGAGAGTGAAAGAAGATGCAAGCAAAGAGTGAGGTAAACCAAGAGGTAAATGGAAAGTGTGAATTTAGCAAGGAAAAGCACCCATAACCTACTGAGAATGGAAATGGAAATACCAAGATGTTGCATTAAGAGGTGTAATAGTTTTCTAATGTGCTTTGTAGAATATACCAGACTACAACAATTTAGTACATTAACAGAATCAGAGAATCATCCTGGTTGGAAAAGACCTTGAAGATCATCAAGTGCAACCATGACCTAAATCCACCAACCATAACCTAATTTACCCATCCAGTGCTTAAATCATGTCCCTAAGCACCACATTTGTACTTCTTTTAAACATTTCCAGGGATGGTGACTCCACCACCTCCCTTGGTAGCCTGTTCAAAAACATGATAAAAATGTTTCTACTGACCATCTTTCTAAAGGCTTTTTTTTTTCTTGTCATACAATATTTTTCCATATGTTCAAAATATTTTCCCATGTAATATGTATGAGGAGGAGTGAACAGAGGGTATAAGTGGGGTCTAGCAAGATCTGTAGAAGAGTAACTAATTCTGCATCTGTAAAGAATGCAGCCTGTTCCTGAGATGCAGTAGCTGACTGCAATAACCACAGAAGGGACATGACATCATGGTTTATTTCTTAAGCCATGACATCTGTTGGTGGGTCCTGTCGATGAGAAGAAAGGAGCAAGATTTCTGAGTGATGTTTTGCCATTCAGAATGACTTACAGTAAGGATTTATTACATGCTCCTATTGGTGCACTTTTGATTGAAATTTTTTAATTCCACTGCATTGTGTGTGTTTGGTGCTAGCCTGGGGGAAACACTATCCTGCAGATGGATTGTGCTGCTGTCCTACCGCAGAACTGGGGGAGCTTCAGCATGTGCCTCTGCAGCTCAGTGTCTGGGCACTGCTGGGAAGAAAAGGCAACATTGGCAAGAAATCAGCAAGATTCTTGCTGTTTGTTTTTGGCTTTTTATCTGAAACAGCTTCCACATTTTGTGTGGAGCAGTGGGGAAATAGTTCCATTGTCTCATCCTCTCCTGAAAGGGATGTTATTCCAAATGCCTCAGCAGCTGATCTGGGGAAGAAACAGGAAAACACGTTGAGTTCTGTATGATAGCTGTGCTCCAGTTTTACTGGATTTGTTTAAAACACCAGTTTAACATTCTCCTCTGTGCATCAAGTTAGCATTAAAAGTCTTTGACAACAGCTGTTGCTTCATTTAGAAGTAACAAACAGATTTTAAAATCTGAGACATTTTTACTTCCCAAATCAACCCTTGTTTTTCATACAGTGCCTAAGACGATCGCAAGTGTTGCTGCTGGTCCACAGAGCTAATGAATTGGATTGTTAACAGTGTAATCACTACAGGTTACAACTCTTAATTAAGAAGATAAATGAAATGTATAAAATGAGTGGAGAAACCATGTTCTGTTAATTCCATTCACTCATTTGATGGTATGTTAGAGACTGATTCTTTTAAGATTTTCAGAGTTAAATGTACGCAGAGATGGACCTTTACTGATTTTTTTATAATTGTTGTCATAAAGAGTCAGCAAAAAAATAACCTCCAGTTGCGGAGTAATATTGATACTTTAGCCTAAAGTTAGATTAACTGTTACCAACTAAGCAAAATATTTCTTAAAAAATATATGGTGGTCTGGATCTTACGATGGGCTAAACCTGCCCTTCCGTGTCTGCCTTGTAGTGATTATTGCTGTTGTACCCCAGAAGTGTTGAGAGGCTTCTGCTGAGGCCAGATCCTGGTGAGCTGTGTCCTGTACAGAAATCAAGACTGTCAGGCCATCTGAAGGGTATCTTAATAAAAAACCTGCCAATTAGATTGTATTTCAGGTGATCAATAAAATCAGGCCAAGTTAGAGGCATTGCAGTCCTGCCAGGTGTTCGTCCACTTGGAGCTGTTTTCCTAATTAATGCACATGGACCATTTGATCTTTGGTGTTTAGTTCCAATAGAGCAGAGCAGGTGCTTTCCAGGTGGTCAGGATCACTGACTTGGAAACTAGCAAACTGGAGCAGAGCAGGCACTTACAATGGCATATTTTTGGGGTCATACCCCATCCACAGGTCTCTGGTGCTATGGAGAGTGACTGTTCTGCCGTCATTTCCCACCAAACATTACACTGAGGCAGGTGCCTGGGGAGGAAACACCATCTGCCCCTTCAGGGCTTCTGGTCTTTCAGACCTTGAAGACACTTGCAAAGTGTTGGGTTTGTGATGAGCTCTGAAATGTTGTCATGGAGGCTATATTTGGTGTACAGAAGTGTTCATGCAGAATACCATGCTGGTATGGAATGCCTGTTTCCAAACCCTCACCAGTGGGAATAGGGATTTCAAGCCAGGCCACAGGTTGGATTTTTTTAGGTAGCTAAGTGGCTAAATAGCTGAAAAGTGCTGGATTTAAAATGGCTTTTCTTCTCACTGGAGTTCAAGTGATTGACTGCTGCAGCTCCTTTATGTGTAAGCCAGAAGTATGACTGTGCTCTCACTGTAGGTGGGAGGATTAATGACTCATGCTAATCCCATGCATGGAATATGCTGTTTGGAAGCCTGTAGGTATCCAAGATGGACTCAAAATGATCTGAAGTTACTGCTCTGGCTGGGCAATCCTCAGGCTATGCTGTTCACAGCTCCTCCTGTGCCTGCCCCTCAGCAGGTCCAGCAGCCTTGTCTGTAGGCCAGGCTCTGCACTGGCAGGTAGCATGGAGCTCACTGCAGGGTCACACTCCTTGTGTCTTGATGTTACTGCTTCCAGTGTGCCACCAGATCGACTGTTCTTTATCAGTCGGGGGTTTTTTAAGCTTTGCAAGCGTCAGCACAAAGGGATAGAGTGATACAGTCACCAATAATATTTAACTGTCAAAAATTGGGACTTGTAACAATATTGTTTGCTAGGTGATTCTGAAACAGAGAGTAAATTCCATCATACTCTTGTTTTTTTTCAATAATGCCATGTTAAAGACATGTCAGTAGCGGTATTTGGATTTCCAGTACTTGAAAGGGGCTCCAGGAAAGCTGGGGGAGGGACTTTTCATCAGAGAAGATAGTGATAGGACAAGGGGTAGTGGTTTTAAACTGAGAGAGGAGAGATATAGGTTAGATATTAGGAAGGATTTCTTCACTCTAAGGGTGGTGAGGAACTGGAATGGGTTGCCCAAGGAGGTTGTTGATGCCCCATCCCTGGAGGTTTTCAAGGCCAGGTTGGACAAGGTTTTGTGCAGCCTGGTCTGGTGGTTCCCTGCTTATGGCAGGGGGTTTGGAACTTGATGATCTTTGAGGTTCCTTCCAGCCTCAATGATTCTATGATTTTATGATTTTTTTAAACCAAAGAACTGCAAGGCTTGGATAGCAGCTTGCTTTCTGAACTGACTAAATTCCATATTTTTAATGGCTTTCTGCAGGGGTCTAGCAGTACAACTCCAAAGTTTCTCATTCTGCTTTTGTTTTCATCTCACATAATCTTTGCTACCGGTTTGTGAGTAGATACAATAGTAGCTGTTTCACAGGGGCATTGTAGCACTTGGGAAGTATTTCCAGATCTTTGAATTAAAGGCCTGAGAAGTGCAGTTACTACTATCAGAAATCTTACACTAAGTCTGGTGGTTTCAGATAATTCTATTAGAATTTGATGAATAGCAATGTATATTAATATGCAGTGTGTGTACACTTTCTAAATTAATTTTACATTTCTGTATTGTTTTCTTCTGCTTCATTTGTGTTGCTCTTTAAATTTATTTTTATTATATTACTCCTTCAGGCCAACATGCAGGGCAGTGCTTAATTGTCTTGATAAAAACATATTTTTAGTGCCTTTTACTTATGCTGTTTAGATAACAGGCAGAAAACAAAGGAGGGAACAAAGTCATCTGCGGAGCTGGTAGTAAGTTTGCCTCCTGCATCCCATCTGTTCAGTAACCAGCTGAGTCTGGAAGAGATTTCACTGAACCTTTGGTAGCTGGTTCTCCATGGTCACCAGGAGCCAACATGCACAGTACTATAAGCAACTCTTCTGTGAGACCCTTCTGAGGATACAGTTCCCTCTTCTTTTCCTGATAGACCATGTAGCATTAAATTACTATTAAAAATCTCTAGTAATACAAGAATTTCAAAGTCTTATGAACTTTCAGCTCAGTTACATAATTGCTTTTGGACAGACTGTGAGATGTCTGGTTCTCCTCAGAGGCCTTGGGACTGAGTGTCACCGTCTGCCAGCAGTAAGTTCTTTCATTAGTTCTGCCTGTCTGAAGTGATTTCCCTCTGGCTGCTGTGGCTGCTGGGTGTATAAGACATCCTCAGGCGAGCTGGCTGTGGCAAGGGCTCCCATCCTCTTCGGTGCTGGAAGCCTGACAAGCCCCAGCAGTGGTTGGCAGTCTGGCTGGAGATCCCCCCCCTGGCTTGGGGCTGCTCTGGGCCCCCCCAGCTGTCCACAGTGCAGCCTTCCCCTTGGAGAGACACACTGCCTCTGGGAGGCTCTGGTCGTTCCCAAACATACACGTTGCACCGAGTTCAGAGTTTGGTTTTGTGCATCTCTTTAGACAGCTGCCATGACCTCTGACCCTGACTGTGGTTTCCAGCCGTGCAGCCTTTCTTGTCAGTGTTCCACTGAGTAAAATGTAAAAAGATTGCAACCTGGCATTTTTTCCTGCTGCTCTGTAATTTAATGGCTAAATATGGATCAGGGTCTGACTTTGCTTGTTTTGTAGTAGCCTCTTTATTATTTTGGTACCATTTTCCATCAGTGTTTTAGGTCACCATTTGTGTAGTCTGTTAGCTGTTGTAGGTGTGACTGTTCATACAACAGCTGAATTATAATCTGAATTATAGTCAATCAATACATGTAACCTGAATTTCTGCACAGCACATCTGGCTCTGCATGGCCATCCTGAAGTTTCACGCTATCTAATGCTCAATCTAGCACACCAGAATCCCTTGTAATTAACATGCAGAGTCACTCTCAGGCATTACACAGTTTTTCACTATTTTCAGATTTGCTTTACTTGACTATTAAAATTTCTACTTAAACACACCAGAGTCTGATTCCCAAGGAATTCCAGAATTTTTCTTCTTCAGCAAGATTTCCTTTCGACAGAAGAAAATGTAGCCAACATAAGATGCTGACAAGGGCTGCAAAAGCTTTGTCAGGCTAAGCTGAACCTGAGGACAAGGGTGTGCAGACTTGGGGCCCTGCTTCGGCTATCAGTTACTCCTTTCAGAAGAGAGATTCCAGCATGACCACCATTTTACTGGCTTGTTTAGCACCATGTGCTTGCTTGGATGGTTGCATCAGTTTCAGGCAAATGTTGTCTCTAAATGTCTGGATAGTGCTATAATATAAAGCAGAAAAGTTAGTCCATTGCACATGCTCATTATAATGTTCTTGGGAGGGGGGAAGCAAACTGAGCAATTCTGAAAACATATCGATGGTTGTACAGTTTGAAAACTGCACCAAGTAAGTGATTTCAGTGAATTTTATGGATAGTTTTCCCTCATTTCCCAACTCAGAGGAAGGAAGCCAGATTTTGGAATACAAGAGCACTTCCCGTCAAAAGTTACTGACAACTTAATAGGGAGAATAAATTTGTGGTTGCAGCACTCACAAGAGCAAAGATGGTTGTGTTTGTTATTGTGATAATAGAAGCAGTATTGTCGAAAATCTCAACAGTGGAAAGCTCATGTGAGTGCTATCAATAGGAGATTTTCTGAGGAAAAATTACAGGCTCTGACTTGTGCCTGGAGTGGAGACATTTCCTTTTCATTGGGCACTGTTGTTCAACAACCCTTGCCACATTTATAATTCAGCACTTGCGAGAAACCCAGACTTTTCATTAGGGACAATGGAGATGGTCACGTTCCAACACGTACAAAGCAGCACTCATTGCCATCCGACTGGTTCCTAGAGCTGCTCTCTATTTAAGGTCACCATTTTTCCTACTGCCAACAGACTCTTATTATTCCTGCCCCTCAGGAAGTAAATTCAGCCCTTATTTACATGGAAGTAATTGCAAATGGCTCTTTCTTTACTTTTTTATATGAACTACAGATTTTTGTGGCGTTCCTTGCTTTGAATGTTGAGAGGACTATACCTGGCAAGACCGAGGAAGGGCTCCTGAAGCACTTGCCATCCACTTCCTCTTGCTCTGCTTTAGGAAGTAGCTTGGAAGGCACCTGGGAGAGGTTATTCCCTGAATTCAGCACTGGGTAAACATAAAAAGTAATCTTGGACCAAGTAAGACTCTTTTTATTGTTTTATTTTGCCATATCATCCCTGCCAGTTCATAATGCAAATAAAGTAGAGCTTCAGTGGTGAGATCTCTCTCTTCGCTGTCCCATGCCTGTGTATATAGGATTCCTTACACAGGCCCAAAACAAATCCCAAATAGTAGTCACAGTTATATGTGGAATATGTCCTGTGACTGGTAATAAATACGGAAATCCACAATTAATTGGCATGCTAGTACTACTTTGTTTGTTGAAGGTGCTCATTGCCACATGAATGCTTGTAAAATAACTAAAACATACAAGAAACAGGAATATAATTCACCAGTATTCATAAAGTAGCAATATATATGCCCATCATGGACTTCTGGATAGCAAACAGGTGTTACTGCCATATACAGAGTAGACAAGGATGCTGTGAAAATTGTTCACACATTTTTCCGTGTTTTGTGACATTTTCCACGTTAGTGCTGGATGTCTTCACGGGTGCAGAAACTGCAGTGCATTAAAGGCTCATATGAGCTACTTTAAACACAGTCCTTTTTGTTTTGTCTGGTTAGAAATCCAAATATGTCAGAGCAGAAAGTTCTTGACAAATAGGATGTTTCCACAGTATTAGAGCTGTGTGGAAGGATACATGGCATTTTGGTGATGCATTTCAAATGGATGTGTTTAAGGCTGAGCCGTCTAAATTCATGGTGGTGCAGTCATTAGAAAGTTGAGCACTTCACGTGACAAATCCCTGTGACACATTGGAAATTTCTGGCAGAGTGTGTAGAAGTGCTCAAGCACCTCAGTGCAGCACGTGTGGTGTGTCCCAGAGGCAGCTTGTGGTGTCAGCAGCTGGTACATGCAGCCAGCTCCTAAGACAGGACATGTGGGTCAGCATGGGAGAGGTCAGCCTGTAGGTCCTGTATGAGAGTTTTCTCCTAAATTTGTTGTTTTTTTCCTGTTGTGACCCTCTGGCTGATAAAAGCCCTACAGTCACATGGAGTGAATGCCTCACAAGAGCCTGCTTGGTCATTCTTCCAATTGAATACATGGTTGGATTTGCTGAAAGATCAAGATGCTGTGGCTGCTTGATGAGGTGTCTGGAAGTTGTGAGACCTTGTTTCAAGGCTGCTGGTGTGCTGTAGGAATGAACTGTCTGGAGCTGATTGTTCCTGTATAACACAACAGTACTGGATACTTAACCCATTTGTTGTTCTTGAATCAAATTTCTGGCATGTCTGTGCTGTTCTGTCATTAACATGTAGGTGATTTAAAGTGATCAAAAGAGCCAGCTGAAAAGTCAGATCACCTTTGTGATGGACACAGAGGAGCTGCCTTCTTGCAGTTTCAACTTCTGTCAGCTTTCCGTGTTTCAGGGCATATCAATCCCGTTCTTTACACACGTGCATTACTGAAGCATTTCCCAAGCAGTTTCATTCAGACACAGCATCTCCCAGTTCCACAGGACACTCCAGCATTACAGAGTACATTTCCTTCCTGTCGCAACATCCTGGAGCTGTTTCTTCAGAGACAGATTGTTTGAGTTTCTGCAAATCAAAGAATGTTCAGTACCGCAGAAGAATCACTGAAGCTGCCATCCCACGGTGCTGCTGGCTGCACACGCCACATTCTGTTCATTTCTTTCACCTTCCAAAACCTATTTGGAAAGCACCCTGGGAGCGCTTTAAAAATGTTAACACGTTGTCAGTCAGTATGTTGTCAGAACTGTTCATTTGTCCTTTCTTGCTTACTTGGAACTTAGCAATGATTAAAAAGTGGAGCTGTTCCAGAGGCTTGTAAATAGTGACAGGTTTTTCACTGCTCCCTGTTCCCGGTAGGCTTGGCCAAACTGAGGAGCAGTGGTCAGACACTCAGGTGGTTCCTGTGCACTGCAGACCTTTCTATCTGTTTTCCTTTCTATTTCATGCTAGAACAGATCCTACATGCTGCTGGGAGTGCAGTTCTATGTGCTAGGTATAGTATTTTTGTGGAGAAAGTGAGCTTACCCTGAGCCCTCAGATGTGAACAGAACTGCCAAATCTGTCTGGGTTTGGCTGCACTGGCTGCATCTTTCCTTGCTGTCTTTCTCCACCCCACCGTGTCCTCTCCCACCACAGCTGATGTGCTGTGAACCCCAGAGGAGCTGCCTCCACAGCAGCTGCTCAGGAATTCTGCCCTTGATCCTGAGTGCAGCAGCACCTACCCTTCCCTGGGGTCACTCTGGCATTTTGTCTGCACATACAGAAGGAAGCCATGTGCTTGCAGGCCTGAAGTGTGGAGTTAACTGTGACATGAAGATGGTTACCTTTCCAGTGTGTGGAACAAAAGGCCAAGGCTTGCTTTCCTTTCTAAAAAAGTATGAAAAACAAGGCTGAAAAGTATTAAATGGGCAGAAAATAATATATCTCTTACTAAGAACATTATTCTGCATGATTATGTGCTGTGAAATTAACATAGATAACAACTGAACTAAAAAGAGATAGTGTTCTTTAGGAAGCTCAGAAATAACTGTTGAGATAGCAGTAGGCACTGTAGAAGAAAAAAGAACTTCCTTTACTATTAGAGGTGATATGTTTTTCCAGGAGACTCCACACCGTGCTTTTGTCACAAGTCAATAAACAGTCTGAAGAGGCTAATAGAATGGATCTCTCCCATTAAGTACATCCTCTCCACTCCAATGCTCTTAAACTTGACATTTGAAGGAACATTCCAGAGTGGTTGTTTAAGAGCAAACGTGGTCTTCAGCAGGACACCAAGCTGCCTCTTCAGGACATTCTGTGAGGAAGAATTTTTATTCATCATGCATCATCTGTACTTCCCAACCTACACCTCTCTCTGCGAGTGCAGGGCTGAGCTCACCAGCTGGGCATATGATAAGGGGCAGCGAGTGCTGGTTTTGTTGCTTATGTCACTGATAGCTACCAAAGAAAAATAACTGGCTCAGATGGCCTTGCTTCACCAAGGGGCTGTGATAGAGGACCTCCAGAGGTCACTTCTGACCTAAATTATTCTGCTTCTGTGTGCAGCAGTGATTGCCATGATCCAGACACTGAAAAGAAGGATGACAGTGCAGAGATACAGTCCAACCTACTAGATGCAGATCTGCAGCCAGGGCAGGAGAGCTCCATACTGCACAACCAGGTGTTCTCTGTTAAATGATTTCCTCTCTCAAAATCATTTAGAAGTACATATTCAGGCAATAAAAACAATAGTTCTATTACCCTGTTTGTCTTTTTCCCCACAAAGTGAAAACTTGAAAACAAGAGTGTTTTTTTCATAGAGAAACTTCAAGGATTGATTTTCTTTTTGCTGAATTTTAAACATAAGGGTTAATTTACTCAACCAAGACAGCATAAGATACAAAAATGAGTGTGAAAGGTCAGTCCAAAGCATCTCACCCTCCTTCCAAGGTCTGCTTCATTTAGTGACTCTTGTGCAATAAACACTCCCTATGTTCCAGCTTCAGTTGTCAGTCCCTCGCTGTCTGTGCTCTGGAGACAGTGGAACAGATGGTGGTGGAGCTGTGCCACCTACAAGGTTTGCACATGCAAGTTTCTAAACAGAGACAAAACAGCTGAAAATGGGAGTGCATGTTAACTGTGGCTGCGTGGTGGAGCTGAGTAAGAGCTTCTCTCAGATATTTGCAGGAAACACTGCTTTGACTCTCTGTGGGGAGTTCAGAAGACTTTCAGGCCACCTGTGAAACCCACAATAATCAGCTTAGTACAAGACAAAATTAGGTCTTGATCGTAAACTCATTCAGTGTTGTGAGTCGGTTTTACTCATCAAATGACTATTAAGGATTCTAAATTATGAAAGCTAGTAGGAACAACTTTGACAGAAATTCAGTCTGTGTTTGTTTTCACCCTTGGAGAACAGTTTTCCCTAAAGTGAAAAGCAACAGTTATAAATTTCTTATATTTCTTTTTCTTGCATGACAGATTATGTTTCTTAAGAATCTTTGGTGAAGGATCTCAGGAAAAGCATTTGGAACGTGCATGTGCACTGCGTGGTCTTTGTTACATCCTTAAGGATAAAAGCACTCAAGCAGGTCTGTGAGAGGTGGTTTTCCTCTGTAAAAGCTTTGTTGATCCATCTCTCCCAGACCTGTTTTATCCCTGTGTGTTATCCCTATCAGTTTGTTTGGTGCAGAACTCCCATGTCTCCCATTAGGAATTAGCCCGGGTGGTTGGTGTTTTACTGCAAAGGTGTTAGAGGTTTCTCATTAGCACTTAACAGAGCCATCCATACCATCCCACTCTTCATGAACCAGGTATTTTTCTGCCTGCAATCAATAGTCAATCCTGTAGTTAAGAAAGGCAGATACTTTACTGGTATGATTTTAGTACTCCTATATATATAGGTGGAGGAGTCAAATCAGTAATAATTTTTCCTCATACATACTTTAATGCCATTGTTTGACTGGGGCTGGCTATCTGTCACCACCTTTTGCACTTGCCATTTCAAAATAATGTGGGGGAATTCACCTCCCCTGTAAGGAAGGGCTGACTGCTTATACCTACAGGTTATGAGTGTGCTAAGATTGAACTTCTGTTTTCTGACACCAGGCCTTCTCTGTCAATGCTAATGTGTTTTTATTTAATTGGGAGGGGGACTCATAAAACGTTATGAAGATGTATTTTTGCTTCATGTCATTCTCTCCTCTTGTTACAAATTAAAATCCATATGTGGCTATAATACCTGTTGGTATTAGTGTCAGAGTTAAATTGGTGTTTTTAATAGACTTGGTTGTCTTTCCTATAGTTTTTGGTTCACAGGAGCACAAATACAGCAGAGTGTTACAATTTACTCATCCATTGAAATGAGAGCACTTTAAGTAAATGGATGGCGTAGGTTCTGGGCAACCCTCGTTACGGAGTCTGTTTACAAACTGTTTATTAATCATCTCCAGCATCCAGCAAGATATTTTATTTTACAATTTTTTTGGTGTTTTTATTTAGGACTGTGAAACAGAATGTTCAAAAATTACCCAAAATCATCTGGAGGCCACAAAAGAAAAAAATAGCTTAGCTCCTTGTCCAGATGAGCACAGCTTTTAAAATTAAACCCTGTAAATGGCAGCTTGGGCCCTGACAGGCCACCCTCAGCACTCTGGCCACCATGGCAGGGCTTTACAGTTACATGAATACTCTTCTTTGAAGCCACTTGAACAGCACACTTTAGACTGTTCAGTCTCAAATTTCACATAGTTTAACAAGATAAACACAGGAAAAAATTAACCCTTCCTCAACAAGCAGTTAGTGAAGGCAACCAAAACTAGAGATGTCGTAACGGCTTGTTATCCAGATAAAGCACAAGTTCCTTCTACTCCTTTTGGTGTTTGGTCATAATAGATTACAGTCAGTTTCTGACCATACAGGCTAGCCTGGAGTGTGAAACCTGCATACAGAGGTGTGTCTGAAAAGTATGGTGGCAGGTCCCTAACTAACAGAAAAACAAGTAACTGCATCCTTAGAGAGGATGCTCATTTAAGTTTTCATCAGGAAGAGATAAAGATGCATCTTTGAGGAGCTTAAACATTAGAAAGATCAGGGCTTTTTCTTGTTTGCTGTGTGTTTTAACAACAGTCTAAACTATAATGTAGCATCCCATTTTAAAAGCTGATGCTTGTTTCCCATAGTAATAGTTCCCTTCATGAGCAGCACTGTGGGTGTCAGAATATCCCCCTGGGGACCTGCATGCTTTCACTGCAACTATTTTGTTTCAGCAGTAACTTGGAGGCACACTGGAGACAGGAGGTAGCAGCCATATATTGCGTGCTGAGTGTACACAGAGAACATGCACAAGATGTTGACTCAGAGCACTGCAGGGCCCTTTTCCTGCTGAGGTTTACATTGTGCCTAGGAGCAGCATTACATTCAGAGTTGAATTTTTACTGAAAATGAAGTCTAGTGAAAGAAGTCATAGCACTAAACTCTTACATTGCAATGCTGTAGAATTTCCACTTGAGGAGCTTTGAAAAAAATAGAGGATTTGGTTTATGCTAGAAAGAAAATAATGTCCTTAATTAATTAATCTACTGTCTTGGCTGCATCACTTTTTAATAGCTGTAAGTTTGCATATTCTGTGAATAAATGGCTTGTACAGATGGTGCTTAAATGGTACTTTGAAACTGATTTTCTTGAGAACCTCTAAACGAGTCATAGAGTCATAGAATCATAGAACAGTTTGAGTTGGAAGGGACCTTAAAGATTATCCAGTCCCAACCCCCTGCATGGGCAGGGACACCTCCCACCAGCCCAGGCTGCTCCAAGCCCCATCCAACCTGCCCTTCAACACTGCCAGGGATGGGGCAGCCACAGCCTCCCTGGGCAACCTGGGCCAGGATCTCACCACCCTCACACTAAAGAATCTCCTCATGTCACCCAAGAAGAGATTGTTCCAATATTAAGTCATATAATATATTTGCTGTGTGTCCTTATAGCTTGAGTTAGTTCAGTACCTGAAAGTGAGCAAGGAGGAAGGGTGAATGATTCACAGTCATAAACTGGGGCCCTGTTTTCACAACCAGGGTTTATTTCTGATGGTTTCCCTTACTCCCAACCTGACAAAGATTAGGTCCAACCCCTTCCTGGTGTTCATAGTGCTGAGCACACACTGACTGTTACGAGCAATCAAAAATGACAGATCATTTACATATTTGTTAATCTGGATACCTTTGGAGAGTGTTTTGACATTTTCTTGAAGTGCAGATAAGGCATTCTTTCTTTATGTCACTTCTAAAGACAAACAGAAGCAGTTTTCAGTTCTGAATTGAATCATAGACTCATAGGATGTCAGGGATCATCTGGTCCAACCTTTCCTGGCAAAAAGCACAGCCTGGACAAGACAGCCCAGCACCACGTCCAGCTGGCTCTCCCCGGGGCCAAGGTGACCTGTATCTCTCATTCTTTAGAGGGACTTAGTACCCTGGATCTGAGCGCAGCCTCTGCCCAGGGCCATGTTCATAGCATCAGGTGCTGTGAGTAACCCAGCTGTAACTAAGGCAGCAAATCCCCAGGGTGTAAATTCCCATCCAGCATGAAGGGATTACAGCCTAACCCTTAGTGAGTAAATGATCTTGGCAGAGTTCACAACCTTTACAACAGTACTGTGCCTCGCAGCAAATGTCTTTCATACAGGTAATATTTTTGCATTTTTCTTTTCTCAGTATGCATGCTTTTCACAGAAACATCCCCATTAGCTTTTTTCTACAGCTGAATCTCTTAATATTTTTAGAAAGTAAGTACATCTGGGCAACACAGCAGAAGTTTAGTCTGGGTAGAGGTAAAAATGAGAATCTTTTTGCCACGGTAGCAGTCTGGCTCCTCAGTGCCTTGTGCCCCTTCTTTCCCTCTGCAGCTGCTGCCTGTCTCCTGTGAGCCTGGTCTGCTGGCTCAGAACAGGCAATGGTGACTGAGAAGTCAGGCCTAATTGTAAGTGATGATGCTGTATGCATGAGAAATGAAGAGAACAAAGGAGTTTTCTTTAACCTATTTCAACTTCAGAGAACAGTTTAAGATGCAACCTACATTTTACAGGTTTGAACTAAGATTAAAGGGCATTTCTTGATATAAATACACTTACCCATTTTCATTCAGTTGACAGCAGAGTTATCACAGAGGGGGACTGACTTGATGATATCTGACCAGAGTTTAGAACATCCCAATATTTAGTCTGGAAACATGCTGCTAGATACCAAAATGAAAGAATATTTTTCATTGGAAGGTGGGAATCTGGAACCTACCAGGCCCATCCTTAATGTTAAACTCACTTGTGTAAGGCAACAGGATAAAATGGTGATTTTTATAAGCTTCACGGGAGTCTTTTGCAAGAAAAACCCAACAATTCAAACCCAAGAATTTCACCACAGTCTCTTTTTCAAAGGCTTACCTTGGAAATGGCTGACCAGCTGTTGCTCTTAACAGCCATCACCCTGTCTCTGCCAGCCTTGTCTGACAAGGGAGAAGGTCTTGAACGTCTGGAATGACCCCAGAACATTTGCCTGTCCAGACAAAACAGCTGAGAAATGTACTTCTAGTTTTCTGTTCCCGTTGTTAGCAGTTACTGCTGCCTTTATTACTGAAGAGTATGACAAACCTTTGGTGTGGGAGTGTAGGCTCAGCTCTCTGAGGCTTAATTCATAGACTTGAGCAGAGATTTCAGTAACTCATCCAGCAGACACTGGATGGAGCCCTACTCTCTGAGGATGCCCGTGTCAGCTGTGTCCGATGTGGAAGCATTGATCAGAGCTGAAAAGGCTCCCTAATGAATCCTTCAGGCATTTTTTCAAGATATGTGGAATCTAAAAATAGCCTGTTGAGCAGCAGATGTGTCTCCGTGTCCAAGGCAGCTACTTTATGCCAACCACAGGAAGGACAGAGCCTTCCTGTGGGGCCTGTCTTGGACAGACGAAGAGTCTGTGACTCGGGGAAATGCCTGAAATGAAAGGGAATGATAAAAATAAGCGAATTCCAAAACCCAGTCAATCTGGGTTTGATTGCTGGGTTCCTGCACTAGAGAGGGGAGTTCCTCTGAAGTTGAATGCAGAGAAGAGGACTGTGAGCCAGCAGCTGAAGCCCCCAGGCACAATGACAGCATGTTTTGGAAAGTCCTGGATGCAGTCTTTTGTTTCTTTATTATGCTGTGGTTGTGTGTGCCTATGTTGGAAATGCAGTTTTGCTTCATCACCCACACTTATCTATTTATAGATTATTTTTTTTTAATCAAAATTACAGAGTGGCTTCGCCAGTGCTTATTACACAGAAATAAAGTCAGGACAAAGCTCTTTAAAACTACAAGCATTTTCAGGCCTTTCATTAGTGTATTGAAGGTTCAGTGCTTAGGAAGAAAGAAATAGCATTGGAAGCATAAAGGCAGCGTTTCCTGTTTTTTTAAAATGTAAGCAAAGGCATTTTCAAGCGTTCCAGATTTCCCTTTTCCCCTTCCCTAGGGCAGGCAGTGGCAGCATCTGGCTTTGGTAAGACCAGATTGTAGGCCAGTCAGCGTGCCAGGGCCAGAGCTAGTGCTGTTCTTCCTTAGCTCAAGGGTTTAAACTGCTTCAAGTCCCTGGTTCATCCTGACTGGCTTGAGAATTGGTAAATTGTTTTTATTAGGCACTGACAATTTTAGCCTAAGGTGGTTATGCTTGTTTTGCTAATAGGCTGGCTGACTGGCTTATTGCTTGTTGTGTTCTCATTGATTACTAGCATTTGTAATTTGTTCAGGGGCTTAATGTGTAACCTCTTGGTTATATTAATCTCTGCTTATATTATAGCTGAAACACTGCCAAGCAGTTTTCACTGAATAGTCTCTTCTTATTAACCGGAGATGCATTTTGTTCTCACTGGTTTACACTCAGATTTTCTTTCAGATTGTGTGGCAGATTCAAGGATTGCACAAACATAACAGAATATCATGGGCTGGGTCCTATTCTACATCTAGGAAGGAATGTCTGTGAGTTATTTTCCAGTGTATTTGAAGAAGGGGAGACTCGGCTTCTCCAGTACCATTCTCTCTTTAAGCATGTAACTTCCTGGAGAGCCTCAAAGCAGTTAGAGGCAGCAATGTGTCTACACCAGGGCCAAGGAGGTAGGGATTAGGAGATGGTGTGCAGAGAGCAGCTGCTGTGCCTGCCATCCCTCCTCGCTCCCAGCCCCATCAAAATCCTGCTGATGGAGAGAGAGCACAGCCACCCCTGCACTCCCAGCTGCTGTCATTCCAGTGGTGAAGCCAGCTTCATGAGACAGCCTCTTCTTTGCTCAGTGGTTCTCTGATCATCACCTACTGAAAGCCCCGTGAAGATGATTTTAATAGAAACATGCTGCAGAGGTACAGGGGGAGCTACAGGGGATCAGGAGAGAGCACAGAAGGAAGGAGGCAAGACCTCAGTGTGGATGGTCCTCACCTTCACTGGGTTACAATTCATTTCCAGTTTGCCTTCACCAAGGTGCCTTTGCCTGCTTAGCTTTGGACCCCAACCTCATTCCTTGCACATCTCAAGTGACCCAAAAGCATTGTAAATAAAATAGCTAAGTAGAAATGTACAAACCAGGCTGGCAGTTCCAGAGCTCTGTGCTATTCCTGTGTTTGCTGGGAATGCACAAGGTTTTGTTCCTGGTACCTCATGACTGTAAAAATGTCTGGCAAATGTTTGCTTAAACTTCAGTGCCAGGAAAACTGAAAAAGTCTAACAGTGATATGTACTGCACTTAGTCTCTTTAAGTTCATCTCTTACAATTCACAGAGAGTTGTAAAAGCTTTTGAGTGAAAGATCACCTGGCCTGGATACAGATCCTCTTCTATGGTATTTACAGTGCTGCTGTCTTTTAAACTGATTATTCCAGTTTTCTCAGGGCAGCCTAAAGTAGCCCACTCAGCACACCCATCAGCAGCGCTGACTGAAAAGCATCTCTTGGAATTGCTTGTACTTGTCTCTGTCTCCTTTAGCTTTAGTTTTGCTGGATAGTCCAAAACTCTCAGCTTTGCTGCCTGCTGAAATGACAGCTGACAGCTTCAAACTCCTACAGGCTGCAAACCCTGCCTTATTTCTGCTCAGGTTGGATTAATTGCAGTCACAGTGCCAAGATGTAATTTACAGGAATGGGATCCTGGCTGCATTGAAATCTGTGGAAATTTTTCTTTCAATGTCTTTTCTGTCTCGATGGCAAAAGTCTCACAGTCCTAGAAGGGGTAAGAATTTATTTCTGGCTCTCTAGATAAGCTTTCCAAGTAACCTGAAGTTCAGATCTTCAGTATTTCTTCTCTAATCATTACAAAGTTACTGAACATTTTTGTGGTTTGATTTTTATGTCAATGTTGCTGTTAGTGAAAGGTTTAGAAGACGTATCTTTAATTTGTGACAGTAAATGAAAATAGGATGCTCATGAGTCTGCTCATAAATAGAAGTTAAACATAAATTAATAAAATATTAACATAAATTCATGTTCAGTCTTGACACCTAGTGAATCATGTCTGATACTGCTGTTACTTAGGAAACTAGAACACCTCTGTGAAGACATGGTCTTTTCTGGATTGAAAACAGAGGAAAACAGGAACCTGATAAGTTACAATGAGATTGGACTTGGGAATGGGGGTTCTGAGCAGAATTGTTGGATGTATTTGTTCTACTGGACAGGGGTGATTCAGCAAAACTGAAACATGGTGCTTGTTTCTGAGTTTGCTGACAGAAAACAGGCAAGTTTGCTGTCACCCCACCAGCCCTGCCTGTTCCATAGCCCTTGTTCCCAAGGGCAGTATTATTTATATTAGAACCATACTGAATGATAACTTAAAAGCTGCCCATGGGTTCTCAGCGTTTCTATGGCTTTGCACTTGATTGGCACTTGATTGGCAACCAGTCTGGGGGTTGGGGATTGTTTTGTTTATTTATGTTTATTTATTTGTTTGTTTGTTTATTTATTTTATTTATTTTATGTTTATAGCATAGGCTATCTCAAACACTATTGGACAGGGCAGTATTTTAACTTACCTTCCAGTGTGTCTTCCTCTCATGAAACAAACATTTTTTTAACTTTCACATGAGTATCTACTGTAATGGTGTTTGCACAGCAGGCTGGAAAACTCCAGTTAAACAGAAATGCTGCTTCATCTTTAAAGCAGCTCAGAAAGGTCGTTCCTCAGAGTCCTGGTCTGTACATAGGACCTGCCACCAGGCAGCTCAGCTGTTCATCTCCTGCCTCAGTGACACAGTCTGATACCTCTGGCAGCCTCTTCAAACTAATTCCTTTATTAGCCTAAGCACCTTCAAATAATTAGATATAAAAGCTCTTAGCAGCAATTCCATATGCAATGATGCAGCCTGGGGTTGGAAAACATATGGCCATCACCAACTCTAATGAGCAGGCATTGTCTGCAGAGGAGAAAGAAAAGTTGTTTTCTTTTATGCTGTAATCATGAAGTGAATGTTAATCAGAATAGTTAACATTTCAGCTAATCTCCATCAGGATTGAGAGAAACAAAACATGGTAGCATGTCAGTCCCTTCCCTGCTGCCAGCAGAACACTGATTCCAGCCAGTGTGCCACCTGAGAGTGTGCTCTTCTGAGCAGCAGACCTAGGAAAATACTAATTAGTAGTTGTTGGATTTCCTTCCATTCCTGTAACTGCATTTCCTGCAGGTGAGTGTGGCCACAGTGTTTGTTGGGACTTGGCTTTCTCTAATGAGCTCTTCATAGGGATTTTTTATGATAGTACAAAGGTAAAAGGCGAGGGCAGCACATTGCCAAGCTACAAGTTGTAGTTGTGACCTGAAATAAGTGACCTGCCTGCAGGGCGGCTCATCTTGTCTTTATTTTTAATTGATAAATCACTACAACAAAACCTACCAAGGACAGCAAGGTAGGAGAGTGTCAGCTGCCATGTAACTGGATGGAAATAATCTTTGTCTAACTCAGAAGCAGAAAGAAAGGAAGAATGTGACTCTGCCCTCTGATAGCCCCCAAACTCAGTTAAGCACTTTGATCAGCACATGACTCAAGTCCCAGTGTGTTCTCTTTTTCTGTTTTTCTGCTTCTTTCTTCTATTTATAATTCAGGCTCTCCAAGCTTCCTTCTCCGGGAAGCACAGGAACCATTGCTTCCCTTTTTTGCACTCTGCAGGGCTGCTCTGGGGAGGCACTGGGAGCCTTTTCGTTTGCTGACGCTCGCTGCGGTTGGCTGGACATGACAGTCTGTCAAGACCTGCCCAACCACTATTTTAATTGCTCTCTGAGACAGTAATTTTGTCTTTAATGGCAAAAATAAGCCTTGACTAGCATAAACCCTATGACCCTCATAGAATTTTGCCATAATCAATATTTTTGTCACAAATTATGAGTGTGTGGAAACTCCAGACTCCCCAAGTTAAGGCAGAAGAAACGGAGGGACAGTCCCTGCACCATTCCAGCCCCTGGCCTGGGCCATCCCTGAGCATCACCTCTCAGCCAGACACAGGGACACACAGAGGCTTTCCTCACTGATTTCTATGGGTAATTTTGGTTTTTGCAATAAACCAACACAAACCTACTTTAAAGAATACTTCCTTTATCAGTGATGATGAACATTATGCAAGCTCTAGGATGGCAAGATCCTTGTATTTGTTGTCTAAACTTCCAGGCTTACAGGAAAAACCTTGAGCTTTTTTTAAAGCCATAAAATCTTTGTATCTTTCTTAATGGTGTCAGTTGCTATTTTGGGAGGTTTTTTGTTTCTTGTGGAAAACCTACATTTCTTTAATTGCAGTATCTGCAAAGCAGATGCCAAACCTCCTGTGTTGAATTTTGAGCTGTGTGCCTGTGGTGCTTTTGCAGTGTAGAACTACTCCTGTTTGCTCTGTCAGAATCACGCATGTGTACAGCTGGTTGAATTCTGTCTCTTTGATTGGGTGCATTTGAATCCAAGTTTCAGGAACTTCTCAGAGGGCACTGTCTGCACTTGATGTGCATGCCCAGCCTGAGTGCGCTGTGGCTCCCTTTGCCTGCCTGGCGACCACACAGGAAGGTGCTGGGGCTTCCACACACATGGAAGGGGCTTTCTTAAACACTTGGGAGGCAGTTTGAAGACAGTGTGCCTTCTTTCTCTCTGCTCTCCTCTCCAAAACACTGGTTGTAAATTTTTGGACTAATGGTGCAGAACTTGTGGTGAACCAACAGCACAGCCACATGGACCTGAGAAGTTGATACAACTTTTGTTTAACGCTGGTGCTCAAACCAGCTGCAGAGCAGTTACTGTAGCTCCATTGGCCAGGAGTAGCCAACTCTCCACAGGCTGGGAACTATTGATTAAAAAAACTATTTAATCCATTAAATAGTGGTTTGCTATTTCCTAGAGGCTAGTTATTGTTAAGAAGGATATCAAGATACCACCAGTTAAAGAAACATTTTCTTTATACAAAGCGTCCTTCAGGATTGTCCATTCTTGGCTTCAGTGACTTCCTTTGGCAGCAAGTTTCTGAATTACAGGCTGGTGTAAAAGTATTTCCTTTATGAAATTCTGATTGTACACATTTTTATTGCCTGAAGAACTAACTGTCTTTGTGATTTCAGGTGCGTTTCACCTCACAATAATTTTTCTTAAAAAGCAACTCTTACTGAATTACATCTCTTCTTTCATGTCTCTCTCTTACATGCCCAGGAATATCAAATTCAGCCAACACTTATTAGTATGTATTTGTCTAAACATTACTACTGCCAATGCTTAATACATAAAGGGGATTAGTTCTAATTTCAAGACTAAAAATATTGAATGCAGATTGTAAATTTTCATGGTAAAGTAAATGTTACTCTTGTTAAAGTAAATTTATATTACCATGTACTGAAGGAATTCAGTTGAGTGGCTACTGTGATCAATTGCCAGGCTGATGCTTTGCATTTAGAGAGGTGATTTGCCACATTCAGGGAACACTGAAGGCAATTGAAGTGTATTTTTGAAACAGCAGAGCAAGGACAGAAGCTTGCAATGCACTGTTCTACCTCTTGGACAGTAGCCAAGCATAATATTTAAAATATCTTTTTCTTCTGGGGACCATCCAATTACTACATCAGTTACTACATGAGTAAAATTAAGCAGCATTTTCAAGATTAGAGCAGATACTAAGAGCTAAATAAAAATGTCAGTGAATTAAAGAAAATGCAAGGTGGAGAATGAGCAAAGATCTAAATAGTCCATCTGGACATTCAGGATCCAGAAGGGATTGCAGCTCTGTCAGGAGAGGGTTAGTGTAAAACAGCTTGACTCGTCAGAATGAAATCAAGTTCAGCCCAGTGCCATTGTTGGTGATCAAATCCACATTTCCCAGTGAAACCATCTGCAATGTGATTTGTGTCCTGCCTGACCGGAATGTAATGAGACTACATTAGTGTGCGTAGTAAATGGGTCTCTCTGCTATTGTTGACAACTTATTCTTTTCATGAGATCAGAAAATAATCATAGTGCTGCCCATGTATGAAGTGGGAATATTCAGAGAAAGATGAACTGTCTTTGAGATCTCTATTTTAAAGGGATGGAGGCAATGTGGCACTTAGAATTCCCAGAGGATTGCCAGCCACGGAATGGCAGTTGTCCAGGTCAGGGGAGCAAAGACAGACCCAGCACTCCCAGGGCCCTCCTGGTTGGCCTTTTGAGATGGTATCTTGCAGACCTGGAAGCATGGTCATTCCAGAGCTGCCTTCTGCACTTGCAGCTTCAAGTAAATGTCTGGGGACATCTTTGCAGCTTTGAATTGAACAGCTGCACCCTTATTAGAAAATTCATAAAACCTACAAAAGACCTCATGAATTTCTAAAGACTCTGAAATGAAGAGTGTGCAGAGTAACATCTGCTCATGTTTCCTACAGTCCATTGTTGCATCTGCCCTGACAAAGAATCCCAAAGAATGCTCATTGTTGGTATGTTTTCTAAGCACTTCATGAGACATCATTTTTCACAGCTCATTTGAATATCCAGGAATATCCTTTCACACAAATTCCCTCCGCAATCAAACAGGAATTAAGAGGAAAATCTGTTCTTGTTTTAATATTTGGAAAAGAAATCTGGTGAAAATCAAACAATTACAATTGCCACAGGCATTGATGGAAATGGTTGGGAACCAAACAATTACTCCCTTTCTGTGGCTTTCCTTTCCTGTCACATGAAGCTTTTCTAAGTTTGCTCCCACTAATGACTTGGGGGGATGGGGCATTGGCTGGATTTTCAATGTCCGTAAAAATCTTACAGCTCTTCAACAGCACTAAAATATTTGAGTTATCTTAACAGGGGTGTTATGAAGAGGTTACAGGGTTACTCTTCAAAATACTCCCAGCAGTAGCAAAGACAATAATGGTAATACTGAAAGTAAGATTAACTCCCCATTCTAGGTTTAGCTTCTGAAGAAGCTTTGGTTCTTCAACCTTCTCTAAGTGTTTTCACGGTTGGAGGGTTATTTTGTAAGGAAGATTTTCTCTGGAGAAACTTGAAATAGGCAGTGCTGCAAGATAAGCTTTGTAAAACCACTGTGGGGATTGTATAGTTAGAAGTACCTCCACTGCTAGAAAAAACCTTGCTGCAGCACATCTGCCTCAGCAGAGTGCCAAAGAAAACCTTCCCTCTCCAACAACTTCACATTCCGAAGGACATTCTCAGTTCCCAGTGGTTCCTCCTGTGGGTGAGTGCTCTCACAGCAACTCCACTCTGCCCTTGTGTCCAAACCCAGATACTATGTCCTTGCTGGGCATCACTGTTTCACCCTGCCTAGTCCAGTTCCACCTCACTTACGCTGCTGCAGGGTGGATGCCATGCAGCAGTCCCGGCTGGTGCTGCTGATTCAGGCTCTGGAGATGCTTTTGTTCCATCACATTTTCTTTCTCCATTGCATCATCAAGGTTCATGAGTAAACAGAGGCTTCATTTCATGTTATACCAACAAGATAGTGAAATGTAAAATGTCCATAAGAGACAATGTTAAGGAAACTTAGAACATATGAATGTAGGTAGGTAATTCTGGCTCCTTCACTAGTACCTCACAAGTTCATTGGTTGTACTTGCCAAGGTACAGGGAGTTCCCTCTGAACTGGCATTTTCTAGTTAATTTGTGACCTTTTCTCCTCTGTCTCTCTCTCTTCTTCATAATCAAGCCACTGCTTTTTCAAATAAATTCAAACATTTTTTTTGCTGTAGTTTTGATGTGTTCATCTATCTACCTCCAATAGATTCAGATGGCAACTTCAGCACGCTGCCTGCCCCTTTCATGGTGTGCTGGAAAGGAGCAGAGTATTGTCTTCATGTTGCTAAATAGAGTGATAATATAATCCAGATTAATATTATTATTTTAATGTTATTTTTTTAATATGCATAAATGTTATTTCAGTATCATCTCTGAGTTACGCAACACGCCTTTCTGTCACTTTGAATAATTCGTAATTGAAAAATCTTTCCCATCTGTTTATAATAAAAAGCATCTGTTCAACATCTGCCAGAAAAAAAAGTCTTTGGTGGAAGAGAATCTGTGGATTAGGGAAACCAGTCTCTGTTGAGAGGCCAGAAATCATTGGGTGAACCTGCATAATCTGTATTTTCAGGCTTTCGAAGAATGCCCTTCCAGACAGAGGCAGATACCCAAGGCAGGGCTGCTGAGCTCCACCTCAGCCTTCACACACAGAATCCTCCCCTCAAGCCGCTTTTTATATGCACATGTAAATAAACCCATACTGACCATTTTCAGCAGCAGCATTTCAATGCTCATCCAAACATGATGTTTTGCAGAACCTTGCAGATGGGTGCAGAACTGGGATGATCCCGGGATGTGCTGGCACAGGTTCTGCAACCCTGGAGCTGAGGGGATCTGCCAGGAACAATCTTGATGAGCCCCTGGGGATCTCACCCCATTGGGGAGGCAGGGGGGCTGCCTGCTGCCCCCCACCTGCCCCTGCCCAGCTCTCCTGGCCACACCAGGCCTCAGCATCTGCCCCACATGGGAGAGGAGCAGGCAGGAAGTGTCTGCACATGGGGGAGATGTTTATCAGGAATCCTCAGCCAAGGCCATCTCCTGGAGGCATCTTTCTGCCTGCTTTGTTCTGCCTCAGCTGAGGCCAAGATTCTGACCCTGACACATGAAATCTGGCATAAATGGCCCTTGTAGGCATTAACCTAATCAATTATTCTGTAGTTCTCTTTAATAAATCCTCATTTTGCATTAAAAATTGATGTTTTCTTATATATTAATCCTGTATGTTGTTTCCATGAAAGCAGGAGTTTAAGAGAATATTTCCTTGTCAGCTAACGTGAAGGGTAAGTGCTGTGTTCTGTACAGCTCGGTCTGTAACATAAAGTTCCCATAGTTCTGCATTGCCGTTACCTCTCATCCTGTCCTTGGTGATGATACTGACTGGGTTTAGTGTGTGTAGGACAAGACTTCAGGTCATAAGCTGTTTTCTGCCACCATCCTTCCCTCTGGTGCAGTGTGAGCACCATGTGCTGGTTTGTGCCTGTGGGAAACTGTTCTTTTCTTCCCCACGTAAGTCTAAACAAAATGTCTTTTAAGCCAGTGAAGGCCTCTCCTGATTATTCCCAGTACCGGCTTGCGACAGTGCCCTCAAAGATTATTAAACCCTGCCTACATTTATGTTTCTCTTGATCTCTCTGCTATATTCACAAATGCTTGTGTTAAAACTCAAAGCAGTAAGATGACACGTGTGCCTGAACATCTGCTCATTCAGTCTCCTTTGAGCCACTTGCAGAAAATGTCTTTAGCTGCAAGAACCAGTAGTCTCCTCTGCTAGCCTAACTGATTGACCAAGCTGTGCCTTTAATCCCTTCATCAATGTCAAAGGCAAATACACTGAAGGGTTGGTGGAGTTCTGCCCTGGGGCACCACAGACAGTGTCGGGGTGACAGTGTGACAGGCAGGGGACAATGGGAACAGCCATCTGTAGCTCTCGGCTAGGATTATACCCCAGCGGTGGAAACAGTGACCTGAGGTGCAAGAATGTCCTTTGATGGTGCTTATCAGCACCATTTCAGATCTTCATTTGATTGTGTATATATTGAACTGCCCAGTAACACTGGGAAGTAATTATCAAGCAATTACTGTGACCTAATTTGCCCTTTCAAAATTTGGTTGTATGTTTTGTGTCATCTTATCCTGTCACTCAGTGAAACCATAATTAGGTTTCACTGCAGCATAAATGTTAGTGAAATGTGCTGTCCAAGTCGATCAGTGTTATGAAGAAATTAATCAAATCCAGTTCTCCCTCCTAATGAACTTCTTCATTAGTTGCCAGCTCTTGTGTCTAGTCTGTATGGGTCAGGCAGAGAGTAGCTCCAGCAGCAGCTTTGTCACCTTGTTCTCGGTGGCTTTGTGCACTGCATTCCGCTGTGAAAAAGGCAAGAATGTACCTTTTTACAAAGCTGTGTCCTGCAGCCTGAGATCAGAACAGGGGCTGTTCCACGTTGAGATCTGCTCAAGCACCTGGACACAGCTAGAGTACAAAAACTGCGGGAGGAGATGGGGCTGAGCCCAGCACCATCAGTGACAGGAGGGCACAATCCTACCCCATGTTTGACAATACGTTGACAAAATGTTTAACTACAAAGCAATTAATGAGCAGCAAAGAGTTTACAGTATAATCTTTTGTGTGTAGATACCACCAGCTGACTTGGGTGAGACATTTGTTTTCTGCACTGGTTCCTTTTCAGATTGCCATGATTTGCTGCCCCAGTTGTCTGCATATCAGTGGCTTGGGGCTGGTAGAGATGCAGATGCAAACACAGCAGCACTGGCAGGATGCAAGTGCTACACATTTGTGAATCCCTAGCCTTTGTGATCAAGTTCAGCTTAGTCCTTTTACATTATATTGGTCTGTTATGTAAAGCTGCAAGATAAATTATGCTTTGTATTCTATTACTTGATAAAATATTACTTAAGACACAGACGAGACAAAGTGCTCAGATGTAGCTCCATATTTTCTGATAATTCCCTAGCTTTTTATTCTTCCTTCTGTAGTTTCTTTACCACTGTAGTACGTCTGGTTGTGCTATTAATTACTCAGCTGCTCCTCCAGCAGAGCAGTCAAGTGCAAAGCCAGTCTTTTGCTTCCAAGCTGCTCATGTAGGTGATGGCTCTGTGTGCTGCAGTTAGCTGGCAGTAAATAAGCTGTAGCGTCCTTACCACAGCTTCCTGTGAGTCAGCAAGTACAGACAGGAGGGTTCAGTCTTTATTGCTCTTTTTCTTTAGCATATGATTAGTATCAAGTTTCTTTTCAAGTGCTTTGTTTATGGATGCTTCCTGATAGTGCCTTGGTTTCCAAGATACCATTCTTCCTCTCTGAAAGACAACGTAATTTTTCTGACTAAATCTTGCCTTTTCATCAATTATGCCATGAATCTCCCCTGATGATGTGGGGAGATTTCCATTCTGATGACAAAATTCCCTTATATACGATGATGGATGGTTGAGCTCCTGACCTGATCTGAAATCAATGAGCATCTTCTCTTGGCTTTTGTTGTCTTTCGATCGGGCCGTGAGAGCACGGTCCTGCCTGCTGAGGTTGGTGGGAATCGTGTCTTTGATTTCACTGAACACCGACGGAGACATTTAATGATCAGTGCATTTAGCAGCAGTTGGCTGTTTTCTCTGCTAACGTGAGCTACCTGCACAATCTGTGTTTCCTACGTACATAATGTTACAGGGGGAGAAATGAAGTCAGGTAGTCTTTTGGAAATTCATTTAGCTTCTCTGTCTACTCTCTTTAGCATTTCTTTATGACTGACATGACCACTCTCATTATTGCAGATACTGTTACGATAAAGCCTCATGCATCATTCAGCAAAATGAAAACACTGAGTTCTGTCCAAATGCACTGTAATAAAAAATGCAGGAGAAGAGCTGCTCCTGGTGGGTTTCATGCTGATGTTCACTTTAAATGCCCCAGGAGCCCTCACATCTCAAGCAATGCATCCCATCCCTGCACAGCCTGTTTGCTGATTAATTTTCAATCAGTTCCCATCATCTGCAATCACCACCATTTCAAACAGATTGCTGCACAGCTAGGAAATGACTTTCTATTACTGCCCCCAGGACTGGAGTCTGACCATGCTACTCCACAGTCTACAAATCCCAGTGCTCATTCCCTTGGGACATTCAATCCCCAATAAAGAGTCATTTCAAAATATTTTATGGGCAGTTTGGGTCTAGGGATTAATGTTCTTCCCATTTTGAAAGAACCTTTTCCTTTCCTTTTTTATGTGGTTATACCTGTACAGCTGTGGCACCTTTTCTGCCACAGGGTTACATAATAGCTCCATGTTATCACTCCTCTTGCTCTTGTCAGGTCTCGAAAGATAGCATAACTGATAGAGATATCAATGGTTGATTTATTGTCCTTCTGTCACCTGGAGTACAGTGAAGTCACAAAGATCCCAAGTGCAGCCTCTGTCTCTCTGCTCCTCTTTCTCATTGCTCTGCATGTCTGCAAGGACCCAAGTGCTACATCTGATTTTCAGCTTTGTTGGTGTGACCTCATGATCACTAGTCCCCTGGCAGAGAGCACAACCAAGAGCTCATGTGATCTTCGTTAGCAGAGGCAGCACATGATACCACCTCTGCCTATCTTGTATCTCTGGGTTTCTGTCAGAAAAACAGAGTCACAAAATCCAGTTGTCTATTGCTTAGCCCATATTCAGTGTGATGAAGACAGACTATGTGTTTTCATGCACAGCACAGCACATATGCTTTATTGGAGTTAGTCACATATTGTAAAGCTAATTTTTACATCATCTTTTGCTGTTCCTGTGTAATTTTGGGCTGTCAAAGAAGTAGTACCAGGCACTGTGTGCAGCTTGATGTCATGAGCCATTCTGCGGTTAACAGTGTATTATGGCAAATTACTTCAGGGAACATAGCTCATGCTAGTCTTTTCTGTAAGGACAAATGACCCTTTTCACATTGGCATGTGTGCCTGGAGCCTTGGGATGGAGGATTCAAAAGTTGTGGAGCTCAGACAGGCTGGACAGGAAGCAGAAGAGCATTGTACAAGTGGGAGTGTGGAGGTTGCTGCACAAGCAGTGTGTGACAGCTGACCATCCTTCCAGAGACAGCAAGTCCAGCGTGTCTTCCACAGGGCCAGATGTTGTGGAGACATGGCAGAGTCCTCCTGGGCACAGCCTGTGTGCTGGGACACTGTCTCCTGGCCCATGAGGCCTTCCAGGACACAGAGATGCTGAGATCTGCATTTGGTGGGAATGTGAGGCCATGGGGATTAAGGAGCAGTTGGGAGAGAAGGGGCAGCAAGGACCTCTTCACTGGCACGGGGCCTCTGAGGTGCCACATGAGTGTGTGGTCCTGACTTTGTTGCTGAAGAAGAGTTTTGTGAGCCTGAGGAACACAGCCCAGGCCCTGGCTGCAGCAGCTGCTCCTCTGTGCCCAGGGCAGGCCCCGTGTCCCCCCAGCTGTACACTGAGCATGTCAGCTCCTGAACTCCTGACAATCCATCTGAGGGACTGAGTGGCCACGGGGGCCATTCTGCTTCCTCTTCCATGTGTGGGAGCCTCTGGCAATTGTAGGACATTAATTTTCTGTGTCTGTATTATGCTTAATTGTATGTGGCCATATGGTGTGTGTCTGGCACCGAGCTCCAGCAGCCAGCCAAGTCCTTACTGCTACTGTAAGCAGCTGGACGTAGGCAGCAGGACTTCAAGCAGCTGGTCTCTAAGGTGTTAATTCCCCTGGTACTTCACTGAGGAGGCTTTCCTTTTGAAAGTGTGTAATGAGTTAAGGCAGTGAGTTCAAACCTCATGCCTTGTTTTTGTGTTTGAAGTGGATACATGTAAGTAAGTGATGATTGCAGCCATACAGAGATGTGATTTCAAGAATGTTTCCTTGCTCAGGCTCGTTGCAGGGTAAGTGTGACAGCTTCATGTTATCTGGAGCAGCATTTGGATGAGAGCTCTGTCATCAGCTGAAATGAACCTGCACATGTCTCAGAGGAAGATGAGGAACATTTAAATATGCCAGCTGGAAAGCATTTGCTGTTTCCTTTTATTCCCCCTCTAACACTGAAAAATCCCATGACGTGCATCTGTGTGGGGCTCAGAGTGCCCCAAGGAGCAGGAGGTTCATGTGGCGTTAGGGCGTGTGAAGCCATTTGGACAACCTTGATGTGTCAATAATCCCTCCCATGAGCTGCAGCTGAGCAGCAGCTCCTGCCCAGCCTCTCAGGCACTCCTGCCTACTCGATTTGATTTGCTTAGGGTTAGCAATGGCTTTATTAGGAAGGGAAATGCTTTTGTGACTGTAACCTCCTGACCAAAGCTTAGGAAGGATTAATGCCACCCTCCAGTCGCAGACAGTATCTCGGGGTTCCGCTTGGAACAGAAATCACTCACCGTTAGAAGCACACACAAAGACAGAACTAATGAATCCAATTCATCGTACATGTTGGGCTAGAGCTGCTTTTCTGCTTTTGAATGCCCAAAGCCTCCCTTTATGCAGGCTGGGAACTTAGCTGAGGATGAATTGATTCAAATATCACTGGAGTTGCAGTGTTGCCTGAGGGTTAAATGAAACCAGTGTATGTTGCACCACCCTACACCAAAACTGTTTGAATCAGAGAGCTAAAACAAGATAGGTGGAGATGTGCTCCATGCACCCTAATCCTTCAATAATAGCTGTCCTTGCTTTCTGATTCACCAGGAATGCAGACATGTATTTCAATATAATTTTGCTGACAGAACAAAGCTGGCCCCTCACAGCTGACCTCCAGATGTCAGCCCTGCTCTTGGCACGCCTGCTGCACAAGACAGTCTTCACTTACCACTTCATCTCTGAAGACCTCCTTCATGTGCAATGCATCTGCTTAATCAGCAGCAAAGTTTTGGCCATGTTTTGGCATGAGAAAACTCTTTGTTTTCTTTAGAAGGTTCATGCAGTTCCTGACTGGCTTCAGCTGCTGATGACAAAAATATGACAAAAAAATCTTTCCCACTTCTCCAGAGATGTTAGTCATAACCTGTCTCTGCAAATGAGGGAGAAGGCAAAGACACAGCAGGCCCTGAACAGCTGCAGCTTGAGGGAGTGTATCTGCACTTTCAGTCTGAACAGTAAATGAGTTTAAATATCCAGAGCACTGTTCATTTTTGTCTTCAAACCTTCAGAAATCCATCTTGCTTTTCAGTGGTAAGGAGAAGGTCACTAAAGCAAAAGGATGCTTATTTACAGAAATGTGCAATAAGTTGTAGCTAAAAATACATTTAACCTCAGCTAAAAAAATAAGAATAGCACATCCCAGAGTCTGCTTAATCATTGAGAACAGAAGGATAAAGCATTCTTGGTACATCAAAAGAAAAGCCTTGTACAGTAGGTCCTTCATTTTGGTCCATTTTGGGAAATGTGCTCAGCGGTGACAATGGCAGGGCACACGCTGCTCTGGCTGATGAAAAGCAGGCCTAGATGGTTCAGATTAACATTCTAGTGCAACCAAAGAGGCTCAGCATGTCTGTGTAATTTACTGCAAATTGGCAGATGGCTGTAGTAAAAGGATTACCATGAATCAAGTTAGATAGCAAGTGTAAGAAAGCAATAGCAAGTAAAAATAATATTGCTTTTCTCATTCCTATTAAAAACTAAGTGAACACCAAGAGCTTCAAAGCAAATTGAATGGCAGCAGCTCAGAGCTGTCTAAGCTAGAGTTTAGAGCTAAGAGCTCACCCAGAGCTCCTCTGCACTTTCCCATTTCCTGTCCTGACCTCCCAGGGGCTGTCCCCACTGCCTGGGCTTGCACCAACTGCCTGCAAGTCTCTTCCTGCCAGAGTCGGTCTGACAGCATCTTGGCTGCTGCCTCGTTACTGCTGCAGGTGCCCCAGGAGAATCACCCCAACAGCCTTTGTTCTTCACATCATCACCAGAAAGCCCCCATAAATGGAATATGTCAAACTTTCAGCCATTCTAGTGTCCAGACCTTGGAGTATGTAACACTGGGGCTTAGGGACTATTGTCCTTTCAGTGTTTGGTCCCATTCCTCTTTTGTTACCAAGCAACGGAAAAGCCCACTCCAGGTGGATCCGAGACAGCCTGCATTAAGGTCTATTGAGATCATCCTCTGGATTGGCAAGAGAAGGTGGAACAGAAAGAATTATTTCCTGTGCTTGCCCTGCAGGATACCCAGTCATGAGGTGGGGCAGTGCAAGAATTAGCTGTTGGGGTAGAAGGCACATGGATGCTCTTCCCATCTCCCCTTCCCAGCACCAGGGTGAGCACACTCAGGTCCTGAAGCTCTTGCCTTTTTATCCCACTGCCAATTGTGGGAATTTTGGCAGACCTATCTTCCTTGTTTGGGAGGATGTTAGGAGTTATAAATGAAATGTGAATGGATGTTGATGGCTACTTTCCTTGGGTGCTGGTTCTGAATAATGAACTGTGTCTGGTGTCCCGCTGGGCAGGGGGTGCAGCTGCCAGCCTGGGATGAAGGGGTTGTAGGGCTGCCTTCATCTTCACAAGGCTGGGCATGGAGACACCTGCCAGAGCTCCACACCACCTTACACCCCCTGGTCCTGGGGGACCGCAGCACCAATGCTTGTATGATCTTCCTGAGTAGCTTGGCAGATTGAGAGCTCGGAGCCCTGTTAGAAATCTGGTGCCAGGTTAGTTGCACTATGTTGTTATACTGTTGTATTTATGACAGGCTGGGAATTCCTAAGTGCAGTGTCAGATGTGTTCTGACTCCAGGAAAACCTGGAAAGGAGATTTGGAATTAATTTTTACAGAGCTTGTTTGTTAAAGGTAAGAAAAATTACTTCGTTTCAGTCAGATTTTCCAGTACTTTCATTGTGCATGTACAAATTAAAGAAAAATGTAAATATCTTTTTCAGCAGAGTAAGATTCGATCTGGGATAATGCAATTATAAAGATACAACCTTCATTAAAAAGATAATAAATCATAACAATTTAGCATAGATGGTAGCTTGTGAGGAACCTGCTATCATGTTGTACTGCCACAGCTTTACACTTTGTGGGAAGTGTGGCTGGCACGTGAGGGTAGTAAGGTGTTGAAATAGGTTGTGGAAGCCCCCTCCCTGGGGGTGTTCAAGGCCAGGTTGGATGAGGCTTTGTGCAGCCTGGTCAAGTCAGAGGTTGGAACCTGATGATCTTAAGGTCCCTTCCAACCTCCACCATTCTATGACTTTATGGTTGCCAGAAAATGAGGAAGATCAAATCTTATGTGTATTAAAATGCATTTAGCATTTTAGCTGGTGATACCCATATATGTCAGTGCAATATAAAAATGTGCTGTGAGGAGCCAGCTAGCTACATCTAAAAGGAGAAGCTGGCGTGAGTCCACTTAGGTTTGCAGCAATTTCCACTTATTTAGTATTTCAAAAATGTACTTTCTGAGTAGGGAGAGCAGCTCAGTGAGTCACTGATCTCTGCCCACATTTCAAACAAAACGAAGGCCCACGTAGAAAGAGGCAGGTTTGGACTGAGCAGAAGGTTTGCTTGGCTCCACAGACCATGAATTTCACAGGGCTGGCAGGAAGCCTGCTGAAGAACTGGGCTGATGGGCATCAGTGGCTTGGGGTTTCTGTGTTAATTACTGTTAGGTTCAAATAATTATCCAAGCAAGGCCACTATTACATGACACACTTGTCCTTATCACATCTAAACTGACAAACATAGAAAAATAACATCTGACATCTGAAACCAAGAAACCAAATCAGCTCAGGGTTAGTGTCTGCTGGAGCCACAGGCAGGCTGTGGCAGTATGAAGCTTTCCTGGGAGCCAGGTCGGTGGTGCCCAGGATGAATCTCAACAAGAGAATCCCAGCAGTTATGCTCCTGAAGTCATCACTGCAGGTTCCTGTCCTGGCAATGCCTGCAGCTGGGCAGGGGAGCGAGGGGTGACTTTGGGGGAGATTCATCTGGAGGAAGAAAAATTTCCTCCCAAGCACTGTGTGGTGCAGAGTCTGTCACGTATCATCTGTGCAGTGCAATGTGCTGCTTACCTTGGAAGTCACCTGTGTGTCACAGATGTGTGTGAAATAAGAAGGTTGAATAAGGAGTTATACTTTGATAAACCTCAGAAATAACAGTTTGTTTCCCTCTCTTGCTTTACTGATTGTTTGGCCTTTTGGTTCCAGACTTGGATTTCATTCATAACGAGGTGGCTCCACTGGGCTTCCAGTCTTCTGGCTGCAGCACGGGAGGCTGAGCCCACACAATGCACCGTCTGTTTTCCACACACTGGTCATCTCAAAGTGCTGCACCCCAGATGAATTAAAAGATGAGCTCATATTTTTCAGAGCAAGCTAAAGTATTGGAAGAATGTGATGTGGCATGAAATACCTCTCTTTTTCTTGGTGAACTCTGTTGGTTCCTTCATTCTTTCTATCTCAGACCAATTTCAGTGATAACGTCTCAAGTGTGTTCAGACATGTTCTCACGTGTTGCTCAATCAGAAACTTTTGTAATGTTTCTAAACTATTTGCAGCGCCGTTGTTTTAGCTCAGAGGATGGTAAACAGGCATATGAGTTAGACACAGCACTTTTCCTCAGTTAAGAACTGTATTTTAATCTATAATTACTCTAATTTGAGAGTAATTTATTATTCTCAATTTTTGTGTCACATGAGCTCAAAGCAGACTCAGTTAGAGAACAGGTAGCTGGCTTGTGAGCTGCTGGGGAGAAGCTGAGCAGAGAAATCATCCCCAGCCCCAAAGTGCCTCTGTCTCTCTGCCTGCTGTCTTCTCACAACTTGTCCAAGGACTTTTTTCCCCCCCTTTGTTGTAGGTCTATTCTGTTTCTTCTTTGACTTAAGTATCTAGTACTGATTAGTTGGTGTGTGAGTCACAAACCAGAGTAGTCTGATAAAAAGATCAGTCGCCTAAAGGAGGTAGATCTCTTGACTCCCTGCTTCACTTTGGAAAGGTACTGTATGAGTTTTTATTGGCAGTGTTAGAAATTGCACTGGCATATTTTTTCCAGTAGAGGTTTTGTATAAATACCTGTCTCTTCAGATTTTACTGGCCATTATTGTATCATGTAACTGTTTCCTCATTAATTCTATATTAACAACAGTTTTAGATTATCTTCATGGTGTCTGTAGCCCTTTAGATTAATCTTTTCTCATACATGCCTTATTTTTCAAATGTTTAAATTTTCTGATTTATCTGAAAGTTATTTCTATTTAAATACATACATTTAATGCATTTATTTTAATATTTTTCCTTATTTCGATATAACCTTTCATTTTCACAGAATTATTTTCTATCAGTTTGTCATAACACTATTATCATAATGTATCTCTAACCATGGATCATAATCAAATGCAATTAGAAAATGACTGGTTGAGGATAAATTGCTGCTATTAAAGCAGGGAGCTCTAGAAAGAAGGAGTGTGAGGGAGCAGTTAGTTGCCTGAGTGTCAAAACCAACTTCATTTGATTTCAGTATTTCTGCTGTCCCAAGTAGCAAGGGCCAGCTCTGCAGGAAAGGTGCTGGGTGACTTGGCTCCTCCCGCACTCCAGCTCTGGTGCTTTGGGGCCCCCTGCAATATCACCTGCCAGTGGACACCCAAGGGGGCTGCCAAACACTTTCTGTGACTTTTGGAAAATATCCAGAGGTACTCAAGCAGCAGGGCTGTTTGGGAAGCATTTCAAGCTCTGCAGCTCTGCCGTGGGCCATCTCAGACAACCAAAAACCCCAGCATATTTCTGCTTCTTCTCTTCCTTTTATTTGGAGCTTTTCCTGACAGCGTTTGGCTTCTCCGCTGCCCCTTTTCTCCATTCCTTTAGTTCTCACTCCCTGTGTTGCACCCCTGCAGCTGGGGGCTGTTTTGTAGTGACTGCAGTGAGGTTAGGACTGGGATTACAACTTGAGTGTCCTGGGGATTCCTTGCCAAGCCTGGACTCCACCCTGCTGCCCAGTGAGGCTGGCTCCAGCTGATGGACACGGCAGGCAGCTGTTGGGAGCAGCAGCATTTCAGCGGCAGCAAATCATCCCAGACCAGTTGTTGGATGAGCGGGAGATGATAACTGCAGGCGGGTAGGGGAGGACATTTGCCAGCTGGCCTGAGGGAGCAGGAGCCAGCTGTATCTCCAGCTATCAGCAGTAAGGAAAGCAACAGAGGAGGGGGTGGGCCAAGCCAGAAGATAATCATTGCTATGGCAATATTGCATGTCTGGATGCAGGTCAAGGGCCTCTGTGAGGATAGCTGGAAGAGGGTAAATTCTCAATGGATGTACCAGAGAGCTCAAAACTGCCAGGAAATCTGGGATGGCTGGCAAGCTCTTCTAGGAAGACTGCTTGATCATAGCCTTGAAACTGGAGCTGAATAAGGACAAAGGTACGATGGGTCTGAATATTTCAGAACTTGTTTTGGATGTTTCCAGGTGAGGGCCTTTGCAGAGCACAGGGCTGGATTTGGTGTGAGGGTGTCTAACATGGCACAGCCCCGGTGTCCATCTTTCATAATCAGCTCCTATGCTCCTTGGGCTTTATGTAGGGTCCAGCATGAGGGCAGAGGAAAAGTTTTAGACTGCCAGTTGCCATAAAGCATGTCAGGAGTGCTGCTAGAATAGAAATGTCTGTGCATTTGTTGTCTTGGGTACCAGAAGGACAGAGCCCTTCCTGAGCTCTGCATTCCCACAGCTCTCCTGTTACCAGTGCTGCTTTGGGGGTGTCTGTGTGGGCACATGGGGTAGCCCCACGGATGCACATCCTCATGTGCTCAAGCAAATGCATAATTTTCCAGCTCATTAGTTCAGAGTAGCCAAAAGTTGGGAGATGACTAAGCAGAGAGTACCAGAAGATGGTTTTGCCATGTAAATGAGGTGGGAATCTCCCATCTGAATGGTTCGTGCAGGTTTACTGAAGTGAACCCTGTGTGGGGGTTGTTATGGTGTGAGCAGAGGGTGATGAGCGGTGACTCCATGCAGGAAAAAACCCAGACCTGGCTGCCACCAGTTCTTCATCATCCTTTGACTGAAATTAATGGCAATTGCTGCAGTGCCACTTTGTGGTGAAACTGAGAAACAAATCCCCATAAAACCTACATACGCACAGATCCCCAGGTGAGGAGCTGAGGTTCTGCCCGTGGTTCCACTCTGCTCGGGGTGGGGCCCTGGTGCTCCCCAGCTCTGAGCCCAGCCACCTCATGCTGCTGGTGCTGCATCGAGACGGGTCAGGCTTGGGCCCGAGGTGCATGATCTACAGGCACTTTGGCCAGAGAGTGTGGATGTTCTCAAAGCACTGCTGCCTTCTCTGGAGTACCACCCTTCAACCTCTTGAGGGTGAGGACATGTCCAGCCTTTTGAGCTCAAGGACTTTGTTGGCTTAATCCTAATCCAAACTTGACTTGGAGCCAAAGATCTTCTATGCTGTACCAAGTATTGTTTTTAGGCTGTACTATGTCCTGAATTGTAAATGGCCTGTAACTACTAAAATCTCAAACTAGACACTTGCACCTTTACTAGGGCACTGGGGCCTGAGCTGATGGAGCCATCCCAGAAGCTCCTCTGGACACTGTGTCAGTGGGGCCTTGGTCAGGCCCCTCTCTCCTGGAGACAGTACCTTGGGCAAGGTGGTGATGCCTGGCTGTGTCTCGCTTTGGTGTCACAGCTATCAGGAGTGATAACAGCACCCAAGGAAAGCTTGGCATCTGGAACCCCCTGTACACAAGTCCTGACTTGCTCTTCTTGTCCCTTTTCCAGGGAACAGCACAAGCTTTGCTGTGTTCAAGGCCTCCCAGTGCTATGAAGTGATAGTGGAAGTATGTCATGGGGGACTGTGAGAGATCAATGCCAGCAGATTGCCCAGGGCACTGCCTTCTGCCTTCTAGCTTTTAAACTACATCTCCTAAGAGGATCAAATCCCCTCATTCCCTCTAAGGATGAATGTTGCTGCCCTGCTGATGAGCCGTGCCCTCACGGACTGCAGCAGAGCGGGATCTAGCTGGGCCACCAAGCCATTTCAGACAGCTTCTAAACCAGTGAGAGGGGGAATTGTGTGTTCTCATGGCATGGCTCTGCTTCAGCCGTTTGTTTGCCATTCAAGTGTCATCTGTCTTTCAGAGTCAATATCATATATATTGTTCTTTGGTTTATTACCTTCTCTCTTCACAAGCTGTCAAGTGTTGTTTGGGGTAGATTCAAGGCATTAGTAAGAAAGGTTCAGTTCCTTGCTCTGTTTTCATGCTTAAACTTTGTGAGAAAACTGGATCTCCTCTGAGCCTTTTTATCCTCTCTCCTGCGAAATGATAGATGATGGGAGGCCAGCAGGTAGATAGATACTTTACAGCCTCATAGCCAAAAAAGTGGCCTAAATCAAGCCTTGATTGCTGGCAAATCTGGAACAAAATGCCCAGGTTTAACTGTCAAAGGACAGCAGCTCCTAGCCAGAGCTGCCAAGGCTTTTCTAAGTGAACATTGCATTTTGTTGCTTGCCAGGGCCTGGGGAAAAATCTGGAGCTGCTTTCCCATACTGGTCGTTACGAGTATCAAGTATTGATCTGGTCTCAATGACTCTAAGGTCTGGTCATCAGCTAGATGTCACAGGGGATAGGCAGGTACAAAAAATTTTCTTGCTGTACCTTAGATTTCCTGGAATGCCCAGAGAGTCTTAATGCAAAGAAACATAACCCCGTGGAACGTGCATGTGTAACCTTCTAAATCATGTTTTGTTTTCAGTCACATTGTCACCATAATGCTTACAACTGAGCGTTAGGTGTTTTTTATAATTTGATTTTGCAGGAGATTTAATCTCTTGTGCTTTTGTATTGCGTCCTTGTGACTGCAATCCAAGGGTCAGGAGTTCATGTCCTCACAGAAGTCCCACAGCAGAATGGTACTTCAGGAGGGCAAGCTCTGGACATTCAAGGTAATGTTAAATTCCTGACATAGCTCCACTGAGCTATCTTGGAGGATGAATGACCTAGAACACAGTGAAACATTTCTTCCCTAGTTAGCATGTGAGGGAATGTCTGTTACCCTGTGCTTTCATCATCTTCTGAAAAACAGATCAATAGCTTAACTTCAAATAAAAAATTGCCATTATTCCATGTAAAGTTCATTCTTACTCTGGAGTTATTGGTTTAAGTTAAGATAAAAAAAAACCTCTGTTTCAATGTTTTTGGCTATGTCACAGAGCCAAAATGTCCAAAATCTGTATTTTCTTTGAAGTTCATGAACATCTGATGTCTTGTGTATGTATGAAAAAGATAAGCTCATTGTGTCCATATTGCAATACCAAACTTTCATTCCAAGGTCATTTTCCTAGGTATGTTTTTCAAAAGATTGTATGTGCAAATGTCTTTGGCACCAGGATTAGCCATTTTTAAAGTTGTTTTCACAAACCTCCACAAAAATATGGCAACAGAGATAAAAACTCAGGGCAGAAGGCAGAATGAATGAAAGCAACCCCTCTGACACGGTAAGGCTGAACTTCAATCTGCTCAGTCTCTCAGTTATGTTCCCATCCCACCAGGTCAGAGCTCCTCCAGTGCGGTATTCATCTGTACAGGCCACCAAGATACACGAAGTTACTCATTTACAGAGGGGAAGTTCAAAGCCAGGCAGGAAACAACTGAGTGGAGACCCAGGGTTCCTCATGGAGAAGTGGCAAATTCCAGAGTTAAGCTGCAGGAAGCCTAGGAATTCCTGGGCAAAGCAGTGAGAACCAACCTTAGCAGTGTCAGATAGATCTGCACAGGGTGTGTTGGTGAGGGTTTTGTGTTGGGTTTGTGTTGTTTTGTTTTTAAAAAAGGGTTTTGCAGGACAGTAAGTGTTCAGCAATCTGCTCTATACTGCTTCTAGTTGTCATTTCTAGACAATAGATTGGAACTGTCCACATTCAGGAAGGGTGTTCCATTAACCTGAAAGCACTGGCTTGGCCTCTAATTTCATTACAAATAATGCGTCTCTATAAAATGTACATTATTGATGGCTTTTTAAAAATACTCCATTTTTTAATTGCAAAAGGAGCTAAACCATTTTGATTGCTTGTATTCAAAGAAGATCCCAGATGATCTTCTATGTACAGAAATGGTTAGTGCTGGAAATTGCAAATACTGAATTATCCCGGTTTCATGTGCTAACACCCGGCTGTGCCCTGTACTTTGCCTGGGGCAGAAGGTGGAGTTCAGCTTTCCTGTACTGAGGGGGCAGAGAGCAGGAACCTGCCCATCTGCCTCCTCACCTGCTTCTCCCCCTAACCCAGCTCTGTGGGGTGGGATGGGTTGGCCTCTCTGCGGTGTTTGAGGGTAGAAATGATGATGACAGAGCAAAGCCAAGCTGTGTAGTCAGCGCCTGTTCTATTGTTCCAGGTGAGTGAGGAACCCCAGGCCACACCTGGTACTTCTCTTTTATCACACCTCCAGTTGTTGCTGAGCATGACTTTAGTCTAATCAAAGGCTGAATGGGGAAGAAGTCTGGGTTTGATGGCATTTGAAATACAGCTGCAAGCTTGTAAAAAGTGTCTTTCAAAAAATCCACACAAATTTACACTAAAGCGTCACAGAAGAAATGACCTGATTTAATATTCAGTTGTGGTTTAGAAATACAGTAACACTTCGAAGCCCTGGAAATCACAAAGCTGTCTCTAGTTGCCATGCCGTGTCAAAACAGGTTAGTGTCAAAGAGGCACTGGTGACTGGTGCCAGGAGCCCTCTCAGGGACAGGGACACTTGGAGGCAGGGGCAGCTGTGCTGTGTCTGGCAGCGCCCCTGGCAGCTCCCCCGGGCACTGCTGGAGCTCAGCCAGCAGTGGGTGTGGGGTGGTTCCACACACTGGAACTTTCTGTTCTCCAGCTTTGTCTTGCATCCCTCCTTCCCAGTCACTAGGGTGCCAGTACTGGCACGTGGTGGTTCAGGGCTGTTTTGGGGGGGAAATGTTCCTGGTTCATCTGTGGAGGCTGTGGTGCAGCTGCCCCACCAGCTGTGCTGGAGCTGCCAGCAGCTCCTTGGGGGGAAATGCTGCTCTGGGACCAAGGCAAGGACTGGCAGAAGTGTGGAAGTAAGATCTAGCTGAGTGAGTGAGAAGAAAGAGCCAAAGGTTTTACAGGTACATTATTAAGCAACAAATGCATTACCTAAGGCCCGGAAGTCCGAAGTGTAGGCAGTTTAAGTCCTGTTGTAGCCTTTACATGTCCTCAGAGAGTCCCTGGCCTAGCAGGGGCAATTGCCTCAACACTTACTGTGCCTGACACTGAAATGGAACCTAAAAACCCATGCCTGATACCAGAAGGGAAATGAATTCAAACATCCGATACTGCTTACACCAACCCTGTCATCTCCGTGGGCTGTACAGGAACACTGGCCTGCAAGAGTTGGCTGTGGCTCCCCAGCTGTTTAAGTTGCAATCTCGAGGTGAAATCGATGCTGTAGCTACAGCTGCAGAAATTCCAGAAATTCCTGCTCCCGGCAATGCAAATCAGGGTGTGAGCCCAGGAGAAGCAGTGCTCCTGCTGCTCTCTGCTTCCTGCCAAAACCAGAGCTTGCTTTTCTTTAAGGAAAATGTGTTTTACCTTAAATTTATCAAAAAACACCAGATAATTGAGTGATAGAAACTGGTATCACTCCATAGATGTCAGCATGCATTTAATTTCTGGGGTAATTTCTGTGTTACTTGGTGGGAAGAACTGTTGCTTTGTGATGGGCAGTAGTGCACAGAGATACTAAAGTATGAGCAGTAAGACATGTACTTACCCAGTGGCTAAACTACAGTGCTGTACTTCAACAAGTTTGCACTGTTCTAATCATTGAACCCAGCCTGGTGGCACCCCCACTGGATGGCTCTCTGGATGTGTGCTGCCTACCTGGAATTCACACTTTCCTAGTTTGCAAAGGTACCGTTGTTTGCGCCTTCCCCAAATTCTGGCAAAATGTATTTCACAGAATCACAGAATCCTAGGGGTTGGAAGGGACCCCAAAAGATCATCTAGTCCAACCCCCCTGCCAGAGCAGGGTCACCCAGAGCACATCACACAGGAACGCATCCAGGCGGGATTTGAATGTCTCCAGTGAAGGAGACTCCACAACCTCTCTGGGCAGCCTGTTCCACTGCTCTGTCACTCTCACAGTAAAGAAGTTCTTCCTCATACTCACACGGAACTTCCTATGCTCCAGTTTGCATCCATTGCATCCATTTGAGGGTAACCTCTACGGGCAGGGCGTTGTCACAGTGCTTTTACATCTCCAGATGTTTTGCTTATTTTTGAGCCTAACAACTATGCTGTAGTTTAATCAGGGAATACAGAGATGCTTTTTTCATCTGTCATCTCTTTCTCCCTAGCTCCGCGTGAATGACTAGAGAATTTATGAGAGGCAGATGCAGCCCTCGGCGCTGGTGATGAGATTATATATAGTGTAGAGCAAAACCTACACCCTGGCTGCCAGTGCTGTGCAGTTGTTACAGGCATGTGCCATTTCTCTGAAGGAGTCTATAATACAAACTGCTCTTGGATTTCTAGCACATTACCGGGCTTATAAATATTTCTGAGGTTAAAAATAAGATGAACAGCTCTGTCTAGTGGCAATTTCAATAACTACATCAGAAGGTCACTGTTTCTAACAGAATTCAACCCATATGTGTTGAATCAATTAAGTTTAAAAATAGCTGGTTGGCTTGCTGGGACACATGGCAAATGCTCCAAGTACTTCTGGAAAGACACTGGATAAACCCGTGAGGCCGCGCTCTGCCACGAGTTTTCCACTAGTTAAGAGATTTGCCGCCTTTATTGAATTTTCACCAAAAGCAATAAAAGTCCCTGACACTCTGCCATTCCTAAAGCTGTGGTTGGAATCTCAGAGCCCTGTGCTCTCCCTCCCCCTCAAAGTGTTTGCTGGGCCTTCAAAATCCCTCTCACGCTCACAGTCCTGTTGGACTGTGCTGGAGGCCTTGCAGGAACTGATGTCGCTTTGGTTTGAGTTTTCTGCAAGTTCCATGATACTTCCCTACATAGTTCTGAAAAACATTCACATAAATAGGTAAGTTCTTCTGTACCCTGTCAGAAGGTGGGGTGGGGGATACCCCACTGGAATGGCTTTAAGCCTGAGAAGGTCCTGCTGGAAGACTCCTGAATTCCCAGTTACAACCAGGACATTAATGTGTCCCTCTCTGTGGAGAGACCTCAGCTAAGAGTACAGATGTTCAAAGGTTATAATAGATTGTGGCCAAAGGGGACTTATCTCCAGGCTGTTTCTTTTTTACAGTGAGTAACAGACATATCTAATGATATTGTGTATTCCTCCTTACAGCCCTTTGGACACCCTGCTACCATCTGAAGGAAATTCTAAAACACTGTAAAAAATCTAAATCACCTCAAATCTTCTAAAAAATGTCACAAAAAAGTGACTTTTCTTGAAATATCAAAATAATTTATAAAATTGTTCTTCAAAGAACTTCATTTAACCTCATGATTTTGGTACTGCAAGTTGCATTGTATGATGTATGCGATAGGAGCAAAGCCATTCAAATCAGCTGGTGGCTCTTTGGCGTTTATGTCTCAAAGGAGGCTTCTATAAATTCCTAACAGGCTAATGAGACACTGCGTGTCATCTCTGCTAAATCACTGTTCTGTTTAAGAACATGAGTCCTCTGGAAAAAAAAAAGGTGAAGTGCAAGCTAGTTCAGGTGAACCTTTGCAGAGACGTTTGAAGCTGCCAGAGACCTCAGGTCATGCCTGTGGCAACTTCAGATGGCAAGAACAGCAAAAATTCTTTCTCTGTAGTGTGCTCTGTGGCATGCAAAGCCACCTTCTCTGCAGGGCTGATAGAGATTGTGCCTGGGTCTCAATTTTCAACAGATTTAGATTGTGACTAATTTTTCACAGTGGCACATTGTAATAAAAGACTTTCAGAGCCCTGCAAGCTTTAGATAAAAGATATTTTGATGAATAAATTCCTTCATAAAAGTTAGGAAAACAATGCTGGTGTATTGTATGATCAGTCTTTGAACAAACTATCTCTGTTCCACTATAATCAGTTAAATGGGATAGGTGATTTTTTTTTTTCTAGTGATCCATTCCTTCACCTGGATGAAATACTGATATAAATGGGCCTAGACAAACAGAATTTATTCCTCCACTGAAAGGAATTCTACTGATACAAGAACTTTCATGCCATTAGGTTGCAGAAATTTTCCCTGAGCATTATACTGCATGAAATATTCCAGCATAGGTGAAGCAGAGAAACCTCCCAGTGTGGGCAAATGTGGGCAAAGCAAAGAACTGCATCAAATGGCAGCTGCCTCTTAGTGTCAGGGTCTTCCCTGAGGGGTTACAACATGTGGTCATATTGTCTGATGACCTGTTAATGACCAGGCTGATTGCTGCACGGTTAGATACTGCCTGGTGACAGCTCAAGGCAGAATGAGGACCATAAACCTGCTCCCTCCTTCACAGGTTGCACCTCGGGTTTTGGTCAGGTTGGCACAAAGGCAAGTGTTCCACTTGCTAGAAGGTGAAAGGGGACAGCAAATGCTTACTTTACTGGATATCTCAAGTTTCTGGATGCAAACATTGTTTAGCTCCGTATCTTGAGGTCCAGTTTTAGAAATGTGCTGGACCCAACAGTCAGATAAAACCATCTGTGCTTTCACGGGAACTCTGGGGGTAGCATTTAGCAGTCAGTGCAAGTCCCACCTCTGGAGCACAGCATCTTGCAGAGCTACGCTTTGCAGTTGGTCCTTAGCCCAGGTGCTGAGGTGTTATCTCTGTAAAGTTTTAGCAGCCTGACACCCGCCTACTCACCAAGTTTTGCTGCTCTTGCGCTGTCATCCTGAGCTGTGTGCTCAACACGAGGAGAGGTTTTTGAAACCCAGAGCCCGCCCACCTGCCCTCCTCCACACCCACCCACTCCTTATCTACCCTGACTGATTCTTAGAAGATGATTCAAAGCTTACTTGTGCTTAAGGTGTTGATGGCAAAAAAATACCTTTCTATCAAAAGGGAAAATGGGCGTGAAGGGAGAAGTTAGTGAAGTTGTTGGAATGATAACTGAGTGGCAGATTTGTGTTGTATACGTGCATGTGCATTTCTCTAGCTGAGACTAGAACTGCCTGTATTAACTGTGGTAAATCTAAGTAAGCACGAAGAATAAAGAGATTGTATAAACATTTCAGTATAAATATTCAGCATGCTGTCCTTGTCTAACGACTTCAGTTTACGAGGATCAAAGGTCAGAGCCTAAAAGGGGGTCGCTGAGCTGAGTGGAAGTTGCTCAGGATTTCAGATGAGCTGCATACCCAGCAGCAGAGCAGGCAGCAGCCTGTCGTGCAGTGGGAGGTGAGACCTTGGGAGAGATGCTGCATCGATTGCAAAACAAGCGGCACAATCCTTTTAGTTTTAAAATTCACCTCCATCAAGGACTTTGCTATTTCTGGGCCGGCAAGGCTTTATTTCTTAAACATGGCAAGCAGGTAGGGATAGAAATAAAGCTGTGACTACCTGCAGGAGTCACACGCAGCAGAACTTTAACGTGAAGTCTAAACTTGAACGTTTTTCTGAACTCCCCGATGAAGCCAACAGCATGTTGCAAAAGGAATGTATTCTGGTTAAATCTGCCTCCTCCCTTGCAACACCTCCAGTCAGCAGCACAGCCTGCAGCCTTGGCTCGCTTTTTGCATAAGCACAGACTGAAGATAAGAAGAGAGAAACGATAGCAGAAAACTGCAGTTTGCAAAGTGCCCTGCCCAGAAACAATTCAGGACTTTGATTCAGTTGCTTTCTCTGGACTGTGGCGTTATCCCAGCTCTCTGGAAGTGCTTTCCCTGTGTGCCCCATACCTTCGGGTTGTTGCCCTTCTCTGCCACATACATCTGCCGAATTAGGTTTTCCAGTCGTTTTTGTTCAACATTTTAAGCTGCAAGTCCTGGATCCTGTCTCCTTTTTCTCATTCTCCCCTTGGGCTGGGTTTTCTTTCTTATAATTCCTTTTGTAAGTTCTGACTCATTTCACTCTCTTTGTCTGCTCTCATTTGGCATCTCCCCTGATGTCTGCCTGCCAATTCCTTGCAATCCCCCTGTCATCTTCTGCACTCAGTGTGTCTTGGCCACCCGCCAGTTCTCTGACTTTAAACTTCAGGATTTCTAGGATCTGCTCTCGTGAGATTTTTTTCCTTTTTTATTTCCTCTCTCTTTTTGGTATTTCTAATACCTTCTCCTTTGGCCCTGCGTTGAGCTCTCTCTAGGCACAAGGAGAATGTTTCTTTGCAGCCTGACCTGCAGCATACTGGATTTAGAACGTGGTAGAGAGATTTGTTTAATTATGCTCCTGGAGGCTTCTTCGAAGTGCACAGGGCCCTCAGCAGCCTCCTCAGAGAAGAAGGTCTGTAAATAACCCAAAATTCAAAGTTTAATATGCACCAATGATTGATATATGCTTAACATTTCCATTTGGTGACAAAATTTGGGAAGGCAGCATTATACTGGCAGTTTTATTTTGTTCTTCCTCTTTGCCGTGAGGGGCATTTCCCACCAACACTCCTGTACAACTGAAGGAGAGTAGCTCACTCATTGACAGGGGAGAAGAAATCCTGTTTGTTTGGGTTTTTTTCCATACCAACACTTTGATAAGTATTGCAAATTTGAAACAAGTAGGTCAATTAAAATTTTCCCAACTACCTTTGTACTAATGTCTCTTTATTCTCTTTATAAACACAATTCTAAGCCTTCCTTTAAGCTCACTGCTGGTTTGAAATCCTGTTGATGTTTGTGTGGTTCCAGTTCATATCAAATGGGTGCTTCCCCAGCTTTTTTGTATGTTGCTAACATGTAAAGCAAACTTGCATATTTTAACATCAAATGGTCACAATCAGTCTCTCGTACTTTTCCTTTGTATTTTCTCTCCGTGGGAAGGAGGCACAGAAAGAGTTTAGGCATGTGGCTCTAGACATCCAGGGGTGCTTGCAGCAGAACTTTCCAGTCTAGATGTGAGCTGCTGCAAATCTGCAGGTGAGGTCTGTGTTAGACTGAGGAGCTGGATGAACATTTGTGGCAGGCTTTGTTTTTAAGATTAAGGCAGTAATTTCTCATATTTGCCAATTATAACTGATGTCATAATCCCATACTGACATACACAAATAGAGAGGGAAACTGTTGTTTCATCCTTAGCCTGGAATATTGTGTTATTCATTAGTCTATTTATACATTTCTATAAACAGCCCATATGGACATTGATTAATGTGCTTTGCAAAATTAACCCCTTCTTTCTCCATGTACTAAGTTAGTCTTGATTTCTGCAACGTATTTGCATTATTGGAATAAACTTATGTGCTGGACTCCTGAAGACTCTTATGATTGAGTGGATTTATAAAGGACTGCTTTCTGTTGTTCCTGGGTTGCAACTGGTGGCAGTGGGACCCTCCTTCCAGTCTGTCATGGTGCTTATTAATGCCAGATGTGCTCATTGCAGCTAAAACACTGCAGGGAATGCCAGAGGAATTAGGCCTTCAGTGGAGTCTGCAATGTAAATCTCAGGGTACTGCTGCTCTCCAGTGATTCATGGAAACTGCCTTTCATTTGTTTGCTCCTTCAATTCTGGTATTAAAGATACCCTAATCTGTCAGTGTAACTGTCACTTCCCAGTGCTTATATTTCAAGTGCTCTGCTTAGGATCACTGCTCTTTGCAGCAGCCACAGCACACGGAGCAAGCAGAAATGTCCTAGAACCAAACATGGAATTTTGCCGAAGGAGAAAATTGAAGGCACCGTGGATGTTGCAGGAGGGGTTTTTCCAGAAGAGTCAGGCAGAGGGCACCAGGACATGCAGTGAATGGTCGGTGTGTGAGGACCAGGAAAAAGACCATTCCTTCGTGTCTGCTCAGTGGCAGGCAGCAACCCAGGGAGTATGGGGCAGGAATGTGAGATGGAAGGCACAGCAGATAAGGACAGCGCGTAGTGGAGGCATCTCAGGAGTCAAAGGCAATGTGAGAAAAAACTGTGGAGCTCAGGGTCAGCTGAAATCTTTGCACATAACACACATGGTGCTCTGGTTCTGTTAACACTAATTTATCTCTTACCAACCCATTTTTGCAAGTGGTGTCACTGCTGGTGGGGTGAATGCCTGTAACTGCATATCCATCACTGGTTAACACCTTACTTGCATTTTTCTCCCTCAAATGCCTGGAATTGATTCTGCAGTTACATGGCTGGCAAGCTAACATCTATGTGTGATTCTGATCTGCAAATGGAAATAACTATTAATGTCCAACAGCAATTATCACACTAGATGTCTTAGCTGCAGCTCTGTTTTATGTGGGCAGAATTTAAATAGGACTGGGTCAGCAGTAATTTAGCCTGATGAAGAATGTGGTTTTTTAACTCCTTGATGGCTTCTATTGCTGAGCTGTATGCAGATTTGAAAAGAACATGGGGAATTTGTGTGGATGTAACTGACAACAAAACTTAATCCATAACTTTTCTTTCAGCATCTGTATTTTCTTTTATATGTGCAAGGGAAAGGGACAGGTAAGAAAGCAAGAGTGCATGTTTGTGTGATCTGTGACTTAATTGCATTGATAGATTTATAACTTCAGCTTGTGGAGAGAAGTGAATAGAAATGTGTGCTGGGGAGCTGATGTGTGGACAAATGTCAGAATACTGTACATGAAGCTTTTTAGGAGAGGATTTTCTCAAAACTCAGGTCGTTGGTTTAGCTCGATTCTAAGGCAAGGATATAAATCTTGCCACTCTCCTAATGAGAACAAAGTTGGGCTAATCATGACAATTTTAGAAAGTTCTGCCCCTAATACCTATGTTGCATAACATAAAAGGATAGAAGTTGTCTTTCTTTCATAACAGCAATTGTTTAGGTCACTTGGCACACAGCAGAACACACCACATCTAGCTCTTCACCTTTACTGCCAAATGGCATCAGATGCAGGTTTGCCCAGGTGCTGTCTTCAGGTCTTTCCTTATCTCCTGCAAAACCTGGGCCTTCGCATTTTCTGCCCAACCAGCCTGGAGAGGGGGCATTTGGATGGAAACCCCTCTTTGGGAAAGGCTCACAAGAGGGTGACCTACTCAGGCTCAGGCTCTTCTAGGTTTACACCAGACTGTAACACTTGGGAGCTGTGAATAAGTCAGATGGGGATTATGCTTCTCTAGCAAGCTGGTAGTGGTACCTTTAATGTTGTACTTCATCATCTGTCTCCAGGTGAGATCAGTCAGCTGTGGAAGAACCCCTGTGAATTCAGCTTGGGCACTTTTTGCAAGTAGATGTGAAATGCTCTCAGGAATGAGTCCTAAATTGCAAGGGAGGCTTGGGGAGAAAGGTTCATCCATTTATAATCCAGTGATTTAACCAGGGTAATGTTTTTGCTGAATTTTATCTCCTCAAAGACAGGGAAATCTAGCTTTTTTTCTTTTTCATTTGCTTTTCACATTTCTACTGCTGCTAGTTTTTTGGGGTTTTTTTTAGCTTTTGTGGGTTTGTTTGTTTTTTTTTACTAAAGTAAGCTTGTTAAAATCAGGCGAACAAAGAGTGAATATACTGCTTTTGCTCTTAAGTGAAGCAATAGCTAAGGTCAAACACTTCCACACTTTCTCTGCCTTCTAAGTTTTAGTCATGCCACATTTCCAGCTAGAGGCATGTAAAGGTTAGCTGGAAACAACCTTATCAGTCTGGGAATGTAAGTCATGAACTTCTTTAGCTCTTTATCTAACAGAAGAGTTTGAATCCAGAAGAAACAAAGCATTAATAGGCCTTGGGGTTTGTGTCACAGGTGCTGCCATGTCTGTTACTGCAGCAAGCAGCACAACCCTTCCTTGAGGAGAAGAAGCTGATAATTTCTGAGTACATACAAATTAAACTGGAGCTGTGTATGGTTAGGCACCAAGGAGCTGGGTGCTGACAAGGGATGGGTGCTGCTGGCTGGACAACCAGGTGAGTGAGTGTCCTGAGGAAGGAGGAAATCTTTGCATTTTTCCTTTCTAGCAAGGAAAGGGAGGGCAACAGTGAAACCATTCTCTGAAGCTGCTCCTTGTGATTTCTGATGTCAGTTCATAGGTCTCTCTTCACCTCTTAATTTCTCCATGAGGTGAAGGAGACAGCAGCTGTTAGCCTGGGCCCAGCTCTTCCACCCTCCATGCCTGGAGCCTGCTGAGCCACTGCCTGCCAGCAGGAAGCAGGTAAGAGGACATTTGTATCTTAATGGTTCCTGGAAAAGGTCTGGTGTTCTAGCTCAGGTCCTTCATGGGACTGAGAAGACTTGCTCTAAACATCCCTTTGATTTGATTGATGCATGAACAGCACCTCTTGTAGACAGGGCACAGCAGCAAGTGGCTCTGGGGCCACCACGAGGCCCACGTTCCACACAGGGAGGAGCCACATGATGGCTGTGTCATGAGGGGTGATGGATCAGATTCCTTGGAACTGCTGGTGGACCTTGGAACTGCTGCCCTGCTGAAGCCCAGTTCTGCAGCTGGCCATGGCAGAAGGCAGATGAAGAAGCCTGACAGAAACTTTATCTCAAACGATGGAAATCAAAACAGAGGCCTTATTTATTAAAATGATTAAGTCATGTTTTCATTTTCACTGACTGGGTTGTGGCCTGTGAATACAGAACTTGGAACTGCTTGTTCCTCACTTGTTTTTCCACGTCTCGGACATTTTCACTCCAGTCATGTTCTGTTCCATCTACATCTTCTCCCTGAAGAACACACTGGCTGCTGAGCAGCAGCTTTGGGAAAGAATTAATCTCCAAGGCAGGAGACTTGTGCCTTTGTCTGACTTTTAACAGGTGTTGAAATCTATGAAATAATTCCTGAGTTTTTAAAGAATCATAGTAACTATCCCTACTTTACATGTTATTATTTTTTTTAAAAGGACTCCTTTACTAATTTTGCTCTTTCTTAAGGGAACACTAAATGCACATTTAAATCTATTCTGTTCTATTTTGTTTTTCCAGAACAGTCTTTTAATTTCTCCTTCTCCAAAGAAAAAAAGAATGGACAAAATGTGAAAGACGTTCAAGTGAAATGATGGTGTCAACCCTGTGGAGAAAGTGGATCATTAATCTTGTAGTCTTTCTCTGAATGGATTCAGAAGTTGCCCGCTTCCTTGCTTGTTCATGTGTCTGTTACTGCTAGCTCAGCTGCTTCTCTTTAGCTTCGCAAAGAGCTTTTCATACTGTATTTTTTAAATACAGAACCCAAACCATGCTGAGCTTTTCTTTTGCCCTGACAAGAGCTTTATGTGTGTGCAGTGGCTGCCTTCCCTTTGCTGTCTTTTTCTCCAGGCCTGGGCAAACTCTGTGATTGAGGAATAGCCAGACCTGCCCCCTGCCATCACCTCTGGTTACCAGGAGCTCCGGGAGGAGCAGCCCAGTTTGGGATGCAGAATTTGCCTGTCCTCCCTTTGCATAACTGAGTCAAGTGGCTGCTCCCCTTCGGAGGGACAGGGACACTGGCAGATAGAACCTTTCTGGATAAAGAGGCCTCAGGCTCTTTGACAGTGACAGGTCAGCTGTGAATATTTGTATTTCCCCAGACAAACGTGCTGGGTACACATGCTGATAGCCTAGCAAGTATCCTTAGCCTCAGGTGCTCTGTCGGGCAGGTTGGGAGCGTGCAAGGCATGCAGAGGGCTCTTCTGGCAGGTACTACCTGTGGGGGGCTGAGAAAAACACTCTGTGATAGAGTAATTCTAAGCTAACTAGGTTTTTAAGAAAGGCAGATGTGAGTAGATGGATACATACAGTACAAGACTAATGAAAATAAACCTGCTGAAAGGAGAAAAGAACTTGCTTTAACTTTAACTTGCTAAGCATCGTGCTCGGCATTGTTCTGTGCCTCTCCTAACAGTCTGAGCACAGAAATCAAGAGCTGCACGGGCAAAAAGCCAGAGCTCCCTTTTCAGCTGTTTTTCCCTGTGGAACTGCTGTTACCATTCCATAGGGGACTATTTTCAGGCTTTTGTAGCCCTGCCAAGGGCCTTGAATCCTTTCTGTACATTAGGGAAAAAAGCAAGTGCATTTATAGATACAAACGTGTACATTTCATAGTGTTTCTAAAATGCCCAAGTAATTCATTAACAGCAGCACATGGAATCACAGCAGTGTTGAAATGTTCACCCCAAAGTAATGCATCCCTGTTTCCATGACAAATGGTAGTGCCTGGTGGGACTGTGGCCATGCTTCCCTCACACACAGACAGGACCAGGACAGGGAGCTCACCAGGTAGCTTGTCTCCTGCTGCCCCCCCAGGGCATGGAGAGGCTGCCAGCAGGGGCTCGGAGGCCTCTGCTGTCATTGGAATGAGATTTTCAGCACGAGGATGGAGCCAAAGGCTCACCATTTAGAAACCTGATTCAATGTTTTGAGTGGACTAAGGCCATACTTTTATTGTGCTTTCCTCGAAGGAAAAAGGAGAACGAGAATTGTACTTTCTGAAAAAAAATAAAAAAAGGTGAATTATAAGATTGGAGATAGTTCAGGCTGTTCTCTTTAAACAGATGTCATCTACTGAGAGGAGCAGAGTAGCTGCAGTCTGTTGCTCTCATTTTTTGAAGACTGCAATTAACTGAAAAGTGGTAGAAAAAAATAATCTGTACAGGGCTTATAAAAGCAAGGTTTTGCAGGATTAAGTTACACGAAACTAGAAAGAAAGATTTTCCTTAACTTCCCCTTCTTCCTTTCTGTATTGATTTCCTAGCTGTGTAGAACTTCACATAACAAATGCAGGTTTTCAAACTGAAGGTTAGATTTCCCTGCTGTATTTGAGCTCTGCATATGGTGACACAGAATTGAGGAAAACCAAGAAACCCTTTATTTAATGTGTTGGGTTTTTTTCCCCACAAACTGTTTGGATCCACATACAAACACTGTATAGAAGGCCAAATGTATTTGTACTTAAAATCCCTTCAGGTGCAATAATGCAAGGAGTTTATTAAAACAGGTGTGGACTGTTTTTAAATTACAGTTTTCTGCCTGAAATAATAACCAGTAATTGAATCAGTTGGATAATTAAGAATCAGAATTTGGCTGTGCGGAAGACAAAGAAAGGTTTCTGACTATATTGTAATTTAAATAAATCCTTCACTTGTGAGAAAGGCTATTTTTAGACTTAAATTTTAGAGCAGACCTCTTTTGTTGTAAAACAATGTACTTCTAATAAATCTCCTGCATTTCAAATAACAGCTTTCAAAACTGTTGTGTCCCAGAAGCTTGTCCTCGTTATGATTTTCCCCTATTGGGAGTGTCTCAATTTCTGTAGCTGTAGTTTTGGAGGGCTCGTTACAGTTCAGTAGTTTAGTCCAAGAATCTTAGTGTGGTTTTTATCATTGTGATTGGACTGTTCTGTTAATGGTTTACTTAAAACAAAGATATATATTTGCTGTGGAGTTGGCTGGCCAGTCATAACTATCTGGAGTATTTCAAGTATTTCTAGGTTTTCCCTCCCAAGGATAAGAACATCTGCAGCTGGCTGTCCTTCCTAGTGTCTCTTGCTTCAGGCTTCAGTATTAGTCTTGGAACTCTCAGGAGATTTGGGAATAGCTTTTTAAACTTTAAATCATTGATTAGTAGTAGCTGGACCCCAGCAGGCTGCTCTGCCTGATGCCCTGCAGGAAGACTCCTTTGCACAGCCCATGAAACCCAGTGAAGGGGCTTCTGGGCTGACTTGTCCTCCCAGTGCTCCTCCCAGCTCATGGACAGCAGGAAACATCTGACTCCAAACTCCCTGAAAAAGACTTGGTGCGTCACTCCCAGTGTGGCCAGGTTAGGGAGGGCATCTAGACCTTTGCCCTCAACGTTGTCCTGGACTCTGGGTGCAGCTGTGGTGACTCCACTGGCACTGGCCCAAGGTCTTGTGTCTTGGAGCCAGGCTCCTGCTGCTGACCACCAGCCATGGGCACTGGTGGAGAACGACACAGCCAGGACTGCTGCTGTGTGGCTGCTCAAGTGTTCCTCCTGTCTGCAGATGGGATCTGTGTATTTCCAGTTCTTGGAACTTTTTGATGCTTAGGGCTTGTAGAAATGCAAAGGTGGTGGCTATTGCAGAATGGGGTTCCTCCTGCTCAGAGGTACTACTGGGAATGTTAGCATTACAAAAATAAACATCAACAGCAAAAAGAGAATCAGGTACAAGAGGAAGGGACATGTGGCTGTTTCATCAAGGCATATGCATGTCTTTATGCTCTGCAGAAAAATTTAATACATGTATTGAGTGTTTTAATTAGTTCTTTAGATCATTATTTCCTCAGAAGTTATTTATTTTTACCCCACTAAAAAAAATGAAGTAAAAAAAAAAAAACAAAAACAAAATAAGCTGTCACACTGTTTATAGTGGATAATAGTTAACTTGCACTTTGCTGTTTCTCCAGATGGCCTAAATTCAGTGCTGGAGCTACTGCAGGACTCCCATCCACATCCCAGATACACCTGGGGAACTATCATTGTTATCGTGCACCCGTTGGATGCACCTACATCTGCCTAAACCTGACATGTATAAATCCAGCTTAAAAATTCATTCTAAATCAGTAAACTCATTTAGAAGTATTTACAGAGGAGTTTGGACAGGCTTAACTGAATGGGCCATAAAGAATGATTAGTTACACAACTGGAGAGGTGTGGATTGTGCCATGGCTCGGGCTGCAATGTGAAACCAAATTCCTTCCCTGTGAGCTTTACTGTATGGCTGCTGCCAAGGCACACGAGTCCATAAAGGCACAGGAAAACTAGTGCTCAGTAAAACCCATAGAAAGTATCTGGACAGAAAAACATCTTGCCTTACAAAAATGAATATTATGTCCCATTCAGCCCAGGGGAGTTCACCTCGTGTCTGATATTTAAAATCCCTGAGCTAGGTCTTAAAAATAATAGCTCTTATCCAAGAGGCTATATAACTCAGAGAGATGACTGAAATAATTTATGTCAGTTATTTTGCTACTTGAAAAATTGATTAATTATGACATAGAGCAAGTAGGTATGAACCTCAGTAAACTGGCTGGTAACACGATATTCTCTTTTGTCTTAGAGAAAAAAACGTGTTCTGTTTCCTTCTAGCTTCTGGCTTTTACCACTGAACAAACCAAAACCATGAACCACCTCGTAACAGTGCTTGGGTGACCTCCTGTCCTGCCAGGGAACTGGCCTTGCAGTGGGGCATTCTGGGTGACCCCCTGACAAGTGCCAGATTAAGTCACTATTGTAGCACAGAGGATGCCAGCAATTTAGCATCTCTGTAAATGAAACATAAAGCACTTGGACACCACACATGAATCCCGAAGTGCATTGAACAGCACAGAGCTCACTAGGAAGAAGCTGGGCAAAATTTTCTGAGAGCTGTGAAGAAACATTCTTGCTTTACCGTAATCCATTCTTACCTTTTTTTTTTTTCTATATATTCCAGAGGACCACAATTCAACATCAAAAGACCTTCATAGAGAATACATAATGTCAGCCTGTAAAAATAAAAACCCAAAGACCAGCAGGTAAGACTGGATACAAATGTGAGCAGGGTTGTAACATGAACCACAGAGCTCCTGCCAGTCATTCAGAGGACCACGGAGCATGGTCACCTGCACCCCGAGACCCCTGGAGAGTCTCAGTCCATGGCCTAGTTTAGATGACTGGTGTCACCTCCCTAAAACCAGCACAGCTAAGAGTGACTGCTCAGCTTCACAGGTCATGGAAACATTTGAGGAGTGTCCCAGCACATTCAGGGCAGTTCTTGTTTTGTTCCATGGCCATCAAGCCAGTCCCATGTTCACTTCAGGTACTTGTAAGGGCTTCACCAGGGCGGTGGAACTCAGCTGAGAAGGAAGTCCCCATCCGTTCAGAAGGGCTTTTCCCAACTAGGTAAAGTATGTGGACTTGTACTGAGAGCGTTCTGCTCTTTGTTAGGCCTATGTTTGTGCAGTTGGCCAGCTGACCTGCTGGAACGAATAAGTGTGCATCACTCTCATGTTAAGTTTTTGCAGAGTTAACTTGAAGTTCAACTCATTATTAACATCTCTAAATCTGCTTATTCTCCACGGCACCTATGCTGGGCGAGGTTTCTGCTTATTTTGGGTCCTGCATTGCCTCTCTGGAAGAATGCCATTTTCAAGGTTTTAATCACCTTCAGTTTGATTTAAGGGATAAAATTGGTCCGTGACTAATTCTGAAACCAACTTAAAAGCAGTAAAAATGTTTTGTCTAAGGGGACTTGTTTCAGAGATAAAATTAATAATCTGGTCCAAATGTACGCTGGGGCAGAGTGCACTGGCTGCTCCTCAGGCAGAGCCCTTGGGCAAAACAGCACTTTGTCCATCCACTTATTTTATTTTTTTTCTTCCTTTTGAATCCAGAGTTCTCTTTTGGGATTCTGTTCTATTCTTGGCTCACTAAGTGTCTTTACCCCCATCTTCTAAATCTGTTAGAAGTGTTGTATGAATCCTCAGACTTCTCACACTCTTTCTAACTTGCTGTTGTTTCAGCTGAAGGTCTTTCTTTCCTGCAGCATTCTGTTTTACATACCCCCTCTCCTCTTTGTCTTCCTCATGACTACACCTATCCACTCTAGAATTTCATTGCACAACTAACATTCACAAACCAGGCAATAAGTGTGTGTCATAAATTGTGCTTCTGCAGCACAGTGTGTGGTGCTGAGACCTGTGCAGGCACTTTGGTGCCCCAGCCTAGTGCCTTGTACTGGGGGAGGTTTTGTGCTAGTGGAACTGTGTTTGAAAAGGAACCCAGGTTGTCTGCTGTTGCTTTCAGAAGTGTGAGCACAGGAGGAGAGGAGATCTGACAGCACAGCTGGAGATCCCTCTGGTGTAGGACAGGCTGAGCTACAGAGAGTGCTGGTGCTGCCAGATTTTTGTCTGTTACTGCAGCAGTGATGTAGCAGGTGTGGGGCTGAAGAAGATGACACCCTGACCAGCCTTACTTTATGACTCCTGGCATCATGGGCTTGTCATTTGTGTCTCCATGACTTGACAACAAGCTGGGGAGAACTGTCCCTCCCAGCAGAGCAAAGTGCAATGACAGCAGTCAAGACGACCAGGTGCTAAGACAAGTATTTTTGAGAGATGCCTGAGTTGCTTAGTTAATGCTTGTGCTTTCAATACATGTAACTGCTGAGATGTGCCTTGGGGTTTTGTGTACTTGTGTTACATATACATACATAGAAAGATAGATACAGAAAAGCAGGCATCTTTTCAGTATGATAATTATTTTGGTAGACCTATACAGACTTGGGTGTCTATTGTGTTCACTACTCACAGTCTCCTATCTTAATTAACATAAAGTTATTTGAGAGAAGCAAATGATGAAAATTATTTCAGAAGGGCTTTTTGTCTGAGGAAGAAAAAAAACGAGTTGTGAAAATGGTGGTGCAGGGGACAAGAAAATGGAAGGGTCAGTCTGGGATGTGTCTTTTCATCCTTAAGGATCTTTTGAGAAGCAGAGATAAAAATGAACTTTGAAGTTCTCTGTGGTAGGTAAGAAGTAAGTCACAGGATGGAAGAATGAAAAAAGGACTCAGATAATATAATAGAAAGTATTTCCAAATGAGTAGAACATTGCTAGAAAATAAGAACATGAATCTGACTGGAAAGGAGACAACATCAGAAAACTTGAGCTTAGAGAAAGCACATAGCTGAATTTTGGCACACACACCAGCAGAATAAATCCTGCTAATTAAAATGTATTTGAGCTAATTAGTAGCTTCAGAGTTGAATTAGGAACACTTCTAATAGCTTGAAGAGGAGAGACAAAAGAAGTGCCAAATTTTCAAAATGTTTAGGAAAGGAACAATCTTATATATCCTGCTATTGAAGATAAAATTATTAGAGAAAGACTTCTCGACCATTATTTGGACAATATGTTGTGCACAGTTCACTGCCATGTGGGAGGACTGGTGACACGTGAGAATGACCTCTCAGTAAGCAGACTGGGAATTCTGTTAAACTCACCGTTACTCAGATCCAATTAGTCCTATTGCAGCCAAACTCCTGGTCTTGTTAAGCCAGTAACACAACTCCCCCAGCCTGCCACAGAGCCAGGACCTCACTCCTTGTGTCTGAGTCCTGCATAGTTTCCACTGAAGAAACTTCAGCCAAGAAGCCAAGTGAAGCGTGGAATCTGAATGTAGGGAGTTCAGATGGGAAACTGGAATTTAAGGAGGAAAGGCACACTGCAGTTCCAGATCCAGGCTTCCATGCCTCCCCACATCTCCTCATGTTCTGATTCTGTTGCCATGGCATTTATAGAATACCAGCATTTGAATGCAGCAAAGGGGCAATCTGGTACACGGCTATGGGCTCATCACTTGTCCAGTTGTTTGAAACTAAACCAGGTTTAGAGTTTCTGAAAATCAGCCCACTTTGGGAAAGCCATTAGTAGGGCTCAAGTATCTAAGCTGAGAGACTGAGGTTTGAAAATCCATTTCCAGCAGCCACCCCCCCTGCAGGGGCCGTGGTGTTGAGTTCAGGGGGGTCACTTGGGATTACCTGGTACGGGCTCCAGCAGTAGCTGTGGGCAGGGGGAGCCATGTCTCCCTGGGCACTGCTGGGTGGGCTGACCAAGGCCAGTGGCACAGGGAGGGCAGGATAGTCCTGGCCTGCAAGGGCTGCAGACTCTTCTCCTTTGGCTGCAAAGCATGACAGTGGTGATTCAAACCCACAGATGATTATCTTTCATTAAGGAAGCAGATCAAAAACAGTTCTCCAGTTATTTTTGTAACCTCTGTATGAGCAGAATGTTCAGTCCTTTTAAAAAACAAAAACCAAAAAAACCCAAACCACAAAAGCCAAAAAAACCCAACTTAAAGAATAAGAAGCAGCTCTTTGGAGACATGCCCACAGTAATGATCCTCTCTTCCTCCTGTCACTTTTCCAGGCATTTTCTGTGCAACATGCAGACAAAGAAAGAATAAAGAGTGAGCAGACAGAAAATAGCATCCTTTAACTGCAAAGAAGTGTTCTTGCAGGCTCCCAAGCTTTCTTTAGTTTCTAATAGCAACCACAAAATGTCTTCAGCTATGGCAAGCACTTCTTCACTCCTTTTGTTGGGAAATGTTTGAAGTACTGTATCTTCCTGCTGAACTGTTTAAATAGCAACATCTTATGAACTATAGTAATCAGTTAAAAGAATTTATACCTACATTTTCCAGAGATTTTCCTTAATCATTCTCCCATAGAAACAATGTTCTTAGAATTACTGAGATGAAGTTCACTTTCAGAGTTGCAAACATGTAGATGGAATCCTAAAACTGGAAAAGCAATGCATACAAATAAACTGGAGATGAAGGGACCCAGTTTTCAGTTTCACAATTCTTTAAAATTCAGAGTCAGTACACATTCACCCAACAGAAGTTAGATGTTACTTTTGGAAAGTTTGATAACCTTCTACAGAAATTACCTACTGGAACAAGAGACAGGCCTAATCCTGCTGGACCTAATTATCTACATTGAAGTCCAGGGGAGTTTTACTAATGGGAGTATTGTGGAGATAAACGTTTTTGGAAAATAAAAAGTAACAGCAAAGAAGAACATATAATTCAAGCAATGCAGGAAATGGTTTTCACATCAAAATTTAAAATCCCACATACACACAAACAAAACTTGGTTAAGATGGTGAAATCTCATATACTTTCCATTGGAAAATTCCCAAGCACCTCTACAAATGGTGAAGTTGCCAAGTAGCCTCCTGCTGTGACAAGCAGGAGGTGATCTCTGGACCCACTGCTGATGCAGTAACTGACAGACATCATCAGGAAGATGCTGTTGCAGTATCTGGGTAACATGTCACATCAGCTCAATGGTTAGTAAGCACAGGGTTATTTTTATGGTCCTGTTGACAATAAATTTGTACCTTCCATTAGAGGAATCAAAAGGGGGGCAGTATCACAGTCATTAGTCATGTTTCTCAGGGTATTCATTCTTTCTTACTCTTTTTCTGCTGCTGTATTCCAAGCTACATCCTAGTTTAACAATAAAGAGGGCATCTGGTTTCAACTTGGGTACTCCATGAGCAATAGCAGGTTCTTTATTACTGTAGTACAGTGTGATTTGGTTTTCCCTTAAAAGCTTCTAGTTAGTGCTGCAAAGCTTTCTACTAGTGCTGATTATTTTAACAACAGCAAAAACAATTAAGAGGAAAATAGAATAATTAAAGACTCTATCTTCTGCTATCTTGGATGGCTTTATAGTTTAAGTTTATAATTTATAATTAAAATTTAGCTGAGCATTATTCAGAGGAGAGTAAAATCTCTCTGTTTACAGTTGCATAGCAAAGAAGGAGGGGGGAAGAAGCCAGCAGGGTTCTACCCTTTCCATGTGGTGTGGCTGTCAGATGCATACAATGAGCAGTACTTCTGGGACTGCAAAGCACAGGCATTAATTCCCAAATAGCGCCAGTCTCCATCACCACTGAAAACACCTGAGCATGTCTTCTAATCCCTGTCTCCTGTGGGTTATGATAAATGTAGTCTTCTGGATATTGAGGTACATTTAGAGGCAAGCAGGTACATAAATGCTTTCTGGCTTGGTTCCAATCCACAACACTAGCTTTTAGGTCTTTTGTACTAGCTAGGAAATGGTGGATTGGCTTAAAATTTCCACCAGTAGATGTTCAAGGTCATGGTGTGGATTAACACGCTGGCTGTGAGGACATGGCTGAAAGCTTCCCTGGCACCACAGGCTTCCAGGCTTTCCACAGGGCAAGCAGCAGGGTGTCCTCTAGAATGGGCCCCAGGGAAGGACACACTCTCCCTGCCCAGACTTTGTTAATTTCAGGTTTATTTCACTTCTAGAAAAATTCCTCAGTGATTTCATACTGAGACCTTGCTTTGTATGAGGAGTTAACAACTATGGTTTCTTTCTTCTCTTAAATTATAGAGTTGATTTTACTTTTCTTATGATCGCAATTTTATTGTAAGGGTTTTATTTCTTTTTTACTGTGTATGAAATGGAACACTGTTCAGAAACAAAAATTATTCTTGTAATTAGTTAATAAGTATGTGTAAGAGAATAATCTTGTTAAAGCTGATTACCTCCGTTATTAATAATTAGGATTTACGAGTTAAGTAATATGCTGCAACTAGATCCAATTCCTTGGCAATTTCATGTGTCAAGTTGAGAGATAATTTTAGAAATCATCCTCTGTGTGAATTTTCTTTATAATTAATGCATAAGGCTGTGAAATCCTAAGTGACAACTGAATAGAATTTTAAGTTATGCCTGTGGCTTTTCCTTGTGTGCTTTGGCTGTTGGAATTTGGTGTCGCAGTTTGCAGTTTTGTCTGATTTGTGGGACATGCAGATTTGTCAATTTTAATCTAATTGTGCTTTGCTTAACTTTATTTTTAGTATCCTAAATTGGTTTTCCTGGATTCTTCTGGCAGAGTTATTAATACATCTGAAGTTTATGTGTGCGTTCATGTGGTTGGCTGTTCCTTATGCTTTTCCATAGTTTTCCTGATTGTTTACTACCTCTTTAACAGGATTTGTACAAAAAATATTGTTTAAAAAAATATAACCTTTATTATTTTTTTAATTCAGTGACATATGAACTCTTGCAAGTCTGGAGAGAACAATTACAAATGTTAACAACTTTTCTTCTGGCCCTTCTCCCTCCAGGTTTAGCCAGGAGCTTAAGTGGGTGCCCATCTTTAAATGAGCCAGTTATTTTATTGAACTTGAGTTGGTAAATTTGCACTCTCTGAGTCAGGCACACGTCGATGCACTCTCTGAGTTACAGCCCCTGTGAGGCCACCCGTGGCCCTTTCTCCTCGGATTCCGTACTGATGTGTATATTTGGGGGGTCGGTTAGACAGCTCCACACCCCTTCAAACTCTCCCCTACAAACCCCCAGGTGGTCTCCAGCCCTAGGAAAGCTGGCAGGTCTCCCCTAGCCAAGCATCTGTATTGCGGTGTGTGTTGCAGGCCCAGCCTGCACATCAAAGCTTTGGTATTGCTCTTTTTTTCAGTTAAAATCTGTGGAGAAATCAAGTTTGAGTGAAAGCAAAGTGCCCTCTCAGCCAGGCCTGAGGAAAGGTGTTCAGCCTAACAAAGCCTTGCTGCCCTCAGCTCCCAGCCATTTCCTGAAGCGCACTGAGATGTAAATGACCTGCATGTTTCACCACCAAATCGGGTGGCAGAAAACCTGAGAGTGAAGGCCAAGACTGACAGGAATAGGTATGTGCTGCATTTCCTTTGGCTCCTTGTTTTCCCATCTCCAAACCCCTGGATTTTGGTGTCCCAGGCTGTGGAAGCAGGTCCTGAACTCCAGCATCTTCAGGTGTTTGAGGTATTTCTGTTCTGCCAATCTGGACTTGATGCAGGAGCAGAAATCACACCTAGATTTGACCTTTCATGCACTGGAGGGAAGCCTGAGAAATAGTTCCGTTTTGCGATTCAGTACTAGGAAAGCATTCTAAATTATATTTTACATTCGTGTCCACTGTGATATATAGTAGTGGAGCTAAATAATGACTCATGCTAAATGCCCCACATACTGTGACAAGATGGCTTTTAAAATACAGGGATCATTCTCTTTTTCCAACAGACAAATTTTAATTGCAGAGTAGCAGTTACTGTTCCACTCTGTTCTCCTTTTATCTAAGTCACACGATGTACCGAAGCCACAGGTTAAGTTTCAACATTCTTGCAGGCACAGGTTCTTCAGGGTGATGTAATTTGTCAGAATTCCCAGCAGACAGATGGTTTATGTCCTGTTTTCTTACCCAAAAGCTGCTCCTCTTTCCAGCTTTGCCCCAGCCCTGCTTTGGCAGCCAGTGCTGCAGCCGCAGGCAGCGGGCACCTGCACACCAATCATGGGTGCGTGTCAAGTAGAGAATACAACTTTTTCGCAGTGTGGAAGGTACTTGTGCATTCCTCCAGCAGAAACCCTGGCATTGCACAGGTTGGAAAAGGGCCCCGAGCGCCTGGAGGCTGGTCCGCTTCTCCCTGCACAGGCGATGCCCGCGGCAGCCCAGACTACGCGGGCTCACGTTAACACGGAGGTAAACGAACGGAGCTTTTGCCGAGGTGTGACTCCGGTTATTCCCGTGGCGACCCGCGGGCCGAGGCGCTTTGCCCGGGTCGGCTTCACGGAGGGCGGGCGGGCAGCCCCGGGGCCAGCCCTGCCCGCCGCTACCTGCTGGCCCGGCGCGCTGCGGGCGGGACCGGAGGGCAGGGGAGGGGCAGCGCGGCGGGCACTGCGGCCGTGGGAGCGCCCCGCGCCGCCCTCCGCCGGGCCGCAGGTGGGGCGGACAGGCGGCCGTTCGCCCCGTCCCCGCAGGGCGCTGCCATGAGGTGAGGCCCTGGCCGCTGAGGGTGGGATTGGGGCGGCGGGCGGGCGGGCGCAACCGGGAGCGGGCCCTCCCTTCCCCGCCGCGGGGCCGGGCGGCCCGCGCTGGGCTCCTCGCAGGTGGGAGCAGCGCCCGGGCAGCCCCCGCCCGCCGGCGGGAAGCGCGGGCCGGGGCTGGGGGCGCGCGGAGCTGGTTGTGCAGCTGCTCCCCCTCCCTCCCTCCCTCCCTCCGCCCGGCCCGGCGCCCGCCGGGGCTGCCGCGGCCTGACGCGCGGTGCCGTTTGCTTCCCCTTTGCCGAGCTGCAGGGATCGGGCGGCGGGCAGCGGCGGCGGGCAGGAGCTGCTGCCGCCTCGCTGAGGCCGCGGCGGCCCCGAGGAGCGGGCGATGGATGAGGAGGGCGAGGCTGATCTCTCCAGCGACCAGGCGGCGCCGCGGTGGAGGACGAGGTCGACCCCCCGGCCGCAGCCCCGAGCCTGGGGCAAAGCCCGGCCCCAGTCGTACCAGAGCCCTAACGGGGTGCTTTTCACCGACTTTCCCGTGGAGGACAAGTGCAGCTTCACCGTGACCCAGCCTGCCGGCACCGTCAGCACCTGCCCGGGCAGCGGGGCGCTCCGCAGGGACCCGGACCCCTCCTTTCTCGGCTCCACCATGGGATCGGTGTCCAACGGGAAGGTGCGGCCTCCAGCCTGTACAGCGGTCCCTTCTGAGCGGTCCTCCCAGGTGCTGCCTCTGGTTTCGAACAGTTCTGGCGGGTTTATTGCCAACGGGACCATTACCTCCGGAGGAAGCCAGCGGGGCCGTCCCCTGCGGATTTCCAGTCAGTCAGCACTCGCGCCGCAGCCAGAGCATGTATTTGCAGCCCGCCCGCAGCCCTCGCCGGCTGGAAACCCACCTTCCCCCGGCGGCGGCGGCGACGCGGCGGCGCTGCCCGTGCGATGCAGCCGGGGCTCCAAAACGCCGGAGGAAGCGTCGCTGGGGCCCGCGGCGGAGCCCCCGGCCGCGGCCTCAGAGCAAGGCCTGACTCCCCCGAGGCCGGCGTCCCCTCGGGAGCTGCCCCTGGAGCAGCCCGTGGTCCTCAGCACCAACAGCCTGGCCGCGCTCAAAGTGGGCACGCAGCAGATCATTCCCAAGAGTCTGGCTTCAGAAATAAAGGTGACGAGCAAAGGCAGCAGCCAGAACGCGGAGACGAGCAAGAGGGTGCTGAAGGTGCGCAGCATGGTGGAGAGCCTCGGCGTGCCCTTGGTGGCCGGTGCTGAGGAGGAGGCCGATGGCGACCTGGACAGCCCGGGGGCCCTGAGGCGAGGCCTGAGGTCTACGTCCTACCGCAGGGCGGTGGTGAGCGGGGTGGACTTCGACAGCTCGGCTGATTTCAAGAAAAAAAACAGAATGTCCCAGCCCGTACTTAAAGCAGTGGTTGAAGATAAAGAGAAGTTTTCCAGCCTGGGGAGGATAAAGGTAAGTGGCTGGTCATGTTGATTTGAACGGCTCAGGCTGCTCAAGAGCCTGGTTCACAATCTTTACACAAATACTGGATGTTTTGTTTTTTTCTGTTTGCTATTAGAAAGTTTTTCGTCGTTATGGAGGAGTCCCGCACATCACTGAAAGTGTTGTTTTTAAAGTAAAGTGGTGGAGGCTCCAGGGATGCAATTCTGTTGGAATCTGGGCAGATCAAAAATGTGTTGATGGCAGCAGCCTTGTGCTTGCTTTTCCTGCTGGATTCCCCAGCACGTCGAGGTTTTCTTTCACAATCCAACTGATGTTTTGAAACATGTTTCCAAGAAAGTAATAAACAAGGAAAAAAAAAAGACATTGACTTAATAAAGTCTGCATGCTAGAGTAAACTGACAGAGAAATAAACTTTCTTTCCTCCCTCCCCTGAGACGTGACTTTTAAAGTATTTTTAAAAGAGAGAGTGTGATTTTTAAATTGATAGAGGCCACTGCAGGAGTCTTTTTGTAGCTTAATTTTAGTGCCTGCAAGTAAAAAGAGAATGCCTGTTTTTAATTCTTGATTGTAATTAATTAGGAGTAGTAGATTTATACTGAAAGTGTTTCTATTAAAATTAAATTATAAAGGCTTACTGAAAATACTGTTTCACTTGAACATAACATTATTGCAATGTATTTATTTTTAAATATAATAATTTTTTTTTTTAAATTATATGTATATTGGTAGATTCCTGTAAAGTGTTTGGAATTGTGTAATAAAGTACTGCAGGCTAAGGGCCAATACTGCCACTGTTAAAATATCAGCTTTGTGACAATTTTTGGCAATTTAAAAATAATGACTTTATAGAAGCTTCTGTAAAAATGCTACAAGTGGTGGAATAGTAATCAATCAAATGGTGAACTGCTGAGCAGGGAGGTGGTTTGTTTTGGTTTTGCTTTGGTAGTAGACTTTAAGTTATGTTTAAAATAGGACATTACATTTTCCTGTCTTTACACACAAAACTGTTTTTTGGTAGTAGCATTTTTTAAACAGACTCCTTAGACCATACAACTTGTTGCACCGAAACAGCTGTTTTATTTCAAGGGTTTGTTTTGGTCTTTAAAGTTAGTTCACAAAATACTTAAGGTGGTTGTTCTTTGCAGGGTGTTTGGAAGGAGCCAGCTGCTCAGGCCTGGACCTTATATCCTCACAGAAAAGCCCAGTGACAGTGGAATGAGTTACAAGTTCACTGAACTCTTGTAAAGCTTGTGTCCTGTGCTTTTGAAACACAGGAAAAAATGAAGCATTTGGGACAAATGCATATAACCATGCACCTGAGAAGGGGAACTAGAGTAGCTTTTCACTTTCTGTGATTAAATAATTGTTTGCATGAATACTTGTCCAACAGCAGAAGTTTATAGATTAGGGCCTATTAATTTGGGGCCTAAGTATCAAATAAGACAAAAGTTCTTATTACTGGTGGTTATTTTGCATTCTTGTTTTAATGTGTGTTTTTCTCTTGCTTGTTAACATTTTCAGAAGAAAGTGCTGAAAGGACAAGGGACATTTGATGGGGAAGGTAAGTCCTTTTCTGTGCAGAGTGGGTAATATGTTCAATCACAAGAGAAACGAGCTTCAGGATAACTTTGCACACTTCTCTCCTTTGTGTTAAAGACTACCTTCTTTTTCAGTAAACTGAGTAAAATATGGAACCATAATTTTGTCACTAGACATACTTCAGGGAATATTTTAAAGACTGGCAGGCTAAAAACAGGCCTTTGTTTGAAAGGCTTCTTTCAACTTCAACTCCTGTCCCTCCTGAAAGATGACCTGATTGCTGTGTCTAACTCAGCCTTACCTGTTCTGTAGAGTTACAAAGATGGGGCTTGTTCCTGGAAGGCTGGTAGAGCCTTCCTGCCTGTTCCCTGGGACTCTTCCAGGTGCAAGCCATAGCTTTGGTGGATCAGCTCACAGGTGGAGTGTGTGCAGGGGCTTGTTCTTAATAGCATCGTTAAAGAAAGTAGAATTCAGGTGTTGTAATTGCCCTGTAATTTGCTAGTGTCCCTGCTAGTAAGCTGGCAAATGAATGATACTACACACCTGAATTGCTATTTTCTGAGCTGATGGTTCATGCTACTTTTTCTCTTTTCCTCTTAAGGTGAGGGTGTTGGGGTGAATTCCTTGACTTTGTAATGCTTTGCTTTTCTTGCTACCTGGGCTTCAAGTTTAAGTGTCAGAACTGCTACTTCTCTGCTTAATGCCTCCTTAAGGTCATTTAATTTGCTGTGTTACCTTCCCTTTCATTTATATTTTCAAAACTTTCCTCTTTGTCCTGTTTGCATCACCCCCCACCCTACTCTTTCATCTCTTCTTACACTAACTCTGCTGATGTTTTCTAGATTCTCCTTCAGTGGTTCCCTTCTATCTTGGACTGATCCCAACTAATAACTTTGTCTGCAGTGTCTCTCAGAATTCAGTTACTATACACAATGTCCTGTTTTAAAAGTGTTTAAACTGGATGGACACATTCCAAAGAACAAACAGAAAAGGCCAGACCTTGTACAGTCCTGAGCCAGGGCTGTGTGGTCAGAGCAGGTGGAACAGATCCACCCAGCCTGGTGTGAGACCTCAGGAGCTGCAGCTGTGCATGGAGCAGCCAGGCCTTGTGCTTCTTTTCCCTCTCTTGTAGGAGAAAATAGCATATTGTCCAAAGCCTGGACCATCTCTAAAGTACCTTTTAGAGCTTGCTTTCTTAACAGCTTAATCTGTCTGTAGGTTATTTTGGTCTTGAATTTCTCTATCCTTTCCTGGCTTCATTTGAGAAGGGTGTGTGGTCAAGGAGTTGGGAAATGGAAAGGGTGTGCTGCACCTGTTTTCCTTTGCCATTGATGTTACTGCATTAATACTGGCAGCACTGAAATATGTAATAAGTGTATTTTTAAGGTTCATAAGCCTCATGCTTATTCAAGCAAGCTTTGAATTCTGATCTGGAACAGTTTTGACCTAAAATTTCTGAAATTTTGATAATTTTCTTCTCTTAAAGAAGGGCAAATACAGGGCTTAAAGGTGACAAACTAAATCTGGCATGGGTAGTGGAGTTCAATGGGCTTGTAGATGAAAATAGCTAGCCCTCCAGATCTGTGACTGCTCTGCTGATGTGCTTGTTCCCTTCTGAAATTGCTGGCTAACTACGAAACATTGTACACCAAACCAACGAAGAAAAAATTGTTTTCTGTTTTTTCTTGACAAAGGACACATCTGTTCTTTAATTCAGTCAGTGTGGATCTTTTTGGTGGTGGTACAGCAGTCCATTGTTACTGTACTGCACCATTGTCCATCCTCAATAAGATGCTATCTTTGTCTCTTGCAGTTTGTGAACAGCACATTGACATTTTGGTTTCTTTCTTTGTTTAAATGTTACTTACAAGTTTCATGAAAGCAACTAAACTAACTTTCTAGCAATTAATGACATCCTGTTGGTGTTTTATAGAAAATGCTGTATTATATCAGAACTATAAAGAAAAAGCTCTGGACATAGATTCTGATGAAGAGTCTGAGCCCCGAGACCAGAAATTGGATGAAAAGGTTGTTTTTCACTACAAGCCCCTGAGATCAACATGGAGTCAGCTGTCCGTTGTGAGTATCTGAGCACTGTGCAGCCAGCCAGAGGCAGGGGAGGGATCTAAGAGTGTAGTGACGCAAATCTTCTTATTTGTTGCTGAAGTTTGTAGTCTTCTTTTCCTTTTCAGAATATAAGGTGTCTCTGAGTATTTTTTTTATCAACAAGTTTGCAGCTATTCAGGCATTACCAATCTGGGTAGATCACTGCTTGTGCAGGTCCTCAGCAGAGTTCTGCTTCATGCTAGTCTGGGTTACTGTGTCTGGCTGTTTGGAGTGAGATACTGACAGGAAGCCTGGAAAGACAGGTGTAAATCCTAACAGCTCAGAAAACTCAGAGTGAAATACATGCTTTGTAGTTTCTTTCAGTAAATTGGAGTGGTGTGGACCAGACCCCAGGCAGGATTTAGTTCTGTTTTGTTTTAGTTTTTTTTGCTGGAGTTTGTTTTTCATATCATAACATGGAAGTCCTGATCAATTACTGGTCTTTGTTTCACATAAAAGGCAGTGTAATTGAGAAAGTTCATTTTAGGATCCTCTATTTGGCAAAGGCACAACTTTACTGATTCTTATTAAAAAAAAAAAAAAGTGTAAATTCACTAAAAGGGTGAATTATACCAAAGAAAAGCTTCAGTTAGTTTCAAACAAGTTTCTGCTGAATTGTTCTAAATTACTCTTAAGTTGATCTGACTGCACATACTGAGTGGAAACCATTTTAAAGAAGCCAGCTCTGCAGCTGGTGGTGTTCTGCTGTCCTTAGCACAGCTTGTGGAGCATGTGCAGGGGCTTGTTCTTAATAGCATCGTTAAAGTAGAATTCAGATGTTATAATATGCCCTGTAACTTGCTAATGTGCCTGCTCGTAAGCTGGAAAATTATTGATACTAGTGGATATTGCTACAGGCTTTACTAGTGGGCATGATGTTAAGACTAAAAAAAGTGTAAAAATTCTGTGTTTCTGTGGTTAATTTTATCCTTTGATCGTTTCTGTGGCTTCTGGAGGGATATCCCTAAAATGAAGGGTTTGGGGTTTTTTTTGTTTGTTTCTGTAACTTGTAGAATGTTGTAGAACCTCATCTCTGTATGTGGCCTGGGGAAGGATTGTTATCACAGGACATGATCCCCTGGAATATTTGTCGGCTGGGGCCATTCGCTGGGTACATCCTCGATCAGTTCCTTACTAAGCTCAGCAAGATCTTCTAAGGCTATTTAGATTGTCTTTTTATAAGGGCTGTCGTGTAGATGTTAATGACCTTCTGCAGTTTAAGGTATTGCAGTACGAATCTCTCTGACTTGATATTTACAAAGAAGGCAAGACAATGGTTTTGAGAAGATTTGCTTTCAGTTTTCTTTCAACAAATCAGGTACTTTAAATGTAGTTAATTTGCCTAATGTTGCAAAAAAGTTTGTTTATAAATGAAGTCAAATTGTTTTGGTTTGGGTTTTTTTCTGCCTTCTAGGCAAACTAGCTGTTAAATGTTCAACATCTGAGGTATTTTGGAAGGAATGCTGTTCAGTAATAATTTTTTAAAACACTAATTTGTTCTGAGACCAGAATAGTATGAAGATCCATCTCTGTAGGAGAACCATTCCTGAGCTGTGCTTCCAGGTAGAGAAACCAGCATGTTCTTTACGATTTCTAGCACAGCAAACTTGTTAGTGTCTGCACATGATTTATAAGGTTGTAGTGGGGAGTATATGGGAAAAGGTGGTGTGAAAACCAGCTCTGGGAGTCTGAATCTTGGAGTGCCTGTGTTTATGACTCTGGAAAAATTACATGCTGTCAATATGTATTAAAATGTGAGCGTGGAATTATACCAGGAAGTCAGCTGGAAAATGTCAAGAGTATTTGGTTTCGACATATGTTAGGAAAGAAGAATAATAAATTTATGGTATTTGTTAGCAATGACTCTGCTGGGAAATGGAGGGGAAAGAGAGCAGACTGAACACACTCTTTCCGTGGGGTGTTTCTTTCGCCATCCAGGCTTGGCAGGGGATGCTGTTCTGCCCAAGCTGTTGGAGAGGGGCAGTGACACCTTCAAATCCTTTATGATAATAATAATTAAAAGGACGTTTCTGTCTTCCTGCAGTGTATGCACACATGGGAAACTCTAACAGAGCTTTTTGGAGAAGATTTAAAGAATTAAATAGGGCGTTATTTAAATTCAGTTCCTTTCCAATTCCTCTCTTGAACCCTCTTCCTCTTCAGATATCTGTTGCAGACTAGACAGCTAGCAGTAGCTGAGTAGATGACTAGGTAAAGAGCTGTCTTATCTACTATCTCTGTTCCAGCCTTCAGCTGTTAATTTTAAGTTTTAATTTAGGAAGAATAACCAAGATTTCAAAAATTTATTCCAAAGGTATGTTTCCATATTTCTGAGCAGATCATGAATGCTGATACTGACTGATGTACTGTGTGAAGTGTAATGACATTCCCACAACTGCAGCATTTGGTTGGGATCCACGATGACAATGAGCATTTTTAGGATCACAACATCAGGCACCTCTCTTGGGACCTCTTGAAATCATCTTGTCCAACCCCCCGGGCTCAAGGAGTGTCATTTAGAACAAGTTGTCCGGGACTGTATCCAGTCAGGTTTATAGTATCTCCATGGGTGGAGACCTTGCCACTTCCCTGGGCAACCTATTGCAGAGTTTGACCAGTGCATTTGACTGGTGGACTCTGAACTTCAGTGTCTGGTTTTCCACCTCCTTTCTGTCCAGCCTGGAGAATATGATGCACAGTCACTTCTCATTGCTACTGTCAATGCTGCTGTGATTCTTGTAAATGTTCTTGAGATCTAACACCAGAAACAGATGTCCTGTAGCATGGGTAATGCTCGTAGTTACCAAAATATTTAATATTAAAGGAGTGTTTCAGCACCAAGTCCTCCATTTCATAGCCATATTTACATAGCACTGCATCAAGATTTTGCATGTTCTCTCGACTGCTGTCTCTCTGCCCTGAAACTCCATGGTTGGATCAGTCATACCTGAGTTGCTGGAAAGAAGCAGTCCAGTGTGACAGCAAGACATCAGTAGCTGTAGTGTTTGACCTCTTCCAGTCCTGTTTTTGTTCTTGGTTTATAATCAGTTTTTGTTTGCATAGTATCAAAATGTGATTTTGGGGCTATTGCAGCTAAAATATTTTGGACACCTTAAAAATAGGAGTTGAATTTTCTTTCACAGAGCATGCCAAAAATAGTCTCCGTATTTGGGCCTCTTTGTCTTGGAAGTGTTGCTTTGATTAAGAGTGTGAGGTCGAGCCATTTGCTTATGTGATTCTGTAATATGTTTACTTTGTGTGTGCACACCCGTGTATGACAAAACAGTGATGACAAAGCACAGCTCCAGGTCTAAGGACATGGTTACAGCAGTTGCCACATTGACTTCACTGGAAATTTTCAGGAAGCACTGGAATCTCTCAGATATGTTCATAGGTACTCCCTGTGTTGGATGTTGTTGAAGTCCTCCACTGCATCCAGAAGAGAGTGACACTGTACTTGCAGTGAGTGCTTCAGAGCTCCCAGGTTGTTGATTGAAAGGTAGTTTAATGGAAAGGCACTGAATTAGTTCTTGCTGTTCAGAAGTGTATGCATGGGGCTCTGTAACTTGTGTTCAAAAGAACAACTGCCTGAATCCTGGAATATTTATGTTACTCCTGTAAGCATATACATGTGTGGATGTATTTTGGTGTGCATGCACACCGAAGTGTGGCGCTTGCTAATGCAGTGCCAGCTTTGCCCTTCAGCCTGTGGGACAGGTTTGTGGTGCCTAGTAAGCAGAAATAAAATGAGGAATATTCTATCCTCTAAAATTCCAGGGAACAAGTGGAGTAAGAAGAGAAAGCTGTTGCTCATAGTGCTTTAGGAGCTTTTGGAGAGGACTGAGAGGGAAATGGGAGGATGGAAGTGCAACTGTTAAGTCTGAGGCCCTGTGTCATACTGTGCTCCAGGAGAACACCAACTTCCAGGTTTCTAGTGCTGTGGGCTCTTTCCCCTTCCTTGGCCCAGCATGCTGTACAGAGGTGACCCTCCTGAGCTGAAGCCCTGTGTCTGGCATTCCTCTAGGGAATGTGTGAAGTCAGTCCCTCCTCCCTCAGTGCTTCCCCTTCTGTTCGAGTGTTTGTGTTTGCGTGTGTGTTTGTTTTTAATGTTCTGCTGTTAACTGACAACGCATGCCATCTGCACCAGGGAAGAGTAAACTTCAGGGGTGTGTGGCGTTTGGGAGCTAAGCATGTGGCTTCAGGCTGTGGAAGATGCGGCTGTGGCTGGAGTTCCTGTTGGGTATATTTGGAGAGCTGTGGCAGGCTTGTCTTGGCTGCTGTGGGTGCTGTGGGGAGAGGGATATTACAGGGCTGAGGGGAGAAATGTTGGGGGATCTACTTGGGAGTTTGCTTTAGCTCCTCCAGAATAATGTTCTGGCTGATAGAAGCCAAATGCTTTTAAGTATTTTAACAAATGAAGACACTGAGGTTTTAAGGCCAGCTCAAACCTAGTGATATATGTGTGGCAATCAAGAAATCCAACTCAAAAAGAGAAAATGGTTTTCATGTTTCTGTCTGTGTTCTGATAATTCTGTGTTTTGTTTGTATTTATCTGCAAAAGGTGTTAAAAATTAATTTATTTTTTTTTTCCTAGGTGAAGAAGAATGGATTATCAGAAGCAATCAGCCAGGAAGAAAGGAAAAGACAGGAGGTACTCTTTGAAGTAACACATTCTTTTATGTTGACTCTTTAGGGATGCACTGCATGCTTGATTTAGTGCTCTGTTGATAAGGAGACAAGTTCATCCCACTGCTTCCTGTCCTAGAGTGAAGTGTCTTCTCTCCCCAGGGAGGATAAAAAAACAAAACCTGTCTGCTGCTGATGTGCATGTGTCCCCTGCCAGCATCCATCGAGTCCTGCTGGAGGAGTGGTTCCTGGGAACGCTCCCTCCAGCAGATGTGGCCTGGTTGGTGGCTGCTCCCCAGCAGCAGACAGTCCTGCTGTGTGCTGTACTGGGGAAGGTGTAAAATTCACCTCCCTTCACAGAGGGTAGGAGGTGGCACATATATTTTAAAGGCAGTGAAGAACAGAGAACAGCTTTCTGCAGTGTTCCTTGGTTGTAACTGATCCTGTGAACGATTCTGAGCATGTGAGCCCTGTGTATCTGGTGTAATTAACAGTTCTCCTTTCACACTGACATGGAGTAGGTGCATCCATGCTGACAACAGGGCAGACAATAGCAGCAGTTACTGATGTAGTTATCTTTTCTCTCTGTGTCTTTTCCCTTTGTTCCTTTTGTCCTCTTTATCCACTTTCCTCTTCACTCCCTTTGTTCACCTGGTCTCCTTTACCCTCCTTCCTTACTTACAGGGGCTATATCAAATGAATGAGAGGTGTTGAAAAGAATAGCCTGACCTAGCCAGCTGTATACCTGCAGTTCTTGAGGTATGTCCTTCCATAGGGAAAAGAAACACACTGTAGCATTACCTGCCATGGAAATTTGTTCCAGTCTCTTCATTTGGCTTCAGGACATACCTCTGAATGTAGCCCAGAGACCTGGGTGGGGTTTTCTGTCCACAAATGTATATGGGAAGCCTCACATGTTAATTTAGCTGCATGACCTACAGCTGCTGTCTTCATACATGAAATAGAGAAACATCTTGTATTGTAGACTTGAGATTCAGATAAGAGTTTTGTCAGATTACTATTTTTTTTAAATAATGCTGCATTTCTTTGCCTATCTTATTTTGCTTTTTCTAGTGAAGAGGCTGTGCTGCAGTTCAGGCCACATGTTCTGCTTTTCTATCTCCTCCTCCTTGCAAGCTTTGAGACATAAGGCATTTATTCAGTCATATCCTTTAGGAGTCTTTAGTCTATGTTTCCTGGAGTCATATTTACATCCCTTCAAAGAGAACAAGTTCTTCAGATGCCTTTTACATGTAAAGTCTTTAATGTTACCAAAAATGTTTTCAAGCCTGAGGAGTTTTTAATTTGAATATTAGAGGCTCAGTCTTTCAGAGGAAGCCTAAATAAACATTACGATGTAGTTGTACTACCAAGACATGCTTTTGCTGTATTTCTTGTAAATTGCCTTTTATCACTTATTCTCTATTCTTTACATTGTTTTTAGAGCCTAGTAGATTCTTTTTGCCATCATAATGTATTGTCATTGCAGAAAAAATATCTTATTTGCTTTGTGCCTTAATTAAATGTCAATGTCACACATTCATACACATCCCATCTTTCAGAACATGATAGTGAGGTGAGTCTCTGCATGTTCTGTCTGAAGAAAATATGTCATATAGACAGGCTGATTTGAACTAAAATATTTTTTGATGGATTTTTCTATTCTCCCAAGCTGGAAGCTGTGACTGTGTTTGTGCACAAACTGCTGGATGCCTCTGGCCTCCGCAAGGGGCTCGCTGTCCATCGGCACTCGCACAGCTGCCTACCTTGATACCATGCAGATTGAACCACAGTGTGGTTTGAGATGTTTGCTGTTAGCAAGCACCTGGTCAGTGCCACCACTGCCTCTGAGTGGGGTTTGCTGTATGTCAAAGTTGCTTCTTAATCCTTGTTATTTATTATTCTCCAAAATATTTGGGTCCTGCTAAACTGATACGAGCTCCTTTCCTTACACATTATAAGCAAAGTATCTTTCTTAGTCTCATTTATTTCTGACTATGTTAATGACTTTCTGTTACCAAACTGGAGGAAGTGCGTGAGGGTCCTCAGTAAAACCATAAACAAACCCCCTCCAAAACAATAATTATAAGAGAGATTGTTAAAAATATCTGAGTTTAAACCAATTAGCCATGGAACTCGACAGGTAAATCCTTTCTTTGTGAGCACAGCTGGGAGAAGTACAAGGAGAATGAAGATTGGAAATGTAACTGCTGGGCACAGGCCAGAAAGGTGCCTTTTTAGGCACCTCTGTGCTACTTGTCAGCCAAGCAACAGGCATATTTGCCCCCAGTTTGGCTGACAAATGTTTATGTTCTCTAGATTCTTAAGGCTGGCACAGTTTGACATTGCTCTGTCTCCATGCACAGCAGTATTACCCTTGGGAATAACATGTAGGATGTTGTTGCTGTTACCCAGCTGCTGCTGCCTCTCTCATCAGATGCCCTCAGCTTTTTAGGTAGTTAATAAGACAAAAGTCTACTCATCTGTACATTAGTCTTCCTTTCCTGATTTTATTTTTGCCCATGTATATACGCATAAGGATTCTGGCTGATTAACAGGAAATAAAGCCTAGGGAGATCAAGGTGTCTAGGAGTGGAGTAGGTTTCTACATCAGAGATGAAAATTTTGAATGGAGCAAGTATTTGGATTTCTAAGTCCATTAGAAGCTTGCTTTATATGTCAGCCAGCTGATGGAAGTTAAGTGGCTGCTCCTTAAGTGGAAGGGTGATAAAACAGAGACGTTGTTTGTGGGAGGGGAGGGAATGTACAGAGCTCTGGCTCTGCTGTCTGGTCTCTAATCACTGCAGGGACAGTGGCTGCCACCCCCTGTCTGCTCTGCCTCCAGGCTTCTCCCTGTGCTGCTCATGGGCCTGCTCCTAACTTGGTGTTTTAAAAGTAACCAGGTATCACTGCTGATACATGGCTGAAACCTGAGTTTTGCACGGGGTTTTGCTTTTCTGCAGATGGTTGGGTGAGCAGAGCTCTGTTAGCCAAGAGCACTTGTAAGTAAATAACTCGGCAGCTTCTCTTTAACAAAAAAAGTGAAAGCAAATTCTGGCTGGTCACCAGCAGTGGGACTGATATGAAACTTCCAACTGGGCCACAAAAGCAGACATTTATTTTAACTGGAAAACAGAACAGCCACCTCTCAGGAATATGAATGAGGAGTGATCACAGTTGGTGTGAAGTTTTGATCTTCAAACTCTCTGTTTGTAGTTGCATTGGAAAGTCTGAATATAGTATTTTTTTCTAGCATTAAATCACTTATTTGTAAGTAAATGATGCAGTCATGGAAATAAATATTTGTTACCTCTTATCTTACATCCAATAACTTTTCTTTGTACCCCTCCTCCATGTTGTCTTTTTTAAAAACAACCACCACAACCCAAACTACAGAACAACAACAAGCCCAGTCAATATTAAGTTTTTTCTTTCCCCCTCCACTTTGCAGGCAATATTTGAAGTGATATCTTCTGAGCATTCTTACTTGCTGAGCTTGGAGATTCTGATCCGGATGTTTAAAAATTCCAGGGAACTGAGCCTTACAATGACCAAAACGGAGAGCCATCACCTCTTCTCCAATATCACAGATGTTTATGAAGCAAGCAAAAAGTAAGTGCAGCAATACACTTCTGCATTTAAAGAAGAGTACCTTTTTTAAATTAGGAGTTTAGTAGTTATAAATTTAAATTATTTATAATACATTTTTAATTATAGCTGGCGGTGATTCCCAGTAGTCAAAATATCTTTCAAGCAAGTAATGAAATATAGTGTACAAAGTAGTGTCTTGACTGTTACGGCAAAATGAAGAAACAGCTGCCAAGTAGCAAATTCAACAAAAATGTAGGCCTGACAGCATAAGATTGAGAAGTCAAATGTTGCACATGTTAATAAATTAGAATGGAATTTTGTTTTCTCTTGTTTCAGAGCACCAAATACATATGTTTTTTGTAATTGGAATCTTGAGTAACTGTTCTGGAGTGGTAACCATTTCTTCCCAAACTGTCATGCTAGTTTGAGGGTGGAAAATGCAGATACCAGTGGGCGTGCACCTGAGTTGGGTGGAGTCACCACTGAGTCTGAGCTCATGTTTACTGGGATAGGCCTGGGGGGAGCTGCCCTGAGAGCTGACAGGGAAGGAAAGAACATGGTGTGTTGTAGTAGAAATGAGCATCCTTAAATCTAAACAGTTGCTAAGGTACATGTTGGTACATTGGGCAGTCATACCTAGTCTTTACAGTGTCAGGGTAGGCTGTGGCTGCCCTTACTGAACTGTTAAAAATGGAGCAAGAGTTTCCTGCTTGCGCTGGAGGATTGACCCTTGTCAACGTGGCCCCTCCTCAGGGAGTCACTTGGCTGCCCTGCTGTTGGGCAGGGCTGTGCACAGCACTGGTACCAGGGCCTGGGGGGCTCTTGCAGAGATGATCTGCTCTGCTGTTGTCCTTCTGTAAGGGTGTTTCTGTACACAGTCAGTGACACGAGAACAGACACTGCAAATGGAGCCCAATGAGAAGGAAACACTGGCAGATCTTACATGGTACAAATGCTGAAAAATCTGTTTTATGACTGCTGATCATTGCTGCCAGCATTATTTAATATGGGACATGCATATGTGTGTGCACTTACAGTGTTCTTCAGGGTTATGAATACTTGAAACTCTTATTTCACAAAATTGGTTAATAGGGGTTTGCTTTGTTACAATTAGTTTGTTACCCTAGCCTGGCTGATAGCAGGAGCAGCAACTGAACTTCTCTGGTCTAAGTAACTAAAAAAGAAAATGTGCTGCTTTTCTTATGCCTTATTTCCATTTTGAAATTGAGCACAATGGCTAAAGGATGCACATGGCCTGCTTATGATACTGTCTGAACTGTAGCACTGAGCAGCTTTAAATACAGCTCTCTCTACCTGGGGAACAGAAAAATAGTAGTGTTCATTCAGAACTGGGGCTAAAGGTTGGGTGAGGAGTCTGTTAGGCTAGGAATGTTTCTGGAGTCAGTCATTCCCACCTTCTCAGCTTTTTGTTTTTTGTTCCCTTTTCTGTTGTCCTCTTACAGAAATTGTGATATTCCGAATTCTTTAGCATCAAACCTGCATTTATCTTTGTGGGACTTGCCAGATGTCATGTTTCCAGACATCATACTGTCCTTTCTTGGCTCCTATTTCTCTGAAGCTCTGCAAAGTGTGTGGTATTCTACACACTTTTTGTTGTGCAGCAGTTTGATTTTATGTCTTCAGAAGTTGATGTGGTAGCAAGGTTTTGTTTCATGGAGATTCAATCTGAGAGAGTCTAATGTATTGTGTCCAGTGCAAACCTAATTTAGGAGCTGGACAGTAGGTGTACATTTGGACTTAGCATACCTTCACTTCTCTGTTTCCTTTTATTTCTCTCAGAAGTTGAACTTCTGCTGGGTATTTTCTGAATCCACAGCCACCACAGGAGTGAGAGTTGTACCACAGCAGAGTTGTCAGGGTGTGCAGGTTGTAACAGTCCTTGTTTTCAAGGAATAGAACTTTCTAAAGGCTTGTCCTTACATGAACTGTGAATTATGAAAGTAAAGTCTTATGAGCCTATTTTTTTGCAGGACAAATGTTGATGTCACAGGATCATCATGTATTGGGGGTAATTGCCATCTTTTTTAGTTGGTTTGATAGAAATCAAAGGTGTAATGAACTGGCAGACTTTGCTTCTCCTTTGGATTGTTTCTGTCAGGCACAGCTGACCAGACCAGTACAGCTCTGTGAATAGCCATGTGCTTGGATTTTTTCCTGTGATTTTTCCTTGTGTTGAATAAGCCTTTCAAATAATTAAATCCACTTTTAAATTTCTCACTTAGAATATTTAAAGCAGAGATGGGGGTGGGGAGAACAGTATTTTTAGGGGATTTCTTACAACCCTTTTGATTAATAGTCTTAAAAGGAAGTGGGAGGGGAAAAGAAAGAAAGAATGGAAAAATACCACACTAGCCTAAAATTATAATCTTCTTCTTTCTTGTCTGGCAATTCTAATGGTTTATGAACTCAGTTTTTTATAACTTGGAGTAAAAACAGAATTTGTAACTTCTTTTGAAACTTAAATGAAAACATATTTTGTTTCCTGATTGATGCAGTACTGTTCAGCTGGAACAAAACTTGGTGAGCTTTCCAGAGCCTCAGTTGTGCAGATCACGAAAGTGATGTGAAAACAGAAGCCTCTTTCTCAGGCTCTCTAAACTATCCCTTCCCATTTCCAGGGTCTTTCAATGTGGCAAAATCCACCCTTCTGTCATAAAATTTTAGTAAAATTGAGCATCTGTCCCACTGGGCTGTATTTTAACCATCCTTTCCTTTACTTAAAAGTAAAAAATCTGAGAGTCGTTATTGGTGGGTTTGGTTGCTGAGACAGGTTTGGTGAGCTAAAGAACAACAACTGATAAAAATGCTGTCTTCAGTCAGAAGTGCTTAGGGTTTATATCTAGGAACTTTGACTTAGAGCATGTTTAATGGAAGCTCTCCAGAAGCACCAGAGAGGCTTCCCATGCCTGACAAGGCTGTTTCTGGCAGAACAAAGCTGCCTTTGTGAGAAGCAGAGCACAGACAGCAAAGGCTGTCTCTGCTTTTGGGAGCTCATTGGAATGTCTCTAACAAAGCAAAGCTGATCTGAATAATATGTGCAGCACACAGTGTGTTTGAGTATGGAAACTTCTTTAAGGTGCTTTCTGAAATCTTAACTCTTGTCTGTTGTGTTTGCCTGTATGTGTCAGGTGAGAGTTCCTGACCCACGCAGCACAGTGGCACTGACTGAGGCAGCAGAGCTGCTGCCTTGGGATGTCATCTGGTGGGGATGTATCAGCAGTAACAGCTTGCGTAGTGTGAGAATACTCTGCAGTCAAGCTCACTAGTCAGAAGAACTCTCTCTACTCTCAGAACGTGGTGCAAATAGCTCCGTTTCCCAAGAGCCTGTCTTGGGAAAAAGGAGGTTCAGGAAAAAGGAGGAAGGTGTCTTGAAGAGCAATTGGTCTGACTGGTCAAATTACCAAATTTCTAAGAGAAGGGAAAGCCTTAGAATTTGGTTTCTCTTCCTGCCACTAGGCCAGCAAAAGGCAGAAAGCTTATGGAATGTGAGAAGATTAGCATTAGCAGAAAAGGTACAAACAAAATATTTTGACAGATTTTGACTTTTTAAACTCTGTGTTTTGATTTTTGGTAGAGAAGCCTGTGTGAGTTTGTGAGGTAGGTTAGCTTCTTGTCTGAGTATCTTAATTTAATTTTGTGTGTGAATATATGTTAGGAACCAGGTAAGATTTCTCACAGTGCTTTTTTGTAAATTAGGTTAGTGTTTCAGCTATTTCCAACAGACTTTAAATTATGCAACTTCATCTTTTTTCCATGGGAAAATAGAGTCCTAGTGTTCATGTAAGAAGTATGTGTATTGAATCATTTTAGCTGAGCATTAAAACACTACTTTTAGTTGCTCAGTTTCTTTGAAGATTAGAAAAAAAACAATCCCAAAACATGCATGTAATAAAAAAGCAGAAATTAAAATTTAAATGCTGTGAGTAGACCCTGGATGATTCAGGTGAGCTGTAATGAAAGAATTATTCACAAGTGATAGATCACTGGTTTGATTTCCAGGTAAGACAGTGACATAAGTCATTTGGTCTGGACTGGTGATGTTAGTCTGTGTTGTGTATTTTGTCACAGCTCTTGCCATTAGCAGCTGTTGAAATAGCTGAGTGATGTGAGGGCATCCAGCTGAGCGTGGTTACCCCCCTGGGTAAGAGGCACTGAGGGGTGAGCTGGGGAGAATTTCTGTGCTCTTCCAAAGCAACTTGTTCATACCAGGTGTTTCTGAGGTTTCCACATCGGTAAGCTTGAGTGATTATGTTGGATATGGTGGACAGAAATGGGAACAAGAGGGAGAGAAAAATCCTCCCAGATGATCAGGAAGCAGGATGTGAGGCTGCTGAGGCTGGATTTCCATCCCTGAGCCTGCATTTCCAATGTACAACAGAGACAGCTACATTGGCCACTTGTGGGGTTTCCCTTTCTCCCAGCCTTGCTGCATCATCTGCATTTAGTGCTGAACTTTTTTGATTGCCAGGAGGTTCCAGGGGCTCAGGGGGGTGTATGTAGAGCAGTGAGTCCAAAATACTTCTTCTTTGGTACTCACAGTACATGTTTATGGATTTGTGTCATATTGATGACAGTGCATTTGTCCTTGTGTTCCCTCAACTTGCTTCCTTCTTGGTTTATTCTGACATCACCACTCATTGCTGACCTCTTTGGCTTTAGTTTCTAGGAGTTATTTGTTTAGAGGGTTCTTCTGGCAGCTCAGGGAGCTCTCTGCATGTACCTACTCTGTTCTCGGTGAGTGACGAGCAGCGTTGGTAACCAGCAACTTGAAAATAGTCATCAGCTGGTCCTTGCGTTCCTGGCACAGCAGTTGTTCTTGTGTCATTTATCTTCCTTATTGGAGACAAGACTAGTAGATCCATTACTTCAATACCCAGGAACAACAAATCTGAACAGTTGTACTTCCCTCAGGTCATTTTCTTTGGGTGAACAGAACTGGAGAGAGAAAATGCCTTTTTTTTTTTCCAAACAAGTTTAGAAACTTTTCTATTTGCATACACACTGTATAATACTTAATGGAGTTTGTTGTTGCTCTCCAGCATCCAGCCTTCATGGTGTTGTACCCAACAGATCTTGAAATGCTTGTCAGGCTTTTCATAGACACGGGTTAATCTGTTTAAAGGAGTATCAGCTGGTGTGAGCTTTTAAGGAGACCTTCAGATCATGTTAATTATTGTGTTTACTTCTTTTGCTAGTTAAAACAGACATTGCGGAGCTGGATTTTGTTTTAAAGAAAAATAAATCAAGGGAACTGATTTGCCAGTGTTTTCCAGATCCTTGGAGCTGCCATCTGATGCTTGGCTCAGGGTAGACCCTTAAGGGGATTATTTCTGAAAGATTAGATCATGAAGTAGTACATTAAGTATCTTGTTTGGGTTTTAGGGGTTTTTTTATTTTGCAGTGTAGATGTACCCTGTGTTTATCAGCTCTTTCCACCACAGCTGGAGGTGCCCTCACTACACACTGCAGTACAGACTGAAGAACAGAGGGAACATGTTCCTTTGAGTTTTACTCAAGAGTGAATTAGGGTGGTTTTCAACATAATCTTTTTTTCATCTAACTTCCTTGAAATATCATGTTTGCCATTTCCTCAAGCATTTGCATGCCAGAGGAGGAAGGAACTGAACAGTTCTGCTTAACCCTCCTGTGTGGAAGGGTTCATTTAAACCTCTGCAGTAAGTCCAAGCACCCCAGGCTGTGAGATGCCAGTTAAAATTGCTCTCTCACCTCAACTGCATGATTTTAGGTGTGCATTTTTATTGACTTTTAATTATGGTTGCTGAAGCTTGACAATATTAACAGTGTTTGGCAGATGAAAGGTAAATCAGTTTCTATTTTAAATTTACAAAAATGGTATTCTTGAAGAGCGGCCACTGAAATCTGACTTTGTTTTACTTCTCTCTGTGGAAAATTCTAGTATTTTTTTCTCGCCTATCTAGGCTTGCACTCAAAACTTCATCTGTGTGCTCTCCTCTCAGGATTTTCTGTCTGTTGCTTTGCTGCCAAAATAATATTCTTTTGGTAGTTAAGTAGGTGGATGTTCAACAGTTACTGGAACTTGGGTCTCTGCTTCCCCTGTGCAGAGACTGATGGACAGTGAAGGAGCCTTTCTCAGCTGAGGCTGAGCACTATCTCCAAGGGGTCAGTCTGGTTTCACAGAACTGCCACTGCCCCCCCTTGCATGGAAAGAATCTGTAGCTTTGAAAAGACACCAAGTCGTTAGTAAGTCTGGAAATATCTGTGTTTAGCAAGGCTGTCATAGTGGGAGGATATATGTATGTTCCCTTGGCTGCACTCATGTATCATTGGGTCAATGTGCTTTGTTTAACTGAGATTTTAAAGCTATACAATCCCTTATTGGACCTCACATCCACGAGGTGAAGCCTCCACAGCAGCCACATGGGTTGTGTTGTGTTGCTCCATGTTGCCCTGGAGAGCTGTGAGGTTGGGCTGCGTTGGTACCAGGACATCTGCCTGCCCAGCACAGGGTGTGCTGTCCTGGGTCATTCTGCAGGTGCTGCTGGGGCTTCACCCAGAGGAAGGGTGTGGGAGCAGACATTTATTTGTGCATTTTATGGGAAAGTCAGCTTGATGTGCAGCCATGTTCTCTCCAGATACCAGGACTGACCAGCTCTCTTGCATGCAGTAGCATCAGTAGTCCTTGCATTGACACTTGGTGATTGTGCAGCTGGGGACTGTGGGTGACAGCCCAGGCTTGTAGAGCCTGAGAGAAGTTGTGTGTCTGGTCGTTGTCCCTTTTCCAAGGTCTTTGCTTGTTGTGTTTGTTAGTGTGTGAGATGGGAATAGCCTCATCCTTGGTGTAAGAAGGCTTCACAGAATGATCCATAAATTGCTTGTTTGTGACATGCAAAGGATCGTGTTGTTCTGTGACAAAGGAGAATGTAGGTAACTCTGCAGCCCTGGGGAGCCAGGCAGGAGCATCCTGTTTCTTCTCGGGTATAAAAGCATGACTTAGTTCAGCATGGGAAAGTTTTTTAAAACAAAAAATCCTGTTGTGATGCCTTCATAATTTATCAAGAAGATTTACATTTCTGGTGCCGCAGTGTTCTCTGTGGGTTCCCTTGTCACTGGGTATTGGTTGACTGAAGGTTTGTTTTTCTGAGATGCCAACCATTGAACAAGGTGCTATGAGCACTTACCCACAATCTGAGGAATCTCTCTGTAACACAATATATTGACAGGGTTGCCATGGCCCTTTATTGCTCTGGACTTCTGCCTGCATGCTGTAAATAGCTGGACAGTGACTTGTGGGCAGGCTTGTGGAAAGTTGTTCCAGTTTATTTCAGACTGAAGGAACAGGCCACCACGGTCTCTCTTTTTTTCTTGTTTGCCTTTATAGGTGCTCAGTGGATATTGCCCAACAAAAGTGTGTTGAGGGGCTCTGAGCTTTGCAGTCTCTGGCATTACAAACGTGTGTGTGTGTGCACTGTTTTCCATTATCTAGATAATGATTCATTTCAAACGCCCAGGGATGCGGTCTCTCATTTCATTCACCCTCTTTTTCAGCCATTCTTTTGCTAAAAGTTCTGATTTGGGATAAAAATGCTGTGGAAATAAGGCTGTCATCTGTTTATTTTAGTATTTTAAATCCCCTCCTAATAATTTGTGATGCAGATGTTAAGCTTCTGTTTTCTTATAGAGATTCACATTTGGAAAGACTAATCAGAAATTTTTATTACTTTTATCTGAAGTTATCTGAAATGGGTGAATGTTTTGCCAGTTCCCTTATCTCTAGGAGGAGGAAGCTACCTGGTACTTGGCTTCTGCTCCAGTGGCTTTGTCTGCTGCTGGATGGTAACGTGTCAGTAGCAACATCTCCATGAAGCTATATCTGCATTATAATCTTATCATAACTCGTTCCAGAAGATACAATTGTTTTTTAACTGTGATTTGGCCTGCCTAGTTAAAAAGATCTTTTACCTACCTAATTGGAATTTTTTTAATCCATTGCAATGGACTTTTGGAATGCCCAGATAGCAAGGTTCAGTATCCGTAAGAACATACATCCTGTGCAGTCAGTATCTTGAGCTAGGGCTGGAGGAAGGTAAATGTTGAGAAATGTTGACCATAGTGATTGGTATTAGGGCATTTAGTTTGTGTCTATTTTCATGGCACCTCTGTAAGTTGAACTTCTGTTAATGTTGATGGGAATTTTGCAATTGTAAATGAGACCAAGTTCAGGCCTCTGTAAAGGTGAGCTGTAGGAATGGTTTGTAACCTTGGGCAGGTACCACTGTGCTGGATTAACTGGAGCTTGTGAGAGAGCTGAGATCAGTCATTGGCTAAAGCCAGTGCCAAAGGGTAGAAGAAAATCAGCTTAAGAAAAGTGCCTGAGCAGGCAGTTAGGGTGTTAGGATGTTGTTCCTGAGGGTGATGACCACATGTTGACAATCTGCTTAGACATGGGAAGATCCTTCACAGAAGCCACCGAAACTTTGAGGAAACTCTTGTCATACAGACAGAGCAGGCTCTGGTGCTGGGGAGATCTCCTGTGTTTCCACCTCTTGTGCTATAAAAAGAAACCAACCGGAAATTAATTAAACCTGCATTTCCAAGCCTGGCACGTAGCCTTTCAGGAAGGGGGAGTTTTATGTGATTACAAAGTGGATGTTTCTTTTAAAAAACAAGGGCAAGCTGAGGAAAATGAAGTGCTGTCTTATGATGCTGTTTGACTGTCACTTAATTGGATCTAACTTTAACCAGGGAAGTTCTGGATTTAACAGAACCAAATGCTTTAGATAAATCCATCTGGCAATAAGGGAAAAAAGCAGACACACAGTGCAAATGTAGTTTGGTAGTTGATTCAATTCAATATAATCACTTGACCAGTCAATACTGATGTTTATGACAGAATCTGTCCTAAAATATTACCAGAGGTAACATTTCTTACAGTATGTGTTGGGGGTGGGATGGGGGTGTGCTGCTTCTCTCTGCCCCTGTTTTCTTTTTTCCCCCTTTTAAAACCCACTACCCAATATTTGTATTGTTCCTGCAATGACTGTGACTGATGATGTCATTGATGAAGCACCAGATAAATTCTAAAAGAGGAAGATTGAGCCCAGCATGGTCAAACACCTTGTGTGGGTGCCAGAACACACAGCAGGAAGAAATGTTTTATTTTCTGATTTCCTGAGCAAAGTGAGTTGGCAGCAGGCTGAGAAGTCCTCCCAACTATAAACATGTCTGAGAAGAGTAGAAATTAATTCCAGTTATCTGCAGTTTGTGGTGGTCACTGGTTCAATCTGTTGTGGCTCATGAGGAACTGGGTGACTTGAAGACCTTTTTTTACTTTTTTTTTTTCTTTTTCCCTTCTTGGAGCCCAGTGAAATTTCAGACACTTTGTTGACTTTTGGTGTTTGTTCGTGCATTGTGTGAGACCTGCCTGCAGCTCAGTGTGTTCTGCCAGTTAGTGCTGGTCTGGATATTGGAAAATCAAATCCATAGCAAAAACATGTCAGTGACACCTTGGAGTGTTTTGTGCTTTGACATGAGATGGATGCAGGATAGTGGGAAGCTGGAGGATCTGCCTGCCAGAAGTGGGAAGGCTGGTAAGAACCTGCACTGCTTCAAGGGGAGCAGAGGAGGAGACTGCAGTAGGTTAGATCTGTTTGTGGCAGCGTCCTGGGTCTCATTCATTGGTGATGCTGATAATCTGCCAGTTCAATCTGCTGTTTATGTGTCAGAAGTTGAAAAAACAAAAATTCCAAGCCAAAATTAGCCTCCCCTGATTCTCCTGAGCGTGTGACTGACTGAGTGAACATCTGGCAGCCACTCAGTGTAGGCAGCTTCCTCTAAGCACCCTTGAAAAAATGTTCATTTTAGTTAACCCATGTTATGAAACACCTGTCTGACAAACTGCTGTTCATCCTGCTCTCCTCCTCTTACATGTTTGAGGTTTGTTTGTAAAACAACTTACGGAGAACTCTGGTGCTGCACTGACCAAAATGAAATGCTGCAAAATGACAGGTTTTAAAGAGCCAGTGTCTGCCATGAGAAAATGTCATAAAGGGCCAAAATAAAATAAAAGATGTTTCTAAATATTTTAGTGTGATACAAGAATCATCTCTTTCCAGTATTTCCTTCTTACTAGCTGGGTTACTACAGCAAGTTGAGGATTCTTCTAGCGCATCACCTGTGTAAGGCAGCAGAAAGGACTCTTTAAGAGGTTGTTAGAAGACTGTAAAAGGTTTCTAGCAGCTCCCAGGTTACCAAGGGCTGCAGAGCTGTCAGTGGGGTAATGCCAGTGGCCTGCAGGGGCTGAGCTCTGAGAGCTCTTCACCCAAACACTGAGATCTCTCTCATGAGCATTGCAGAAATAAAGGCTTTTGTTTTCTGGTAAAATTAGAAATGCAAACAAGGAGGGGAGAGCTTTCAGAGGCTTGTGGATGGAGCAGGTAACAAACAATAGGAAAGTTCTTAGAACAGTCAAATTTAGGGGGGGAAAGGCAGCCCAGGATTTGGTTTCTGTTCCCTTTTTCACTGTTTCCCATATGTGTTTGGTTTCAGTGGCAGACTGGAGAGTCTGGCACATGAGCACCTTGTCCAGCTCAGCCTGCTGTGTCTCCTTTGTTCTTAGTTTAGCAGTTCACACATACCAGAAATGTTCAATGAAATAAAGTTATTGTGCTACCTTTATTACAAGAGGAAATGTCTTAATGATGTGCTTGAAGTTGTTTCCTTTCTTTTTCAACCCTGTTTCTGGAAATTCTGGTCTAACCAGATGGGCAGTTGCTGCTTTGCTTTTGGCACCCAGGAGATGGGAAGTAACTTGGTTGCTTACGCTGAGCTTTGGCAGGTGACACTGCCACCCCCTTGGACTTGTGTCCTGTGAAGATTTCCCTGACTGTTCTGCCACAGGAGAGATGGTCCCACCCTTCACAAACCAGCCAAGTTGCCCTTGGGTTATAGAAGTCATGGGATGTGTCAGGTGAAGTGTGAAATGGTGCAAGAGAGAGACTGCTATGTTTTTTTCTTTTTAAAGATGAGTAATTTATTTTCTTTTTTTCACAGGTTCTTTAAAGAACTTGAAGCCAGACATCAGAACAACATCTTTATTGATGACATCAGTGATATAGTTGAAAAGCATGCTTCCTCAACCTTTGACCCCTATGTCAAGTACTGCACCAATGAAGTCTACCAGCAGCGAACGCTGCAGAAACTGCTGTAAGAACTGATTTTAAATTATAATTGCAAAATCACCCCCTTTGTAGTAGGAGTGAGTAGCAGGCTGTGGTATTTGGTGTAAAACCTGTGGCTTCCAACTAAGCATCTAAGCATGTCCTCACATGCCTGGCTTTCCTTCATGCACAAGTGCCTTGGAAGTGACTGAGTGAAAGTGCACCTGGCTGCAGGGTCTGGTCCTGCTTGTGGCATGTGTTACATCCCCTTTGCCTTTCCACAGCTTCATGGGTGTCAGACACACTTGTGTGCAACACGGAGTCCCTGCACTCATCTTCCTGTCTGGGAGAACCTGAGGTGTCCACATGTCAGAACTGGTCTCATATCTAAGTAGATAAAGCTGAAGGCTTGGTTGAGGTGACTCCTTCAAATCACACTTTCCTATGATTTATTATTTATTTAGTATTTTATTTATTTAAAATCTAGCAACTTTCACAGTTCTTTGGTAAAACATACCACTTAATTCTCTCCCTCTTTTCTCCCCCCAGGGCCACAAATCCAGCATTTAAAGAGGTGTTATCCCGGATCGAGTCCCATGCAGACTGCCGGAACCTACCCATGATCTCTTTCCTCATCCTGCCCATGCAGAGAGTCACTCGGCTGCCCTTGCTGATGGATGTGAGAACAGTTATTTTTCTGTCTTTCCTTGATGAGTGTTCCTTTGATGTTAGTGTTCTTTCCTGTTCATTTCCTAGTTTGTTCCAGTCTCTTCACCTCTTCTTCCTTAACACCAGGTACAGGGCTGTAGATGCAGATCCTATTGACTGTGAAGTTCTGTAGCATGTGTTTACTTGCTGTGACTGGTACCTCCTGCTCCTCATGCCCTGATTGAAAGTTACATATTTAGACAGTCTAATAGGAAAATTGTACAGTAAAGGGTCAAAATGATTCTGAAACCAGGGAGGAACTTAGCACAGAAATTGTATATAGTGTTAGGATTAAAACTAAACCCTACAGTTTAAAATACAAGAGTTCCTCTCATATGGATTAAGTAAAGGTCCTTTTGGAGTAAATCCTGTCAGAACAGGGTCAGTTCCAGTCAGTGTGACCCTGCAGTCACCTCCCTTCCCAAGGGCATGAAGCAGCGCTGATCCGCTTAGGATCCAAGGGTCCTTCCTCTGCAGGTCACCAGGCACTTGGGCAGTGTGATGACATGCAAGGAGGATCCGTGAAGCCAAGTTCACACCAGGTTTTCTGGTATTTCAGTTAAGATGCTAGAACTACATGTATGGGCTGGACCACCAGCAAGAGTGCAGGTTAAAACCCAGGCTCAGACTCTAGCACTGGTAGGATCCAGCAGCAGGAGTAATAATGTTGTTCTCCTGTGTGTAATGTTGTTCTCCTGTGTGTTGGCCTGCACTGATTAATTTGATCATCTGAACAGTTACTTAGTTCACTCATGAACACTGAATACCCTCTTTTCTTTCTAGGTAAAAAATGGAATAACAATCCAGTATTACTTTGGTTTGTCACTAGCTGTACCCCTCGCCCTTCTTGGTTTTTTTCTTTCCTTCACCTCCTTCCCTTCTTTGGCCAAAAGAATCTAAACAAACAAGCCAAGCATTTTATTTTCTACTTTGTCATTTTCATTTGTTTTTCTTGGAGATGTTTGTGTAAACCTTATATTAAGACTTCAAAGTGAATATGGTCTTTAAGGCATCAGTACCAGAAATATGGCTCCAGCTATGTTCAGAGTGGAGGAACATAATTAACTCAAAGACTAATTTAATGTAAAATATATTAAGATGTTTTTTGTTTCCCAGTCAAAAACTGGTCTGTCATTGATTCAAAATGCCTGTTTCTGAGAGGACTTCACCTCCACCTCTAGCTCATAAGAACATGCTCTGTCAGTAGATAAAACTGTCATGTGTAAGTCATAGTTCAGATTTATTTCTCATCACCTTCCAGTCCATCCTCTGTTTGGATGCTGCCACTGCCTTCCCTTCCATTTCCTTCCATTTGCCTTTTTTGATGTAATAAAGCAATACCATTATGTTCATTTTTCCATGGCTCACATAATAGTGTAGCCTTAAGAGCCTTTTCTGTTAATCCTTTGGAAATACTAACCTCCCACACTGAGGGCAGGCAGAGCAGTAGTTTTTCCTACCCCAAGTGCAGTTGTACATAAATGGGTATTTTAGCCTCCAGGACAACACGGAAGCAGAAGCACGTGGCTGGGCTGCAGTGGGACTTTGTTGGGGTTTGCAGTTAAGAGCCAAGACAGTAGAAACCTTGCCTTTCCTGGAGGGACACGGGCTGCCTCCTCCACCCTGGTGCTTTGGATGGAGGTTGGCCACTTTGCTCCACAGGCTTCCAAGGGAGGCATTCCTTGGCAGGAGGAATCCAGTGTTCCCTCATTCATCCCAGTCCACAGCTGTGACTTGGCCTCTTTGATTTCAGTGACCATGTGTGTCACACTCTGTTTGTTACAGCCTGTGCTGCTCAGGCCTCTGAAGTAACTGATGTTTTATTTCAGACTATTTGTCAGAAGACTCCTAAGGACTCGCCAAAGTACGAGAACTGCAAGCAAGCTCTGAAAGAAGTGAGCAAGGTATGTTCTGCAGAGTTCAGCCTCGATGCAGGTTTTCTTCTGCTTTGACTATTTTCCTTCTACACTGCTGCACTGCCTGCTTTGTCATTTCAAGAACCCACAGACAGTCGTGGCTGCTTTTAGTGTGTGTTTGTCCCCTGAGCACTAATTGCCATGTTTGTGACTCATTGTGTTCACCTGCTTCATTGTGTAGTCAAACAAACCCATCCCATTCCCTGCCTGTCATTGCAGCAGAGCCTCATGCTGGCCCAGATGTAGATAAAAAGTCTGGATCTTTGCAGCAAATGTAAGCATTTCTTTTGCTTTTATTGTAAGTTCACCAGAGCACCTGCTCTCAGCTGAACAGAGTTCCCCTCCTGTAGTCATGCTTTTTTTTTTTTTTGCTATGAATCTGGTGGAAGCAGAGCCCCAGCCCATTGCCACACATGGATTGTAAATTCCAACAGCACACACTCGTGTAATGAGTTTTGGTTCCTTCCCTTGGAACCTGAGCTGTCAGACTACCAGTATTTTCTAACTGGTGGGAAATTCCAGTCCATCTGTTTAATATATTTCTATTCTGGAAATAGATGGTTCTTCAAAGCAACATGGTGGTTTGAGAGGAAAAGCCAGGGACTGGCTATTTTTTGCCTTCGAGATCTCAGAATTTCAGAAACTAACAGACTGTTGTGAAATGTGAAGTACTGGGTATTCTTTATTTATAAAAAAAAAAATCTCTGCACATTTGGGAATGACACTCATTACCTTGGGCCTTGAGCATTCCTCTCTTCTGTAAAGGAAAAATGGGTGTTTTCCATGCATAAATAAGGCAAGCAGGAATAGCAATGAAGAAAGGCCACTAGGGATCATTTTTATGCCTGAATTACTGTTTGTTTATTACTCAGGAAAATATCCTGAACTCAGCAGCACTGCACTGCTGGCACACAGTGGGGGTTTCTCTAGGAGCAGGGGGTAGATACAAGGAGAGGAGGCCTGTTGGTGGCTGGGAAGTCCACATGGGATGTTACGGTTAAGGGGGATGCCTTTTCTTCCCTTTCCACCTGTGCCCCCATTATGATGTGCTCCCCACCCCCATGTGCAGGCTTCAGTAAAACTGCACTGTGCTTCAGAAGGCCACTCTGGAGGTCACCTGTGCTGGAACTGTGAGGTGGGCTGCAAGGTTTGTGCTGGGGCTTCCTCCTGAGACCGACCAGCAGCATCTGGCGCTGGTGTGTCGGCCTGGAGGCCTGTTTGGTTTGGAGCTGATCATTAACTTGGATCAGAGCTATAATCCTTCTCAGAACTTCGGGCTGAACCTTTGTACCACCTGCACTGCCCTGAAGAGTGAATAATTATCATGGTATTATGGGATGATTCAGGTTCAGGGGAGCTCAGGAGCTGGCCTGGGCTCCAGGCTGAATGGCTGTGGAGTCAGGCCTGGTCACTTGGGCCCTTTTCCTGAAAACATGATGTCTGGAACGTCAGTGTCTTTGTAAAGCTTCTGCTTTCCCAGGAGTGCATTTTATGAAGGAACAAAGGTCTGTATTACACACTTGAGTATGTGAAACCTGTTAAATAAATGTCTTCTTTCTAGCTGGTGCGTTTATGCAACGAAGGTGCTCGGAAGATGGAAAGGACAGAGATGATGTACACCATCAACTCCCAACTGGAATTTAAAATCAAGGTATGATGGTGATGTTTCTGACCATAACTTATGTTGCACATGAGCAGCTTTGTGTACCTGTTCAGGTTTGACAGCGTGAACACAGCACAGGTGGTGCTGGCTGTGATGCTGCCATGCCTTTCCAGTCAAGGAAGACAAGTCCATACTCAGGTGTAGCTGGAGCCCTGGAAGCAGAGTCCCCAAAGCCTGGTGTAGCCAGCCAAGGGGAGTAACACCAGGTTGAGGCTTTTCAGGGAGAGAACTGGGATATCTATATTTAATTAGCATTAATTCCTGAAGCATGAGGATGTGAAAGGAAATGTATGTCTAAGTAGTTACTTTGAGGCCAGGAAAGGGTTCTCATGGTATTTGACTATCGAGCTTTACAGCAGCACGAAATAAAAACCAGGCCTGTTCCCAGGCACCTTAGGACGTGTTGCTTGGAATGATGGTCCATCTCTACAAGGTGCTGAGTCTGCTGAACAATCTGTCAGATTCAGGAGTCATTTTTTCTGTGGGGGTGCCTGGGAGCAGGATGGTGCTGGAGAGCTGCCCACTGCCCCATGGGGCAGGCTGTGGCACCCATGGGTCTGGCTGGTGGCTCTGGGGACACCTGCAGGGGAGGGACCCAGCCCTGCGGGGACACACTGGGGCTGCCACCAGCCTCAGGGGTGCCAGCCTGGAATGGTGAGCTGGGCAGTGGGCAGCTGCAGTGTTGGTGAAACACTTCAGCTGAATGGCACCTTTATCAGTCCAGGTCACTGCAATTATCCCAGGTTTTTGTTTTGCTGCTTCAGGAGATATTAACCTGCAAATGTTTATAAAGAGTCTGATGATTCTGACGTACCCCATCTTTTTTTTCTGATACTGAAAACACGTTAGGCTATTAAAAAAACTAAAATCCTCTACAATCAGTTTTTTAGTAGGAAAAAATAGCAGTCAGTCATAGCAGGGGTTTTATTGTACTTTAAGGAAATACGTTCTTTTACTTTTTTCTGGTCAATGTTTCTTAAAATACCAGTTCTGTAAACAATGTCTCATTATTATCATACCTGTAGTAAGAATAGGTTTATGTTTTTAAAAACACAGTGCTTTAAAGGCTCCTGGTCAGCCCTGGAGGAAATGCTGCCTCTGAAAAGATGGTTTTCAACTTGTCTGAAGCATTTTTACATGACTAAAAAGGGAAAGCAACAATAATATTTACTTAAGACAACAACTAAACCGTCTCTTAACAAGGGGCAGGACTACATGTGCCAACACTGGTGACAACAGTCTCAAGTCCTTGGCCAGTCTAACCCAGCTGGGGATGGTCTGCAGTCCTGCCACCTGATCTGTGGGGTCCTTCAGAGTTGCCAGATCCCCAGCAGTCTGCAGGTGGTTCCTGGTCTCTTCCTTTCCCCATGGAAAGAGGATGATGCTGTTATCCCACCTCTGCAGAAGCAAGAGGCCCCATGTAACCTCCCCTGTGCATGCTGTGACCAGCAGCTCTCCCTGCTCTCATGGCAGTAACAGCAACTTCATTTTGGTTTTCTGTATTTTTATGCAAGTTTTTTTTCCTTTGTGCATCTTAAATAAAACCACGTATTGGTTTGGACCTTATTCGTGGCTAAGAGCTTGCCAGCTGGCATACAGAAGGCTGCTTTGGACACATTTCAATACATTTTAAGTTCTAACAGCTTGTTTTATGTAGCAAGGGGATGGTATACGTGATGTACTGTTTTGGCAATTAAGGAAAAATTAATATGAAAGTAAAAGAAAGCACCTCTGGAATACAGTCCATTAGGAAAATGTGATTAAATCTCTTGGAGATTAGAGGAATTTTTAGTACATGCTCAAATAGAATGTTTTGAAGTACCTCTTGTCTGTGCAGCAGCCATCAGGGTGCTGTAATTCTGTTTTATAACCATAGTAAATTAGCTGAACTATTTCTGTTCTTGCTCAGCCCCATGTGCTGTTTGGGGATTTTTGTTTATGCTTTTGTTAGATGTGACTGTAGAGCAGTTTGTGGGAGTAAAGAGAAGCTGCTCAAAAATCATGTCACTTGCACATGGCTCATCTGAGGAATATGGTTTTTTAATGAAGATTCAGAAGTTTGTTTTCTTAATTTTTTCACCTTTATTACCAGAAAAATATTGTTTTTTGCAAACACACTTTTATGTTCATGAAACAACTTGTTTCTGACGTGGTTGTTCAAGGGCCAACCGGCCCAAAGCCTGTCAGGTCAGCAGTGTCACAGAAGGCGCGGTGGTGTCACCATCAGGGCACGGGCCTCGTGTTCCTCTCATGTCCCACGGAGCTGTTGCTGCGTTTCTGGAAATGTAAAAACCTGATGTTTGTGTCACTCAAAGGTGCTGAACCAGCAGAGTTCTGATGGGAACTAAGCAGAATTTGGTAAAGCTGAATGTTGATAGTAAACTTGGTTTGATTGCTGTGAGGGATCAGGAGTTGCTCTGGGTGTTGTTTCTGAGCACTGAGCTGGTCTCATAACCTGGGAGGTTTAACGATGTGTCTTCAGTGAAACCCCCACGAGGGGTGAAGCCTCTGGAGGTCAGTGTGTGCTCAGAGCAGTGCCTGGTGACACTGCAGTCCAGACCTGTCCCCTGTGGAGAAACATTCCCAGGCAGGAGCTCTGCTGGGGTCAGGGCTGAGGAGCCCCAGGCAGTGGCAGCTGCCAATCTGTGATGGACCTTTGTCCTCCTGGCACATACGTCGTGGTCCAGCTCCAGAGCTGACCTGTTGTCTGGTGCCTGGGCCGTGCAGGGGGACACAGCACCACTTGGAAGGCCTCAGGGCTGTGAGGAGAGGCAGTATACAGCCCTTGTGTTGAGAGGCTGAAGCTCTTCTCTCCAGCTGTTCAGGTGGAAAAGCTGTGAGGTACCTAGAGGAAAATCCAATGTTCATTCATGGTTAAAAAATTATTACAAGAACTTACATATTCCTGGAAGTCTCCCTCTCTTAATCTCCTTAGGAGATCTCACATAGTCTGTTCCATCCCAAGTATGACCAGTCAAGAGTGCTTTTATCTTAGATGAGCAATTAGGTCATGTGCATGAATGGTTTTCAAGTATTTGCAGGCTACGGCTTGTGTGTTTCATGAATGATGAAGATACCTGAGACCTTGATAACCTGTCTTGTGCCTGAACTCACAATCCCTCAGCCTTGAGTTCATTCAAGCATGTTTTTTCCCCCAATATAAAATACTCTTTTAAATCTCTACTTTTGAAGGATTAACATGTTATTTTCTTGCTTTGTAGCCTTTTCCACTGGTCTCCTCTTCACGATGGTTACTGAAAAGAGGTGAATTAACAGCATATGTAGAAGACACCGGACTTTTTTCTAAAAGAACTTCTAAACAGCAGGTCTACTTCTTCCTCTTCAATGATGTCCTCATTATCACCAAGAAGAAGAGGTAAGATCTCCACCAATGTGAAACTGCCTTTGCGTTCACCTCCTTCAGTCACAGAACAGTTGTTCTGTTGAATTACTATTGACAATGTTGCACTGCTGGTGACTGCTGCCTGTGCCTCACCCCAGTGAGGTGAGAACCAAGGCTTCCTGGCGTTGGAGCAAAAAGTGTGTTTGCAGCCACAGCCCTCTGACAGGTTTTTTAGCCACTTGCTTGAAAGAGTGAAGGAGATTCAAAGAGAAGTAAATGCATGTGGTACCTTAACAGCATAAATGAGGAGGGAGTGTGGGCTAACAGTGTTTTAAATCCAGTAACCACTTGTCCAACAGGATTTATTTTTGGCAACTGTAATTGAGGTTCCAAATTGTCAAACAAACTAAAAAATTCATCCTTGATGCCTTAGCAAAGGGAGAAGTTTTGGGAGGATAAAGAAACTGTTCTAGATAGCAGCTAATTTTTAAGAGAAACCCTTTTGTGAAACTTCAAATGGGTAATTTAAATAAGAAGCTTTGAGGAGTGAGGTGTGATACAACATCTGGGGAAAAATGCTAATATTTAAGGAAACAGAAAGCTAAGTGGAACTGGCAGAGAACAGAAACTGAAATGAAAGGGTTGTTTCTATAAAGAGGGGAAGAAAAATGAAGAGATTCTCCCGTGTTGTCTTACTGCTGTGAGCATGTTTCTGAGACCCAGTGTTTATCAGCTTCTGCTGAGAAGTTGCTGTGGAAGTCCCTGTTGGGTCCTGGCTGCCTGACAGCACCTCACAGCCCCATCATGCTGCTTCCAGCAGTCATTGCTTCTCTCCTGGGACTGCTGGTAACATACTGTTGTGTTGGTAGCTAAGTAAATGTTTGAGTTGGGAAAACAGTGAAAAATCCATTATCTGTGTTGTGTGTGGTGGTTTCCTATGTGATGGCTGGTTCTCAGATTATAAAACAGATCTTTATAACAACACATCTTATCTAAACTTCGGGGCTTTGGATTTCTAACAGCTTCCAGCTGTTGGAATTGAAATATCCTAACTGGGCCCAGAAGCCAAAATTAAAGAGCCCTTCATGTTAATGACCAGATTCACAGAATCACTCTCCTAAGACCCCCTAAACAAATGGAAGTGACTGAAAAGGACCCATTTCTGTGAGTCTCCCAGATACTCTGAGCACAAAGCATGTACTTTGCAGAAGTGAGTAAGCTTATTAACAATATTTGAGCTTTTGGTGATCAGTTCTTCCACCCACAGTGTTCCCATGGACACCACAGCAATGGACAGAAATATTTGTTGCTAGTTGAGTTTAAATGTTTGTACTTGAGCAGTTGAATTTCCTAAGATTCTTGTGTAAAAAAAGATTCCTCATTACTGTGCTATTGATACTAATTGCTTGGGGCTGCAATCATGCTGTTCAGCCTATCCCCCAAGGTTGATCCTCAGCTGTCCCCTCTAAGCAGTTTTCCATCTGCGTAGAACCTGGCAGGAGCAGCTGGATGGCTCAGTCCTGAGGTGGTGGAGGCCAGGCTTGGTGGTACCTGTCAGAGATGTTGTGTAGGTGGCGGTCAGATCACACTAGTCCAGCCAGTTGTGACCCCAGAAGAGTATCTTCCTTCCTCTGACCGTTTTGGTAGTTAACTTGGTTAACTTTGGAAGTTAACTTAGACATTTGTACAGCTGCTGAGCACAACTGCTGGGGTTAGACAGGGATTTGTCTGCTGCCAAGCATGGCAGAGCTTCTGTTGTGGGCACTGTACAACTGCCCGGGGAGAGGATAGGACCAGGCTACAGAGGAGATGATTCCTCTGATCTTTTGTAGGCTTGGAAGCACACCTGGTAACAGCATTCTGCTAAAATAACAGCTGGCTTTGAACCCCACCAAAAATCTAATGGTTCCTTTCATCCCACACCTCTCCTGCAGAGCTCAGGAGAGCTCCAGAATTCATCAAGTTTTGTTATATACAACTAAATAGCTGCCTTATCCAGATATTCAGAAAATCTACCAGTTACATCCTGAGTCCTTTTAGAAGATTTCAGGTGACTTCCAGAGAAGCTTATACATCAAATGACTGTACATTTATTGAATGATCTGTTTTCCAGAATCTCCTAAGGATGCCACCAGAATTCTGTCTGTCCTAATGGCTCTATGGTTTGTCAGCTCCTGAGATACCTTGACAGTGGAATGCAGCTGGACTGGCAATCAGCCAAAGGTTCACTGCTACTTGGGAATGTTACCTGTTCCCAGCTGGCTTTCTCAAGGTGCCAGGGGTGATTTTGTAACTACAAGCAAGCACAAATGTCAAGTAACTTCCACAGAACACCAGGGATTTTGGGAGTAGTATGGCTGGACAGAGGAAAGGAAATAGGAAGACAGACCATGTGCTTTCTTGTTCCAGTGCAGGTGGCCTAGAACAGAGGGTGTCACATCAACAGATCGCTGGTGTTCATAAAAGTGCCTCTAGAAGTGGTGTGCACCCCTGGGAAGGGATACAAAGTAGTTCCTTGTTTCATGTTCTGAATTGAAATATAAGTTCATTGAAAACAGTCAGACTGAAAATGAATGTATGACCTGATCACAGTAATTTTAAAGACTGTGTTACATGTCCTTCCTGCTCCTTGGCTGAGCAGATCACACACACCTGCTCCTCCAGCACTGACAGCTCTTTCAGCCTGTTTCAGGATCTGCCTGAAGGAGGACAGTGTGGAGGCTTCACCTGGCTCAGCAGGTAAAAAGATGGGAACTGCCTTGAGTTTCACAGCAGGCTGTTTTGTTGAATGGAGATAGGAAATAAGAAGGCTTTGTAGAGGTTTCTCTCTGTCCATTAATTAGCAAGGAGTGCATTTAGTAATTGTTACACAAATGTATAGACTACATTTCTTTTTTAGATGCAGGATTCCCAAAGAACTACAGCAGCATTCCTAGCTGGCCTTGCTAGTTTTGCCCTTGGCCAAGGAGGGATTGCCCAGACTACAAGACTGAAGGGACTTCTCCAGAAAACAAAACCAAAAAACCCACAACCAAAACAATGCAACAAAAACCACCACACATCCTCCCCCCACCAAGGTCCCCATCAAACAAACCTTTTCCTGTTGTAGCATCTGTATTTAAAGAGAAAAGAAAGAGGGAGACTCTGATAATTATTAAAGTGTTCTTTTCTTCTTCAGTAGGAACCCTCAGCTACTACAGATGGCACTTGAAATAACTGTCCTCAAGTGACAAGTAGCATCTTTCTGTAGATAAATTGATAAACTGGAATCTAGAGCTGGATTTAGGGGAATGTGAAACCTAAGTCCACAGTCTGTGCTCCCTCCCTTCTCACAGCCTCTCTTAAAACACTAATGCTTTTCTACAGCAGGACAGTTACAGTAAATCTAAGTATGCTAGGTTTCAAGGAAGAGCTGAGTGCACACCTTTCACAGAACAAAAGTAAAAATGTAATCCTCAGAGCTGAAAGACCTTTGTTTTTACACTAGATGCACTGGCAGAAACTATTAATCCACAAAAATCCAGGAATACAATATGATCTGCAAACCTGTTGTCACTTGAAGAACAGAAATTCTTCTAAAACTGCATGAGTCACAGAAACCAGCTCTAACTTCTGAGTCATAATGTTGATCAGTTGTGTTTCAGCAATTTCTTTTCTGAAGGACTCAAAGTAAGAATTAATAAAGACCACTACGTTACCTCCAGAGGGATTAACAGATACTTTCCTGACAGTTCACAGCGTTGATAGAAGATATCCCACCAGACAAGTCATCTGTCTGTTCTGTTGCAATAGCTGAGCTCCATGAGGGGTGAGCACGCTTCACTTGTACCTGCCAGAAGGGGTCTGTCAGCACCAGCACTTCAGACAGTTTCAGTTCCAGGTGTCTGGGATTTGATGTGTATCACTTAGTGCTGAGCTTGCTGTGTATCTCTGGCAGCAAAATTAATCTTCTCAAGTATGTTTTCAATTTAAATTGTTTTAATGAACCAGAGTAATCTGAGGCTCTAGCACAGCTTTTAATCACTTGAGGCTGAGGCCTAAAGATTCTACTTTAAGGTGGAGTGTGTTTGCATGTTCGCACCTATCTGGGAAAGCTGCCCTAACATCGCTGGCCATCACTCAACACGGATGAGGACAGAAGAAGCAGTTCTGAGGTCTTCTGCTTTCTGTGAGGTGTGCCACAAAGACAGGTTTATCTGGAAGCAGTGTACAGACCCATGGTTCTGCAGGCACAGGAAAGGGGAAATTTTACTTTTTCCCCCTGTAACAATCTATAACTAAGGTCTGTTGTTTATCTGAAGCTACAAAAGAAAAAGAAGAGCAATTCTATACAGTTGCTGTGCTTGTTTTCAAATCGGAGAAAGCTGAGTGTGCATCGCAAGAACACCAGACTCATTGAGCTGTGCCACTTAATGAAATTTCACAGGGTTTAAAAACTGATCTACTTTATATCTCAGAAAATTGTTAGTTTCAAAAAGCCGGAAAAGACTGAGATCTGAGATGTCACAAGAATCATGCCATAAAAAAGTGGATTCTGTGACTTGAGTTTGCTTCCAGACATACTTAATGGAAAATTAAACATTAAAATTGTGGGATTTATTTTTAATTCTTCCCTCCTTTGTTTTGCAGTGAGGAGAGTTACAATGTCACAGATTATTCTCTGAGGGACCAGCTGGTGGTACAACAATGTGACAGTGAGGACCTGACTTCCTCTCCTGTGAAGAACACCTCAGCTATGCTGTACTCAAGGCAGAGCTCTGCAGCTCACCTCTTCAGGCTGGCAGTCCTCAGTAACCACGCAGGAGAGCGGGTGGAGATGCTCCTGGGGACAGAGACTCAGTGAGTAAAAGCATTTTTACTGAGTGGTAGAGAGGAGAGTGTGCAGCTTACCCAATATCCTCCTGGATACTGGAATACAATAAAGCCTCTGCAAACTTAGCTCAATTTTCTCTCCTGTAATCTTGTTATGAGAGGGATCAGTGGTAGGAAGTGCGTGTCCTGAGTGTTGGTCTCTTCCTTGTGCTCATGGTGTAATGGAAAATGGATGCACATGCTGAAATTCTGTACACTGAAGTATTGTTACTATGTGCTACTGTCTGGGGTCTTCAGGCCAAGAATTAACTGTGTCATGGAGATTGCCAGCTCCCTAGGCAGCTCCCTAGGCAGGGATTACTGAATTGCCACCTAGTTGGTGGTGAGGCAAACAAGGGCTGCAGGACATAGTGTTAAGCAGTTTGGGTTTTTGGGGTTTGGAAAGGTTGTGGAAGGCATTTCTGTTAAATGTATTTTCAACTTAAGTGAATTCACAGTAAAAAATTAAGTCCCCAAAGCTCTGCCTAATGCAAGTGTTCAGTAAAACCACACAATTCAGTGATCACACCCTGCAATATGGAAGCTTCTTAGTGTTCAATTTGAACTACAAATGTGACTTATGTGTCCGAGTCACCACTGGGTTTTGTTATAGCAGGAGTGCTGTTCTCTAGAAACTATTATGTCCTGAGGGTGTGTGTCTGAAGCAAAGCAGAAGAGCAAACAGCACATGCAGCTGGAAGTGCTGTACATGTATCTACAGCTGTCCTATAAGTAGTTCAGACCATCACAGACCTGTTCGAGGAACAGAACCCAGTGCTGAAAACTGCAGGTTCTTGCATTTCTAATGGAAAGTCCATTGCAACAGTGGAGGTGCTGAGTCAGGGTTTCAGGCTGTAACACCATTCCCATCTCATCCCGTGGCACACTGTGCATGCTGAGTAATGGGGCATGGGAGTCCAGGTGTAATGTAGGTCACCAAGAGGAAAATGTTGCTGGTACTGTTGTAGTTAAGGGAGGTTTTGCTTGATCCTTATCTTGAGAAGACCTTCAGTCTTCTCACTGCAGAGACTAATTGAAGCTTGCTCTGTTGTTTTTCTGTGGTGCTTAGTTCCTCACTGTTTTAATGTATCTTGCCCCAGCTGTCAGTTCTTTCAGCAGTGTGGGGTTTACACTGTATTGTCTACATGTGGAGCACAGTGTCAGCTGGAGGAAATGGGCACAGGTGCATCCTAAGGCATCCTGGTGGTAGCAGGCAAAGGTCCTTAGGGTCTGGATGCAGAATGCTCTTGTCCTGCAGCAGGGATTTGTGAATTATTTATGACAAGGGCTGGTGCACTGCTGCTGCAGCAGTGGAAACAGTACTGGATTCAATGGGAGGTGGGGTCTGGCATTGCCCTGGGGAAGCTGTGGAGCTGTGCTGGGATAGAGCTGGTCCTTGTTCTCCTGAACAAGTTTAGAAGAGTGTTCTGCTTTAGAAATACACAACAAGAAGTGTCTTGTTCTTCGGGGTGCAAATATCTGAGAGGCTGTAATTTCTCTGTGGTGCCATTAACTTCCACACAACCCTCCACAGAAGTGAAAGATTTTATCTGTTTAGTGGAAGCTGGAGGCGGGAGAGAAGCCATGAAACAGAGTGCTCCAGATGTATCCCAGCCTGGAAAAATGTACAGTTTTAGGTTTGCTTTCAAAGTTTAGAATAACCCTGAAAGAAACTATAGATCACTGATGATTTCTAGTAGAGATCTCATTATAAGCAAGCAAAAGATTGAGACTTGTTCAGGACTGCATTTTTATTAGGAAAAAAAACCCCAGACAATACATTTTTAGTTGTCTGGTCTTTTTTAAGGAAAGACATTTTGTTCTGCAGATTTGTTACTGATTTGCTGTATGCTATGTGTAATATAAATAGCAGTCTAGCAGATTGTCATTCAGAGGAAAATACTTGGAAAAGAAGTACTTTATTTGGAAATTACCTGGGTTTTAGAGTATTATCGTGTACATAGGGTACTGAAAAACAACTTGCTCTCAATTTTTGAGGGCTGAAGGAATCTACAGCAGGGAGTCCAAGCTGGATGGTTTAGTGTTTATTGAATAGGATCTCTAGCACAGTTTGATCATGTTTTGTCACTGTGCTGTGTGGTTCAAGGACAAAAGTACCAGCATTAGGTCAGGTATCTTGTACTGCCCTGTAAGACACAAAACACATGGGAGGCACAGATTATGAGGAAATACACTGTTAAACTGGGAGACAATCTGGCATTTAGCCCACTATTCTCAGAGTTGTTGGAAAGGAAATAGAGTTTTCCTGTTTAGAGTGGTTACTAGGAGAGGAGAATATCAGTGTAAAGAACACCCGTTTCTAAAAAACCCACAAAGCAAACCCAGAATTGCACACGGACTTTCTTATTTAGTTGGCACACAAGTTTATCACCCCCTGCTTTTAGTGATTGAAATGTCTAACCTGGCATGCCTTGTCATCCTGGCCATGTGAGCAGCAGGGAGCACACGTTAGTAGGACCCATGTAGTAGTTTCAGCTTTGAGTAACAGTGTGTGTCAGGATTTAAAAACAATCATCACTGTTTTTCATTCTTGCTTTTACTTCTAAGTGTCCATTGCAGATAGTTCTTACAGGAAACCTGTTGGTACTTTATATTAAAGTTGCTAGATTGCATTTATCAGCTCCATCCACATTAGATGGGATTTTTTAAATTAGTGTATGGTATTAGCAGAAGTTTATTTGCATTACCTAAAGATGATAAATGCAAGGTCCCATGTCGGGCTTTTTTCCCCTAATCCAACATGCTTAAAATAGTTGAATAAGTGTGAATGATTTGTAACTAGAAGTAGTATCACATCTTTTTGTCATATTTTGAGAGGAGGACAAAGGAGGTTTGGTTTTGTTTTCTTTACCCAGTAGGAGTGAGTTTAAACACAGGATTTTGAAAGGGGAGGGAGAGTCTTGACCATTCTCATTAGCTGAGTTTTGTCTTTGCTGTTGCAGGAGTGACAGAGCTCGCTGGATCACAGCGCTGGGACAGGACATAGATGGGCAGAAAACAGACAGGACAAGTAAGTTACAGCTACCAAGATTTTTGAGAGCTTTGACAGGAGAATGGGAATGCAGTGCCACTTAGTGAAGACCATAAATACTCTTAGAAGTGTCCTTTGTTTTTCTTCCTGGGCTCTGTTACTTTAGAACTCATAAAGCTGCCATCTCCTGTGCCCAGGGGCTGCTGTGCGGTGTTCTGTGTCAGTTCTGTTGGCATTCATGGACACTGGTGTGGTTGTTTCAATCCCTTAGCAAAAATACAAAGCCTCTTCCTTTGTGTTTATTCCAAGTTTGTGTCCAATTGCTCAGGTAGTAAGTCATCTGCATAATTTTCAGCCTCCTTTGGCTTTTTTGGGGGAGTATACTCTAAAGTGGAATTTTTTTAAAAAAAATTTGTATATATATTTTAATACAATATACTCTGTTATGTGAAATAATTTCTTCCACAGCCTTGACTCAGGTAGAGATCATCAGAACTTACACAGCAAAGCAGTCGGATGAATTGTCTCTTCAAGTTGCTGATGTTGTTTTGGTTTATCAGAAAGTAAATGATGGTGAGTGAGAATTTTACTGTAACCCTCTGTCACCACTGCAGGTGGATTCTGCTAGAAAAACTAGCTTCCTCATAGCATTAGCCATACAAGGAATAAAGGTTTAGCTCCCAAGAAAAACGGGAGCAGTTCAGTTTCTAGAGGACAGCCTGTGTTCAGGCAACAGATGTGCAAAGTAACTCACTGCCTGTCATAACTTACAGAAATAGCTGCACAAAGTGTGTGGTGGTTGGTCTTGACACTTGAAATGTCCATAAATAAGAAATGGAATTCTGCCTAAAAACATGGAGCTCAGACATGTGAGCGAGCACCAGGTTTGTCAGAATAAGAAATAGACACATTATTAGTCATGTAACACACTGTGCTTCACTGCCTGTTAAGCACAGGGGTTTGGCACAGTTGATTTTAAGTTTTTCATAGCATCCCATGCCCTAAGATCAATTTTGATTCTTGCCTGGACACACAAATGATGCAACCAAGACCTCATGATGTCCTGCTTGCATGTGTCAGTGCTTGACATACTAAATCCTAACTTAACAAAGTTGTTCAACATTACCTGTGAAACCAAAGATCCTATCAATCAGTTGTGCTGCATTGCTTTGTCTAGATTGCAATTAAATTATATTTATATAATATATATAATTATAATTATATATAATGTTATATAATTAATTAAATTATATTCACAATTTGAATTTCAATATAAAAATGCATTACGCTTATTTAATATAATATTTTTACATACTATTTTGTGCTTAGTCTGTATAAAAAAATAATCTTCCAAACCTCTCTTAATCTGGTACTTTGTTCACTGCCAAGGTAGTGTATGTGCAGTGTATGTGCTGGTGTCTCCTTGAGGATAAGGCAGGGCTCTGACAAGGTCTCTTCAGCAGCAGGTGAAGAGGTTGGTGACTCCTTGTCCCTCCCCCCTGCAGGCTGGTACGAAGGGGAGCGGCTGCGGGACGGAGAGAGAGGCTGGTTCCCCATGGAGTGCGCGAAGGAGATCACGTGTCGTGCCACCATCGACAAGAACATGGAGCGGATGGGACGCTTGCTGGGACTGGAGACCAACGTCTAGACTGGTTCTGGTTCTTTGTACCCTGCTACAGGATTTGCACTACCTGTTGTCACAGGGCATGGCTCCATGCCCTATGGCTCCTGCATGGAAGCTGTGGGTCACCAATGCAAAAATCTAGTAACAGCACTGATGTTTCAGGCACTCATCCCTTTTTGTTTTGCGTTTTAAGAGCTCTGAATTGAAACCTGGCTCAAGCAGTAGATTTCAACCAGCAGCAGATTCTTAGGCACAGAAGATCAAGCCATGCATCTTTTTCAACTTTGGTCTTAAGTATTCTTTCTCCATCTGCTTTTGAGCATCTTGACTGTCTTTCAGCAGCAGAGCTCCGTGTAGCTGTAGGAGACTGAGCCCCAGAACCTCACCCAGGCCATTGCTCTGGAGGTGAAGAGCAATATTGGGGGTTTCCTGCTCCTCAGAAACAGCTGTGTTAGGTTCCCAGTACCAGAGTGTGTTAATGGGATACTTCCCAGTTGTGTCAAATTGTCTTGAATTACCTGAACTTGACTAACCAATGCTGTAATTCATAAAGGAAGGACTAGCTCTCCAGCACCAATCCAGGGACAATCCAGGCTTTGTAAGAAGTAATGGGGTCTCTCTAATGGATGTTAGCAAAGCTGACACCAGCTCTAGGGCAGAATCCAGAGAAGTGCCTCCAGCAGGGTTTCTGAAATCAAGAAACACCAAACTCTGCAAAACATGGAATGTTGATTATCTTGGTCTCAGAGCACCATATTTTAAAGGAGTAAAAACTGGTGGAAATGTGTGCATTTTTGTTTCTGTTTTCCCCTTGTCTTTAACTAGACTTTATATTAGTTACTGCTTCAGAGCAAGGGTTTTGATGGAGACTGCTGATTTTTTATATTGGTTTTTTTTAGTCTTTCTGCTCTTTGGTATTAAAGGAGATAGATTATTTCCTTCTATGGAGACAAAGTTCAACTTCAGCTTACCGACAGCTTTAGCATCTGTTAGCATCAGGCTGAATCCACAGGCAAGAAAGGAGGGAGAAGTAAGATACGTAAAGTTTTGTTAAGGTGCCAGGCTTTCTTATCTCCATTGCATGTGTGTGTGTATATAGATATAGATATATATGATAAGACCACCACAGAGGAAAGACTTGGAGGTAGATGACTTGGCACCCTGATGAACCTGGTATTTGTATCTTTGCCTTCCCGTGCTGCAGTGACTTGATGTCCTTGGGTGCTCCAGACGAGCTAAGGAGGGAGAGCAGAGATTCAAGAGCCTGGCTCACGCTTTCAGAGGAGCTGGCACTGGTGCTGCCTCACATGCTCTTCTCTGCTTCAGAGAAGACTTCTCATAATTGCACTACACACCCCACCTGCTACATTGCTGCAGTTCAGCTTTGGAATTTCACTGAAAAAAAAAAACCCACTTAATGTGTGAATAAAATGCACTAAAAATGAATTAAATTTCAGTGCATCTTTTCTGTATATAGGTGTGACAGTTTTGTATTATAAAACCTTCACATTTAAGGACCAGCTGATAACTCAGCAGGGTAGAATACATGTTCAATAAAAAAGAGGGAAGAACTTGCAGTACAAAGGCTTTCTGCTTGTTGCCTTCCCTGCCTTTTTTTAAAGGGGCTGATGCTGGTTTATATACTGTAATATGTTGATTGGATTTGTGAATGAACAGGATGTATCTCTGTAACACTTTAAAATGTATTAGGAAGGCAATGATTTTGTACAAAAATACTTATCTTGACTGCCTGAGTGGTTAAACAGCTTTGTAAATTAATTTATAAGTAGACAAACTGTAAATTGAACAAAGACTTATTTAACATATTAAAATACTGCTAATATTTTAACAAATTTTACTGTACACAGGCAGACACTTAATATGTAACTGAATGTATAAATCCTGACATTAATTTTATTCAGATTTTTTAATACATTGTATATATTTTTCATATCTAGTTTTTCAAAAATGCTGTAATGTTTTTTAAAATACATTTTTCATTTTTGCTATTGTGAGACACAGTTCTTCAGGAATTAAAGCTTCTATGATTTTACAGGACAACAATCAATAAAATACCTTTAAAGCCTTACTAAAAAAAAAACCAAAAAGTTTCAGTTTTTCTTTAAGAAGCACTGTTGAACTGCATGTAGTTACTGTCATTCTTGGCAAAGAATGGCATTTTATATTTTCTGTAAAGCTAACTAGCACTGTCACATGCTACTTCGTCTGTCATAGATCAATTTACACATATACCCATAGCTGAAGCAATGGCATAGAACATACCTAGGCTCAGGTAGAGACTGTATTAGGAGAGGGAGACAGGAGAACAGTCAAGAACTTAAAACACTTCTGTATCTTTGCTTTCTGCAACAGTGATCTAGTCCAACCCCTTCAGGGCTTACCCAGTGTTACAGCAGGCTATTAAGGGTATTGTCCAAATGGCTCCTAACACTGACAGACATGGGACACTGAGCACCTCTCTACGAGGCCTGTCCCAGTGTTTGATCAGCACCACTCTCTCCACATCATCTGAGGAAGCTGCAGAGAGTAAGGCAGTCTTCCCTCAGCCTCCTTTTCTCCCAGCTAGACAAACCTGCAGGCCTCAGCTGCTCCTCACAGGACATGTCTTTCAACCCTGTCACCCTCTGTGAGCCTTTAAGAACATGGCCATGGGAGCTAACACAAAGAAAATGCTGGATGCAGTTCTCATGGTAAAGATGACTACACTAGTTATTGCTACCCAGAATAAATGCTGGAAGACTGTATTGCAAGTCTTTATAAAGCATAACTTACCTGGGGGTGGACATAGAAAGGAAGAAAGGTGATTCCTTGGGGCCCTCAGGACTGTCCTCTCCAAACTGATGCCTTGTTCTCTTTGGCCACCAGTGGCCTGGGACCCTTCTCAGGAGTGTAAACACCTTAGCCTAGGAGCTATTACAGTCTCCTACATGCAGGAGTACAGCTACAGAGTAATTCCTTTATATGTATATTCCATATGTTCACCTGCCCGCCCCCCCCCCCTTTCACAATGCCTGAAGAAATTACCAAACTTTTAAAAAGTGGCCTTTTGGTCAGCTGATGAAGCAGCACCTCCTGAAGAGCAGTGAGTTTTCTAGGGAAGCAGCTGCTGCCATCAGTGTTTTCTAAGCTCCACAGCTGCAGTCTGCACTACATTAATTCCCTCATGCACAGAAATAAAAGACTGCACCACATTCTGTTCCGTGCAGCACCAGCATGTGCCTGGAAAGGGCACCTCTTAAAAAATACTCTTATTTTCATGCAGACTAAATTCCCTCATAGCTCCAACAGGTCCTAGAAATTTAAGACACCATGACAAGTGATTTATCTAAAAATTCTGTACAAACAAGTTTTCAGAAGCTAAGGATTTGTTTTTTTTCCTTTCTAGCAATTCCACAATATTTTCCTTAATAAAATATTACATTTTTAACTCCTGACTTGCTCCAAGATGAGCACTTCTACTTTAGAGGGAATGATCAAAAAAAGCTCATTTATTGCTTTCACTGAACTGCACACACACACACACGCACATGCATGTGTTCTGTCTCCCTTGCCCATGGAGGACACCACCCTGGTACCTCCTTTTTCATCAAACAGCCCATCAGTGATAGAATACAGCTGGGAGTTTGTTACTGTAAAATTAATTTTCATTTTTAACACAGCCTGGAATTTGCACCCCTTCCTTACATGACTTCTCTAATCAGGTTTAAAGCAAGTTGACCAAATATAGTCAATATACAGGCTCTCAGTTCCCTAACTAGACCTGGTTTCATTTTACATGATGCAATTAAATACACGTTACTTAAGGTGGGCAGAAACCAAGCCCAGTCCAACATGCATGTCTGGCCCAGCCATTTGGTACCTGCACAGTTAAGAACAAACTCTCAGGTTCACACTCACCCCCACCTCACCCTCAAGACCACAGCAAGGAACCCCCTTCCCTCCTGGTGAGCTGAGACCCCTGCACCAGGTCTAGGGCCCACCACCCACCAGAAAACCAGCGCCCACCTGTCTGGTCATTTCCGAACACTCCTGTGACACAACTAAAGAGCAGTTCTGTACCGTCTTTTCTGCTTCTTTATGTGATTATTGCAACATAATAAATATAACATTTTAACCTGCTGATCTTTTAAAAAAGTAATGCTATAATGCAGTATTGTTCTTTCATGCCAAAGAATAAAATTGTTCTCCATTATGCAAAGCTCATTTGCTGAATATAAAAAGGATAAAGCAGGACCCCCTTAAGTCAACCTACACAACCTCATAAAAGTTTTCGTGCAGCACCATACCTTAAACTCTCTAAGAATATATTCACACAGTTTTTTTTCCCCATGTCCTGTTTCTACAGTAACACACTTAAAACAAATGGACAGAACACAAGCGTTAGAAACAAATCTAGAGTAAACTTTTATGCCCAGACTGAGGAAATCTGAGGAAGTCTTGTCTCCTGGGAAAGCACACACGAGAAATCTTCAGTGATGGTGTGAGCTCTACTGCAGTCTGCAATTATTATCAACAACTGTATCACAACAACTACATAATTGAGGCCAACTAGATATAACACAAAGGTCAGGAAGAATTAATTACCACCACTGAATTCTGTTTAATTCCATAATCTGGAATTCCAGAAAATTATATGAATGCCAAGGCCTAAGTGCACTATGAACTGGGAAGAGAAATACTGAGGGTCTCTGGCTAGCCATATTGAGAAATAAAGTTCTAAACCTTAATACATTAGCATTACCCCATAGATTGCTTAACAACCTTATGTCCTGGTTTCATCCTGCTGTGCATCTAAACCCCTCACAGCCTCTTGCTCACTCTCCCCCAGTGGGATGGGGAAGAGAATCAAAAGGGTAGAACTGAGGAAACTCACAGGTTGAGATAAGACAGTTTAAAGCAAAAGCTGTAGGCACAAGCAAAGCAAAATCAGATGTTCATGAACTCCTTCCCATCAGCAGGCAAGTGTTCAGCCATCTCCAGGAACACAGGGCTCCACCACACTAAGGATGACTTGAGAAGGCAAAAGGTATGACTGAGTGTCTCCCTTCTCCATCCCCCAGCTTTTATTGCTGAGTAATGTGGCCATTCAGCTCAGCTGTTCCACTGTGTCCTCTCAGTTTGTGTCCCCACCCAGCCCACTAACTGGTAGGGGAGCTTGAGAACAGAGGAACGCCTGGAACAGCCCTGTGCCACCAACACTGCCCAGCAGGACCTGAGCAGCCCCTGCCACCAACACTGCCCAGCAGGACCTGAGCAGCCCCTGGCACCAACACTGCCCAGCAGGACTTGAGCAGCCCCTGGCACCGACACTGCCCAGCAGGACCTGAGCAGCCCCTGGCACCGACACTGCCCAGCAGGACCTGAGCAGCCCCTGGCACCAACACTGCCCAGCAGGACCTGAGCAGCCCCTGGCACCGACACTGCTTTCACCACAAATCCACAACACAGCACCCTACTCACTACTACAAAGAAAATTAACCCTCCCCAGCCAAAGCCTATACACCCAACACTGGAAAAAAGGATAACTGTCCAAGTCTCAAGAACACAAAGATTTCTGACACTTTTCTGCTTAAAAAGGTATGTCAAGCGGCACACTTAGCACACTTGGGAAAGGTCAGTATCACTATTTACACATTAATTACGTCACTTTATGTGTAACCATCTGACCTCACCAAGCCGTGGCCACCTCAGCGTGCCTTTCTTCTGGCGGTGGACTTCATAACCAGAGTCTCCACAGTCTGGGGGACAAGGAGGGAGCTTTGAGAGAACCGCTTTCTTCAACTTAACCAACTCCGCGATTCCCACACAGGCTCTGCTGTTGCTACCATTTATTTTAGCCCTTTGTGTTCTTAGATAGAAATTCAGTCGTAACTTAAGTACTGCAAAAACCAAGGAGAACAACAGCGGTACCACTCACCAGCCTCCATCTCCTCAGCGGCTCAGCCTCCAGGCCGGCTCCGGCACTACCGCCATCTTCCTCCCGCCGGGCGCCATCTTCTTCCCTCCTCTACCAGTTGCCAGGCCCCGTCTTTCCAAAGCCAGGAGCTCGAGATTCCGCACCCCAGTCGAGTTCTTTCTTTCTTTCCCCTTCCCGCGCACATTAAGGCTAATTTAACTCCCTTCTCCCCCCTCGCCTCCCAGGCCTCCCCGGCCGCGGTGCCGCCGGGCCCCCCGCCGCCTGGGGCGCGCGCTCCCTCAGCGCCGCGCGGCTCCCGGGGCCGGGGCAGCTGCCGCTCCGCGCAGCCCGGGGGGCCCGGGGGGTCCCGGCCGCCCTCCCAGCCCTGCTCTCCCCGCACCGCCTGCAGCCGCGGGCCCGCCCGCCGCCCCCGCCGTTTTGTTCTCCCCCTTCCTCAAAGCCCTTCCCGCATCCACCGCCCCCCGGCCGAGGCAGCGCGTTCCCCCTGCCCCGCGGTTTGGGTCGGGCCGGCAGCACCTGGGGCTGCAACAATCAGCGGATGGGGAGGGCAGGCAGGTGGAACTCTCTGGATTTTTCCAGCTGTAAGAAATAATGAGAAAACGCCTCAAAACCCTGAATAATGTTCTTACGTACTTGGGAGTGTTAAGCACAGAACCATGTTCGTAACATTAGGAACAGAGGAAATAAGACTTTAAAGAAAAGACGTTTAATCTATTACTATCATCCATACATGGGCTGGTTTTTTTTAAAAAAAGAAATATTCGAATGCAAGGGAACCTTAAATTGTATTCCACCATGACTTCCATCTAACGTGTCCTGTACTCTGCAATTTTAGTCAGCACTGATGACAGGTGGGTGCAGAAAGTGAAGAAAGATTTGACTGAATGGGACGAAAGGCAGAAAAGAATATTTCTGAAGACTGTTTCCTCCAAGAGTACAAACTTAGGAAGTGTTTTCAAGTTTAGTTTAATTAAGCTATAATACCTTCTGTGGAAGTGTTGGTGAGAAGGCTGCTGCACAGCTGGAGTAACAGAGCGAGCATAATTACTCAACACCTCCAATTTAAAAAAAAAAACAAAGTCTTTTGAGATGTTTATACCAGTAGCAAGAACAGTTTAAGTATTAGTAAGCAGTATTTGAGCAGGTTTTTTTGAATATCTGTTACCTGATGGGGAAGGAAAAAAAAAAAAAAGGCAAGCCAGAGCAGGACAAGAACCATACATCAACTAACACTGCTAGCACTGCAGTTTCTCTTATTTGCAAAGCCACACGGAACACAGAATACCATGCATATACAGACATTACCAACTACTTTGAAATACCTGCTCTTCAGTATGAGGGAATTACCAGCTTACCCTGAAAAAGTTTTTCTTCTTGCTAAGTAAATGCTATAAAACAGAAAAATTAGGTGAAGAAGTTGGCTTTATCGATACAGAGGAAAGTGTGTCAACTATAGCGCTCACTCTGGAACCGTGGAGCATAGTTTCTGGCACTTTCGTTCTCCTGTGTTGTGATTAAGTCTATAATAGCTGTCAGTACTGCTGTGTCCCTGGATTTAATATCGTTCCAGTCCACGGGATGTGGGTTTTCTATTTTTTCTTGTAGAAGATCATCGAGCTCTTGTCTTAAATTCTGGAAAGAGTTGGTTGGAATGAAGAAAGAAAGAAAAAAAAAAAAAAGACAGCTAATTAGAGCTAGACACGTTACTACAGCAAGTTCAAATCCCTTTTGCTTTCTGTTCCACTCTTTACACCTGCTGTTCTCCAATCCATTTTAACATCACTATTTTCAGGGTGAAAAAATTAGTTTCACTTTTTATGACTATGACTTTTTAATGACTATTTCAAGATTAAAAATAACTGGGTTTCAAAAAAAGAGTCAGATATGATTTCTAGGATCTAATATTAAACAAAGCTATAGTCAGCTCCTCCACCCACTGGAACTCACTACTGGTAGCTGAAGAGCCACATCCTCATGTTTCCCTATCCGTGTGGACACTTTATGGACTAATCAAGTCATCCTACAGCTTTTGCTATGGAGAACTAGAGATGAAGCTGTTCACATCTCTCACTGTAAGACATGTTATTAACACTTTAAATCCACCCTTTGACTGCTCTGAATGCTCTGAAGCTTCTACAGGTTTTCAATATCCCCTTGAATTTTTCAGCAGAGGCTGCACCAGCTGAACAAGATGAACACCACAATCCTGAAGCCTCAACAGGCACACACCTTCAGCAGATCTCCTGTATTTGTCCATTTTAACTGTCTACTGGGAATACAGTTAAAACCTTATCTCCCCATAGGGGTAAGTCAGCAGGCACACTGTAACATCACCTATGGAAATCTCTAAGAAGAATCAGATACACAAAGTCTCCCATATACATTATTATTAGACATAGTCACCTTAACCAAGTGTGCTATTCTTGCTGGAGACTGGAAAACAATCCATTCATCCACAGCGATGGTGTCCTGGTCTTTGTCCTTCTGGATGGATATATCTCCTCCAAAGAACAGGAGACAGTACGGAGAGACCTCTGTACAATCATACAGGTAAATCTGCAGGACGACAAAACTGTCCAGTCACCCTTCAAAACTTTCTAAGGGATGTCAGGAACCCTTAATGAAACTAGAACTCCACAAGATCATTATTCGGAGTTACTCATAAATGTGCAAGACGTATCTGAAGCAACTCAGCTGGAAAAGTTATGTGCAATCAGATTAAACAGGAGCAAAACTGGTGCCAAATCTGGTTTGATTTCACTGCTTTGTGTGAAGGACTAACTACTCCATAGCAATCAGAGGGAAAAAAAAAGTTTTTTCAGCATATTCAGAAGTGCTACACTGGATTAAAAATAAATAATTACATTCTTATTGGCAAAACCTTAAAAAAATCAACCAAACAAAAAAACCCCAACCCAAACAACCAGAAGTTAGTATATTAGCTATCTGTGGAACAATACCACCAGTATCACAAAGAACATTAGCCAATAGCATGTAAAAGAAATGACCCAAGACAGGAAGCCTTCAAACAAAGGCACTGTTCACATCCCCTTTGAACCTCGATCCAACCTAATGAAAGAGCTACAAAAATAAATGGCACAAATATAAACCTTCACTTACGCTGCTGGTTCTCATCTTCAGATGGTACACAAGCCAGTTATAATGGAACTCTGTTTCTTCCACATTCACAGATTTAGGATGAATATTAACTGTTCCATCTGTCTTGGTGCAAACTTTCACCCTTACAAGAAAAGAAGTTTTCATTTTAGGACTGAAGTAAGATCTTGAAAATTTAGCACTGTCACATCCCAAGTTAAAAAACCCTCCAATTACCCACTAGTGTTCTGAACTCTGAAAGTACAAGGACATTTGAACAAACTTTTAACTTTCCCAAAAGATTACAACTGGATCTACAGTATTCATTTTTAGACATTGGTCTCTGCATTTAAGATGTCTGAATTCTTTGACAAATTTAAACCCTTAATAATTCCTGTCATTCTCTCAAGGAGAAAAAACAAAGTGGCATTCTTTTTCCAAATGAAGGAGTCTCTGAGTTACTGAGTTTGGTTACAGGAACCAAGTTTTGAGCAATTTATTGGAAAACCCACATCAGGAACTTCCACATTTGGATTCTTTGCTCAGCATTAAGCAGTGTCAGTGGGGAGCAAGGGACCAGCTACACCACTGTCACCCAGCCTGAAGGCCCACCTCTTGTTTGCACCACGTGCCTTGGAATCAATCTGACTCAAGGGATAACATCCACCTGCTTTGGTTATACTTACTATCACTTTTCTCCCTAACATCATAATGCCATCAGAAAATAAAAAGCAGAAACCAAGTATGAAGCACAGCTGTTCTCCTCCTTCCCACATTCCAGGTATGCAATTCCCTGGGTGAGGATCACTCAGCTCTCTGCTCCCTCTGGGCAGAAGCATTTTGCACAACATGGAGTTCAGCCTTTGGAACAGACACAGTGGGTGGCAGAGCCTCTCCAAGGCAGTGGTTAGTGTAACAAATCTCTTGCTCAGTGGGCAATACTGAGGTTTCCCGGCCTTACATGGAGCTCCACCATGTGGTACAGAGACAGCTCCAGCGCCTGCACCCTCACCGCACCCCTTCAGCTGACTCCTGCACACTGGGCTGTTTAACAGGGACGCATCAACTGGCTGGCAGTGTGAGCTATAGACAGGATTACAGAATTTAAAGTATAGCTTTGACTACCTATTCCTACTCTTTTCATTCACATAATCACTTGGGGGGTTTTTATTTGTTTCTCATTTATAGGAATGATGATTGCTCCAAGCCTGCTGTTTTGACATGACACACCCAGAAAAATTAATCCAAGTGTTCAACCCTTCATTCCATCTTAAATCAGACCCATAAAGAAGGATGTCTGACTTCTGATGAGTGTACTGTTCCTGTTGGTAACAGTTAATAAGAATAAATGGTCTGATAACATAAATGATAGGTCCACAGACCAGAACTTGTGGGGTCTATCATGCCCAGTAATAAAGATAGTTTTTCAACTACTGCTGTAGATCAGAGATGATGGTAGGACTCCTTTAGCAGCAGTGCTGTTGCTACCTTGAAACACTATCCATAGCATGGTATGGTGCACAGAAGTTATTTCACAGATTAGCAGGTATCCACAGGTTACAAACCAACATCAAACCAAACTCTTACATTTTTCTCTTTTTGCTGAAGCTTGGTCGGATCTTTGCAACTTTTGGATATAAACCAGCACAGATGACTGCTTTGAGCAACTTCTCATTATCTGTAGAGGACAGCAAAGTAAATAACACAGTTTTGCAAACTGAGATTTCAGCTATCAGAAATTTTCCATTTTCTTCCACTGTTTACCTGAGTTGGTATTGGACTTGGGATCCTTGGGGTCTCTGCTATTCACAAATCCAGCTGCAAGAAGATGCTCAGCAAACTGTCCTTTCATGTTATGCAGCATCTGGGAAACAAGAAAAATCGTCCCAGAATGATGCTGTGCCAAAAAGCTCCTCCTCTTTTCCCCACAGAAGTGATCCTAAAGACTTGTCAGGGTGTTACCTGGAGTGTATTTGGAGACAGAAAATACTCCCAGCAATAGTCTTTCTCAGTTCTGAAGCCACGACGCCGAGTCTCCTCCCAGCCCTACAAATTAGAACCATAATTCAAAAGTGTTTGTAGGTGAACATGCACTAAAAAATTAACAGCAGCAAAACACAGAGATCAACAAACTATAATAAAGTTACATTTGTCTCTACAAAAGTAAATCCTCTGACCTCTTTGCTTATATTTATGCAGCACAGAGTAGAAAACCCAACTTCACACCATTGTGAATGACAAACTTCCTTTTTCCACGGAGAGGACTGAAATAGAGCCAAGTTTGCCAGAACTTCATTTGTTGCTATAAACAGTGCTGGGCTGATACTGCAACCCAGGCCATTTCTTTCTTCTTCTTCTTGTCCCAACACTGCACCAATGCATCTCCAACACTCCTGAACCTGGCCTCAGCATCTTGTAGAGGCCAGAAGGACTAGAATTAAAGACTTCAGCAAGGTACCTGCAACGTTGTTTTCTTTAACTTTCATAGACTTATCCACAAAAAAGTAGGCTACCGAGCCTGAAGACAAGATTCCTCAACACTAGAAGGGTGATAATGATTTTCACAGCATAAATTGATATTTTTTTTCCTTAAGAGTAATCCCTATTACTCAAAATTCTAGAAGACAAAAGCCAAACCATTAAAACTTGCCTACCGTGAAAGCATTCACCACAGTCAGATGATCACTTTTAGTGTTCTTTGACAGTTCCTTTCTTCTTGCATCTGCTACTTTCTCTTTGCCCTAAGAATAATGAGAACCTATAAAATACTCATGACTGATACACCACTCTTCCTAATTAAGGTACAAATATAAATATACAGCAATACTTCGTATGCTACACAGAGGAAAATTAAAGCTATTTCTGATGTTCTGTAGACAAAGACTACTTCATGGCATGTGAAGGCAATCTTCTACTAATGAAAATGTAATTAACATTAAAATAAGACTAAAGTGCTTTTAAGGTGTAACATCTCAGTAAGTCCCAATGTCCTTCTGAGATTCCTAAAATTTTATAAAAACTTTACCAGAGGAATGACAAAAGGGTCCTTGAAGCTGAGGCTAGCTGCAATTGTGAGCACTGGATCCAAGCAGCAGAACAGAGCTCCAAAGAGGATCATTTTTCCAATATGCGGTTCAACTGGTAATCGTGCTAAATGGACACCCAGGGGAGTCAGTTCTTCTTGTTTGTCCAAAGCATTCTGACAGAAGAAGAAAAGCAGAAAGAATGAACACAGTATTTGAAATGGGGAGTATCTCCTCCAAACAGCCAGCAGTGTCTCTAGAGAGCAAAGGACAGCCTAAGAGCTGGAGAAGGCAAGTAGTTTTAGTGAGATACTGCAAGACAGTGACCAAGGAAGTTATGGAGAAACAGAAATGGAGAATTAGAGCCAAGAAAACAGCAACCATCTTCAATTTTGTTGCAAGTGATCTAGGGCTGAGTGTCTTCTGGAAGAAGGTATGAAACATTATTAACTCTTGAGTGTCTTCCTGTTCTCCTGATTAAACTTATTTTCAGACTTGCATCTTGCCCTCAACATCATTTGTTTTTATTTACTCTGCCCTTTGCTACTGGACAGCATTGTCACAGAACACCATATGTGAGTTTTATCTAAACATTTACAGAATCCTGCCATCAGTCTCAATACTGCCCTTCATCTAAAGCACGTATTTCAATTTATTGCTACAACTGATTGGTACAAATAATATCAGGGCAAGAAGTCAGCAGTACAAGTGTGTCATTGCTCTCCCTTTCCCCAGCACCCAAAGGGGCACTGACATACAAGATCTTGCTCCTATCTACCTTATTTGCCCACAGAAGAAGTATCTCCAACTCTTCACTCATCAGACTGGGATGGGAAGGCTCTTGGCTGCAGCCATGAGCAGGATGTCACAGAAGCAGTGAGTTAAGAAGTGTCTGCAGGGAACATTCACTGCAGCCCACAAACATGTATTATGTGAGGTTATTGCCTCTGTTCAGTGAGGATATGCAAGGGGTCTACACAGTATGATAAGGGGTTGCAAATGTCTAGACCTTTACAGTCAGAACTGCCTGTAAACAAGGCAGTAACATGGTGCTGCACAGCTTTTTCCTTACATGTACATCAAGCAATACCTTACCAGCTCCATCAGATGATTTATGGCCAACATCACAGCATCACGGGATGGTGGATCCATGAGTTTGCTCAGAAAATGGGCAATTCCACCAAGCTTTAGAATCTGAAAGAAGAAAAAACACAACCAAAAACCTGCAGCAATTGTGGAAAGATGACTACCTAAAATTAGTAAGCAGCAACCACAGTATTTGAACAATAATTCACAGCTTGAGTTAGAATCTGAATTAAGAACTAAGAACAAAAAGAAAAATGTATTAATGATTAAATTTGAAACATACTGTTCACTCAGTATCCATACACATAGGATCTCTTAGGCATGCATCAGGATTTAAATACAAACTGCCAGAAAGGAAACTCATGTCTGTCTTAAAACTACTTTTTAGTAAAATTCTTTTAAGACATCATATCCCTTGACTCACTGGCATTTTCACTGAAGCTCCTCTGATGGAATGACCATTGGGGGCAGAGTGGGGGGAAGCACTGTTCAAATTTTTAACAGACTTCAGTTTTTATTTATACTGGACAATCTTCTTTTTCCTGGGTTGGATGCATCTAGGTACAAGTGTGCACTCTGCAGAAGTTGTGCCACTGATAGCTAAATATATTGTCCTGGTGTAACAGAATTTTGACTTGAAGACAACCCTATTCTCACACCTGCATTCACTTAATCTCCCAATCTCTTACTCCAGTGATAAAATAATAAACACATTGGAAGATTCATGTGTTTACCTTGATTTGTAAACAGAGTTCTTCTAAAGGCGTCCTCAAGATCTCTGGTAACTGATAATCATCTAGAAGGCTGGCACGCAGTCCGTTGTAGAGATGGTAACAGTGGCCTGGCTGAACCCTGGAATTATTTAAATAAACAATTGTATTTTGGTGTTTTTTTTCAGAGAATCACAGATGGTTTGGGTTGGAAGGGACCTTAAAAGACCACCTCGTTCCAACCCCCTGCCATGGACAAGGACACCTCCCACCAGCCCAGGTTGCTCCAAGCCCCATCCAGCCTCACCTTTAACACTTCCAGGGATGGGGCAGCCACAGCTTCTCTGGGCAACCTGGGCCAGGGTCTCCACCCTCACAGCAAAGAATTTCTTCCTAATGTCTCACCTAAATCTCCCTTCTTCCAGTTTAAGAAGAACTTGTCCTCCTTGTCCTATCACTACATGCCCTTGACACTGTGACGTGCTGATTGTTTGTTTCTAACCAGCTTTCCACAGCACCGCACAGAATCAGAACTGAAGTGTGTTCAATTGCAAAAGCCATTTCAGCTTTCTGGAACACAGGCCCACCCACAGGAAAAAAGGCCCTGCAGAACACAGAAACCTATTATCTGCTCAAAAGGAGTCATGAAGAGACCAGAGAAGAACTGTACAAGAGAGAAAATATTCCACAAGGTATTTCTTGGGAGAGAAGTTTTTAAAAAAATGTGGTATATAGCTGAGTGCAATGAATTTGTGGTCAGTTTTCTCTTCTTTGTAGCATGGACTCACAGCTGAGGTGTGGAGGCTCACCTTCCTGCCCGGCCTTTCCTCTGCTTGGCATTAGCTTTGCTAACCCACTCTGCTGCCATCGTGCTGATGTTGTTCTGGGTGTCAAAGTGAGTTTCCTTTATTTTTCCACCATCTATAACGAACACGACGTCATCTATTGTGATGCTGTTTAAAAAAGAGGGGAGACATTGCAACTTTTCATCTTTGCAAGCCTAACCTAGGATTTGAAAGAGGTTTATCCCCTTTCTTCATCTCTTGATCCCCTCCCAAATTGTGAGCCAACAATTAAAAAAAAAAAACTGTGTTTGGAATTTCATTAAGAATTACATTACTAAGCAGTTCAAGAGAGAATTCCATTTATTCTCCTAGGTCTGGCATAAGTCACCAGATGGGGTTATGAAGCCTGCAGAGAGGACAGGCAGCTCAGATTTACCATGTACAACAAAGTGAATCATAAGAGTAACATGATGTTTCAATTGTTTAAAACAAGTAAAGGAAAACAATGGTTTACTCTATACAATTTTTAAAGATAAACTGTTATAAATGGATGGCATAAACATAAAAAACCTATTTTTGGAAACATTAAACAGGTTTATAGTTTAAATGATCCCTTGCATTTATTTTGTGCAATGCATAATAGCATTTTTTGGCCCGTAGAGCTGGCTATTTACCTAGTCTCTGCAATGTTGGTAGCAATCACGATTTTCCTTACTCCTGGCGGGGTCTTCTTAAAAACCTGTAATTATCCACAGCCCATTTACATGTTGGGTTTTGGCAAACACATGTAATTCCTTTTTTTTTTTTGGTAGTTGTAAAATATTACAATAGAAGAAAAGCTTACCTGAGTCTGATTAACAGTGGGCATCAATGAATGTAAAGGTATGATAATAAACCTATCTGAAAATTAAAAATCAGTAAAAGATATGGTGTAAGCACAGAAACTTTGAGTTTACAGGGAAGTCAACTGTGCAGAACAGAGAAAATGTGCTGCAAGTCAGTCTACTGTTTCTTAGTCTGAATTCACAAATATATGTAGATAATGGCAAATTCTAAAGTAAAATAAAGGATTTTTTTACTATGCTACAATGACAAGAAAATACATGAAGTTATGTACAGTAATTTACATTTAATTTTTAAATTATCAGATTATTTAATGATTGCTCAAGTTAAATAAATAAACTGAAATTCTTTACCTATGGAACATACACAACATGAACTGTAAGACAACAATCTGAACACTCAAGAGCACAGTTAGACAAACCATGAGTTATGCAAACAGGATGAATTATCTCTGACAGGCATGGTGTATTTTAGTGTCTGGTTAGAAAAGCTTCTAAGAGCAAACAGGATTTAAAAGAACTCTCAGCAAAGCAGTAGACAAAAGCTGCTGAAGCATCCAGAGAAGAGGAAATGAACAGAGAATGAAAAAAGAGTTTAGTTTTGGATGGAAGTTACCAGAGCTACAAGAAAAAGACCAAAGGAAATAGATGCAGGACTGAGATTCTTTCTCAGATTTCTCCTAGACTGAGGAAAATGCATTATTATCAGGTAAAAGATACCTCAGAAATACAAAAAATGCTGAACACACTGCAATCATTTTGTGAGATGAGAAAAAGCAATGAACCCAATGCAAACCCAGCAGTCCCATGCAAAAATTAAAGAGTTTGCCACTAATGCTACTGCTAGAATCCCCATGTAAAATTTAGTTTTTACCTGACTTAAACATGACTTGTGACATCAAGAGATCATGCAAAGTGCTGATGTTGTCCCAGCCTGGAAGAAACACTAGAATTGCACCATCCTATGGATAAAAGAGGGAGCAAAGGGAGAAGAGGTTGGAATAAATTACATGCTATGCAAAGAACCAGCTACTTGTGCTCTTGTACATAAATATATATATATGTAGGATATGTGGCATTTGAAACCTCATTGCCTCAGATCTGGTTTATGAAATTGTTTTCTAGAAAAGAGTTGTCTACATATATTTATCTGATCATAATAAATAAACACTTGATTTTTTCTCCTGCAGTGTTCTAAATAGAGCCATGTCAACACTAGAAGAATTTGAGCTGTAAATTAACAGAAACTAGTGTATCATTTTCGACACAAGAACAAAATATGAAACAGCAACTCATCCTCATTATTCACAGTGATCTACCAACTGAAATATTAAATTATTTGATATTTTTAATAATCAAAATTCTCTTTAAGGAATCAAAGTGTCAGCTCTTCCACAGATGTTTTTGAACACAGAAAAAATATTTAACTTCAGGTTATGACAACCTGTATACATTATACCTGTGGAAACAGAAGTTATTCTTACTTCATGTTTGTCATTGCTTCAGGCACAGGGTCCTTCTGATATTAATATTCTGATAGTGTTATGTAGTAATAACAAGTTAAGGCCCATTTAGGGATAACTATTAATACCCACAAGCCTAGGAGGGTTACTCAGGTCTGTGCTCCCCCTTAAACATGGATTCTACCGCATTTCAATAAACACACTAACTAACCCCACATGAAACTCAAGACTTCAACAGTGATTTATTGTTTAGATAATTTAAAGCAACAAGATCACTTCTGACAAGAGCAAACCAAACTTATTCTCCTTTATATCTGTGTAACAAGCCAAACTACCTCTCAGCTCTGACATTCCCAACAGCCACTGACCACAATTCAGTCCCATCATTACAATGTGATGACAGGAGACAGAACGTACCTCTTCTTCCAGAACGATGTGTCTGATCAGTGCTGCTATAAGGTCAAGGTCAACCTTGTCATCATCCATCATTTCCAAGGCGTCTATTGTACCCGCTGAATACCTGCAGGCATGGGAAGCACACACACTGGTACCTCACTGACACAGCCATGCACTCCTGGTTCTGCCACAAGACACCTGTGTGACCCACTACTGGCCCCTTTATTGCTTTGGCTGTTCAGTTACTGCACCTCCAGCCTGCTCTTCAGATTTAGCCTAGTGCCATTATCGTTCAGAATAGCAAGTTTAAGAACCATCATGTAATAAAAAGCACAGTAATTGTATTCAGCCCTAATTTGTATTTCTCAGTTAAGAAGTGACTAAAAACTTTAAAGAGAACAACCTGCCCCGCAGCTGCCGCAAGTAGCCAGGCCACTGCTCCCTGTACAGCTCCTCCTTCTCTTCTTTCTCTGGCCTGCTCACATGCCCCTGCATGAAGCCCTTCTTCCACCGCGGCCGGCGGTCTGTGCTCTCGGGAGTGTACCTTTGCATTGAAATAATAAACAATTAATATTTGAAACCCAAGTAATTTCAAGCCAGCTGCACAGTCCTTCTCCAAACTATGGACAACACACCACGCTTTAGCTACACCATGTAAGTACGACTCTCACATTTCCTTTCTGAAAGTAAAACTACTTATAAAACAGGTGCCATCTCTAGTAAGCACGAGGACATGCAGAAAAACAAATCTAAACAAAGACTAGTTTGATTTAGTTGCTTGAAAATTCACAACAAAAGACAGGGTTTTATTCCTCCTCAAGCCACCATTTCCAGATAGTCATATGCCACTTTTAGTCACTGTAAAAGCTGATGAACTTCCCTTGAAAGGCTTCCTGTTGAAAAACACAGCTAATTCTTCCACAGGTTATTTATACCAAGATAATCTTTGAAAAGAGATACCCCAAAATATTGTCTAGAATAGTGTTCAGAAAATACACTTACCTCAACTTCTCAATTACATCTTCGAGAAGATATTCCACCACAGGGAAAGTGAACCCAGGTATGTGAATCATTGGACAATGATCTGTCGAGGCACAACTCAGTTTTTAAACAGAAAATACAATACTATGCTGAAAGATCAGAGGCAATAAACTTTCTTCACTATTTTTGCAATATAGTTGACAAGGCTACAGGGTTTTTTTCTGTTTATTTTGGAATTGTCATGGAAGACACTAACTTCCAAATGCAGCTGCTGAATAACAAAAGCATAGGTAGCAAGCAGTGTGTTGTTCTCCAGCACGTGCAGCTACGGGATGAAGCTGGAAGACTGGACACCTAAAGGCTTCAGTCTGGTTGCCCAGTCACACCAAGACTTCAAAAATATGTCAATATTAAATATGACAACACCAGAGATACTGTTTCCACAAAGTGTCTGAAAAGCAAATACAGAAGCAACATGTGCTCATGATGGAAACCAAGGAAAGAAGCATCTCCAGCAGCTGGCAACTATTGGTAAAATTGGAGTAATTACTTCTTTTGATAAAGATCAATCCTAAAATTTCAGACCTGCATTATACTGTAAAAGTCTAAATTACTGAAGAGGAACATTCACAGGAAGCATTTCACCTACCAAAGTACTCTGAAAACTTCTCTGCATTTAAAGTTGCACTCATTAGTATTACTTTCAGATCCAAACGAACATTCAGAAGGTCTTTAATAATGCTCATTAGAACATCTGACTGAAGATTTCTTTCATGAATTTCATCAAGTACTACATGACTAATGCTGGACAAGTGCCTAAAATAGAAGAGCAGGAAGTTAAATATTTGCTGTTAGCAAAATTAAAAAAAACAGACTTGAAACTGTTACAAACAGGTTGGTGGTCACATTCTTTCATAATTCCATTCAGTTTCTTTTTAAATAGGAAAACTTACTTATCTGACTGGAGCCACTGTAGGACAATTCCTGTGGTACAGTATAAAATTGAACCTTGTTTCCTTGGTAACCGACTGAAAGAGATACATTAAGAATGGCTCAGTTCTCCTCTGTATTTTACAAAGTACATTAAAAGCTTAAAATGCAGATAGTAATTTCAGACACGATGAAGTATGGCTCATCCTCTGACTTGCTCACTTACAGTTCAATTGGAGGAACAAGGAATTAAAACAGTATTTTTCTTGATAGGGAATGAACTACTTGTAATCTGACAGGAGCCCTGGCTTCCCAGGCATCCTATTTCATCACTTGCACATTGATCTGCATTTTATCTGATCACTGATCTGACCCCAAACTCTTGCAGCTCTAAGCACAGATAACAGCTCAATGCACAGCAGTGTAACATTCCTGACTGGGGAGCAAAGAAAAATAGAAATGAGGTCCTGTAAACCCAAATGAAAATGCTGAAAGGATTAAGTTGCCATCTCCCACCAGCAGTCTTGCTTCAACAAGAACTGAGATTCCATCCTTCTCTGGCAACATTTTAGATCAATTTTTTTTTTAATTACAGCTGATTTCAAATGTCATTGCTTCTGCTCCATGGCACGAGGTCTATGAACTCTGGCCAACGGACCCAACTTTACTGCCTGATCCCAGAGGAATCACCCAACAGGGAAACACAGCAAATAGTTTCCCCCAGAAATATGGCTCAGAGCATTCTTTCCTTTAGCATTTCCATTTTTTGTTGAAATTCATGGATTAGGGACATCAATTGTATCTCTATCTATAGCAGAACCTTTCAGAAGAGCTGAAAGAAGGACTTACAAGACAAAATATAACTTGGTGCTAGCCTCTGTCACATGCTGCATGAAATACAGTAACTGCACTCCAACTTTTGGCTAAATTTCAGACACCTTATTCCCTACACCAGCTACGGAGAAAATACTAGAATGAAAGCACTCCCCTATGTTAAGAACTACTTCCCAAACTTCCTTGCTTAAGTAACAATAGCTGCTACTTTCCAGGAACGCACAAACTGCCACGGGAGCCTCTCTCACCTCTGCAGACGAATTTGATACCCTGTGCTCTTGCCATTCCCACATGCTTCTGCCCTTTCAGCAGCAACTCTCTCAGCCACCTTGGAAAAATGAATACAATCAAAATAGTGCATTAAGGAAAACTTAAAAAAAAAAACTGAGTAGCTAATCTATGATTTAGCTACTCATCAGACGGAAACACCTAGAACCAAGATGTCACTTAAGTAACAAAGAAACACCCTGAAAACCATTTTCTCCTCCACTGAGAACAGTGTTTTCTGTCAGGAATTCCAGAGGTTTGCAAGCCAGGACACATTTTAAAGGAAGACAACCATTGAAGCATTTACAATACACTCACCCTTTCAGCAGGGCCAGCTTCTCCTCAGAGGAAGTCAGGTTCTCTAACCACTTGACACTCCACTGTCAAGAAGATTAATTACTGTGCGCTTCTTTCTTGCTCATTAAAATACCTCTAAGGGGCCTGACACAACATTAGTGTTCACCTTAATTCACATTTGCACTGCCCAAATCCATTAAATTCAGATATAAACCATGATTGAGCTCAGGGAAGAAGGAGGCTTGCAAGGCCAGCCCTCTGTTAACAAATCAGTGTGTGAACAGAACTGTTATTTGCAATGGAACCTGAGGTGACTCCAAACAAGGTCACATGCAGCCACTTCCACTGCCTGCTACACATGGAATGTGTTCACTGAGCTTTGAACCCAGTGGGAGCACATGTGATGGGACAGCAGCTTCTTCAAGAGGTGCACAGTACCTCTCTGGTCATTTATATTTCTTTTTCCAGATCTTATCATCAAATAATTTAGCAGATTGCACACTCAGTTCATCAGCTTGCCCATGGATCCTAGGCCCAGTAAGAAAAAGATTTTCATTCCATGATTCTGAGCAAGGCAGTAATCTGTCCTCATTTTTTCTTACTGGGAAAAAAAAAAAAAAAATCACAAGAAACAAGTTCCTCAGTTTGTCAAACTGACACTTACAGAGATGGCACTGATCCTCCTGGGCTGGGTACAAACAATCCTGCACATGGAGCCCTGCCCTCGCTCGATGTAATCATCCAGGATGAACTGGGTCACCTGGGTTGTCTTTCCACAGCCAGTTTCTCCACTTATCACAGTCACTCGATTGCTGTTTATAAGGTTTACAAGCTCCTGTTTCCAAAAAGAGAGGAAAAACCACTCACTGTATTATTGTTCAAAACAGATTTTACAAGATTTTGACAATTCTGTGTTACTGAGAAGTTAGAAGAAAGCATGAGAAGGGAAGCTCAGTAATTGTTCCCTGAACCTGCAGAAGAAAACAACACCACTCAATTGCTGTTTCGTACAGGCAACATCAAATGAAGTATTAACTTAAATTAGTACTAACTCATACTGTCACTGATGTCTATTATACTTTGGCAAACTAACGGCATTAAGATCCAGCAGTACAGCCAATAAGTCTGTGATTAAAAAAGAAAATGTTTAACCTGCATTATATTCAATTATAAATTGAATTCGACAAATATAAATTGAGTTCAACAAATGGCCACAGTTTTATATATATAAGAAAAAGAAGGCATGACAATTTGTGCAGGGGACAATTATTCTAAGCAAAATCCAAATAACTAGGAATGTTCTAGAATTTTAACGGGCAGAGAAAGAAGAAAAGACATATACTTGAAAAAAATAATTTAAAAACCCTTAAATGTATCTGGCTCTCTACACCATGTCCATGAACGGTTAAAGGTTGGACCAGATGATCATTCAGGTCCCTTCCAACCTGGCATTCTGTGATTCCAGGAATGCTGCTGCCTCTGCTGATTAAACTGTACATGGCCCCAGAGAAACTTCACAGGTATCCTGGAGCAGGGAACCTGAGCTGCTTTCTGGGAAGACATCAGGCCCAATGTCATGACCTGGGAGGCTTCAGCACCTCCAAAAATGGCACCCCAGGTGTCCTGTTAGTCCCAGTTACACACCTGTCTTCTCCTGTTCTACAACAGAAACACATATTCTTCCAAATTAAATTCACATTTACCTCTTTCATCCCATACGAAGGGAGTTTCTCTCGGAATCTCTGGAGAAAAAGAAAGTAACAGCACATCTCTTAAAAACCCTTTCAAGACTGAAGGCATGTAATAGATTTCATCTGTGATCTAGGCTAAACTGAAATAACATGACAAACTTAGATAAAACACAAGCCCACCAGAAACAGGTTTAATTCTTTGACAACTTTATAAGCTGCTACTAGATAACAACGTCACCTACATTTTTAAGAGGCAATTCCTGCAGAATCCACTTTTTGGGCTTTTGGTCTTAGACATAAACGCTGGGAAACAATCAGTTAAAAAACAAACAGAAAACCTTACACAACTGGACGAGGTGAAAGCTTAAAATTCTACATTTTATGCAATCAGAAACTGTCACTGAAAGCCTGTTTTATAATCACTGTCATACTGGTGGGTATGCGTGAGTAATTTTTAGACAAAGTAACATCACAACAACTTCCTAGAAAATAAATGGCAAGAAGTTGTGTTCTCTGGTTAGTTTAACTAAAAAAAGACCCCAACAAAACAAAAAACCAAAACCCAACAAACAACCCATAAAAACAATAAAAAGCTTTCTTCTTAAACACATGGAAAAATACCTGCATTTCAATGTATCTAGGATCAGATTTCTTCTTTCTTAAGTCTTCTTTAAGTTGCTCATCTAAATCAGCATCCTTCTCATTCTTTTCAAAGAGATATTCCACATCCCGATCAAGAAATGTTTTTTCCAAGACTGGTCTCTGTCTCACAGGAGCCTTTTCAGCACCTGGTTTCACTTTTGCAGGCTGTTCTGGAGTAGGTCTGAAATAGGTGCAGAGAACAAGACACATCAAAGACTCTCCAAGACGTGCCTGGCTGCTGCACACTGGACCATTCAAGGCCAACCTTAAATCTGATTTTGAGACCCTGCACCCAGAAGTTCCTTGACCATCAGCCAGTGAGAGCATGGCATACACCATTAAAACAATTAGTCTAAAAATTATCAGCCACCAAGAATTTTGCATCAGTACCTAGAAATGTAACGTGTTCTTTTGTATCAAAATGAAAGTAACGAAGCCTCAAAACAACCCCAGAGGATCCCAGTTCCACCTGCTCTCAGAGCCACTGTCCTGGGACCAGGTTGTTCTGCCCAACAGAGACCTGACCAGCTCAGTTCCCTGACAGACACACCTGGCTGAGCTCTGCACTGCAGGTATTTAAAACCCTTGATGTGCTAAGAACAGACCCATTTCACAGAGGACAAGGATACATTCCAAGACTGCACAGTAACTGAAAAATGAAGTCAAATGCCCTTATGAAAGAGTAATTCCAAAGGCCAGGGGAGCTGAGAAACTCCAGGCATCTGCTCTACATCTACATCACCTTCTACAGCTACCTGAGAGGATGCTGTAAAGAGACCAGCAGTGGTCTCTTCTCACAGGTGATAGAACAAGAGGGAATGGCCTCAAGCTGCACCAGGGGAAGTTTAGATGAGACATTAGGAAGAACTTTTTCACTGGAAGGGTTGTCAGACACTAGAACAGGCTGTCCAGGAAGGTGGTTGAGTCACCATCCTGGATGTGTGTAGTTGTCCAGATGTGGTGCTTGGGGACATGGCTCAGTGCTGGACTTGGTAGAGGGGTTAGTGGCTGGACTCCATGATCTTGAAGGTCTTTTCCAACCCAAGTGATTCTGTGATTCTGATAGGCTTGGAGACCAACTACAGGATTTTGTGATTTTGAGTAACAATCTGGCACCCCAAACTGAACAAGAATCAGGAAAAGGGTTTTACAGCAATTTTACCAACTGTTTCAGGATGATGATACACACAGAGAAAACCGAGTATATCTGTTAACCTATTCCACTCACTAAACACAGGTATTTTCTGATACATCTTCCTACCCGTTTGCGGGAAGACTGTTCAACTGAAAGTAAATAAAAGCGTTAGCAATTGTTTCTCTTTACCCTTCTTCATCCCCAGACCACCAGGACATGGACTCTTGCTCCTTCTCACTTTTAGTCTGGACAGTACTCAGCAGCTGCACGATCTGCTCCTCCCGGCGCTCGTCCATCCGCACCACAGCTCTCTGGGAACGAGAAACAACACAGCCCTTGACAACCGCTCCCTCCCGCCCCAGCAGCGTGGGAAGGGCTGGGCAGACAGGGTGCAGGGCAGGGCAGGCAGGGCAGGGCTGGGCAGGCAGGGCAGGGCAGGCAGGGCAGGGCTGGGCTGGGCAGGCAGGGCAGGGCAGGCAGGGCAGGGCTGGGCTGGGCAGGCAGGCAGGGCAGGCAGGGCAGGCAGGGCAGGCAGGGCAGGCAGGGCAGGCAGGGCAGGGCAGGCAGGGCAGGGCTGGGCTGGGCAGGCAGGGCAGGCAGGGCTGGGCAGGGCTGGGCAGGCAGGGCAGGGCAGGGCTGGGCAGGCAGGCAGGGCAGGCAGGGCTGGGCAGGCAGGGCAGGGCAGGGCAGGGCAGGCAGGGCACGGCAGGGCACGGCAGGGCAGGCAGGGCAGGGCTGGGCAGGCAGGCAGGGCAGGCAGGGCAGTCAGGGCAGGGCAGGGCTGGGCAGGCAGGGCAGGCAGGGCAGGGCTGGGCAGGGCTGGGCAGGGCAGGGCTGGGCAGGCAGGGCAGGGCAGGGCTGGGCAGGCAGGGCAGGCAGGGCTGGGCAGGGCTGGGCAGGCAGGGCAGGCAGGGCAGGGCTGGGCAGGGCTGGGCAGGGCAGGGCAGCGCAGCGCAGCGCAGCGCGGGACGCAACCGGCAGGACCGCAGGCCCCGCGGCCGCCCTCACCTGCTGTCGGTCCGTCTCCTTGCTCTTCTGGCCCTGCTTCCGCGCGTACCACAGCCCGATCTCGCGGCCCTTGAGGTGGCTGGGGTGGCGGCCCCGGCCGCCGCCGCGCCCGCCGTGTCCCCCCGCGGCGAAGGAGCCGCCGGAGGAGCCGCCCTCGCCATCGCGGCCCCGGCCCCACTCGCGGCGCCGCTCGGAGCTCATGGCCGCCGCCCGCCGGCTCGCGCCGCCGCCGCCCGCCCCATCCGCCGCCTCACTTCCGCCCGCCGCCCTCGCCGCGGGTTCGAGTCCCGCCCGCGGCGCCGCCAGGCACGGAGCCAGGCTGCCGGGAGCGTTCTCGGGAAACACTGCCTGCTGGGCTCCGTCCTCACCCCGCGGTCATCGCCTCCCCGCGCACCAGGCGGGCACCCCTGCCACACCTGCACGGGCCAAAGAAGCCCGTCCCAAGGGGCGGAGCGGGTGGGACCCCAGGTGGGAAACGCATCCCGCGGCTCCGGGCTGAGCCCTCAAGTGCGTGGCCCGAGCTTGCCCCACGCAGGCGAGTTTGCCTTCGTTAGCCTGTGGGTGAATACAAATGGGGGCGGTGAGCAGCTCCAGTCCTGCGGCGCAGACGCAGCAGGCCTGGACTCGGGAGGCACGGGGGCCTTTCCACGCCTGCACCGCGGCTCCCGCCCGCTCCCCCCGCTCCCGCTGCCCAGCGCCCCGCACAGCGACCGCCTGCACCGCGCGGGGGCTGCTCCCTCCCCCAGGGCAGAAGGTGCGGCTCTCCTTTCAGTGAGGCTCCTCACACTCCAATGCCTCATGAGGAAACACGAGACTTGTCAGGCAAACGCTGAGAAGGAGACAGGACAAAGAGGATCCCACGTTCCAGCTCTCAGCCTCACCCCTGCAGACCCGCAGTCCTGTGCTCAGCACTCTCTCTCCGAATAAAAATGACGTGTGCCAAGACTGCAGGCCTTTAAAATTAGTTTGTTCTATAAAACATAGAGTGCACAACATACAGGAGTATTCAGATACGGGCACCATAATTCTTGTAGGAGCTGCTGGTTGAGTCTAGAACAGCAGAATTTATTCTGCTCTGAGACATCTAAATCTGCAACACTCATTAAGAGAGACGAACGTAACACTCAAAGCCTCATCTTGGAAATCATTACAGTGATACATACTGGGAAGTGAAATCAAGTTCCAGTATCTATGCATCAATCCCAAATCTATACAGGTAAAATAACATACAGGTAACATTTTTTTTTAATATATATAAAATTACCATATTTTGAAATAATATATAATATTTTGGCACCTGGCTCTCCCTTTTATTTCAAGAAGCACAATCCTTTGAGACATTTGGGATTTGGGGGCCTGGCCCTGCTTATTACAGATTTCTTTTTCTTGTAATTCCATCAATGTAATGTTATTCTCAGCGTACATGAGTGCTGCTGAACTGAAACCCTGACCCACTGGATATACTGCTTACCAAAGGTTATCTCAAACATTATTTTTCCCAGTTTCTTGTTTTCTATCCTCTGCATTTTCCAAAAGCCCCATGCCCTCAGAGCAGGGAAGCCCAGGCGCGGATTCAAGTCACGTTTTCCCAGGGATTATTTCCCGTGGGTCCCTGTGGTGTCTGAACAGATCCAAGGTCTCTTTCAAGTCACCTTCCAATGGCCACTGACAAACACTTTGCCCTCAAATGCCAAACTGCCACTGAGCTACAAGGAAAGGTCAGACAGGGGAAGAACAAGAGAGGAGGAAGAACATTTTTTTCCTTAAAAACGATGACAGCAGAACTGTTTTAAAAATCAAGTCCAAACACATTTCATGCAATGGTAACTGCAGACACCTTAATGTGAATAAACAATCCAGGAGCACATTTTCTCACAGAGCAAGTTTTCTGGTGCTCTGCAGAAGGAGCTGGTATCTACTCATTAATTACAACTTGGGTTTTCAGACACTTTAATTTTTTTAATGAGGTAAGTAATTTAGAGCAAAAAATAAAATAATCAGACATTTGTACATTATCGAATTTACAGACTCATTAAATAAAATGTATGTTTTATTACAGCAGCAGGACAACACTACAATTAGGTCAAGCTCTGGGTCATGGCTGTGCAGAATTTAAATGCCTCCAAATTGTAATCCTTTGTAAATATATCCATCACAGATTAGCACATAAGCATGTAATCCTGTTAACATAGTTCAAATCACCTGCAGGGAAACCAAACTCCTGGCCAAACTCAAGTTGTGATGGACTGCACCCTCCATCACAACTTTGATACCTTTATCTGGTCAAGTGTGTCTGTTGCTATGAAGATAACTCCTGTGTTCCAACTACAGAACACAAAGGAAAGCAGCAGAGACAGCAGAATCCATCTCTCTGTGTGGATCTACTCAAACTGATTATTTCCTCTACTGTAGTTTCTTGTTAAATCTGAAATACAACATAGCATCTTAGTGGAACTAAGGGCTTGAGGCAACCCAACAAGAGCTCCTGTGTTCACCTTGGAAAGGCAGCACAGGGAAAGCACAACTTGCAGAGTGATCCATCTCTATCACAGGGCCCTGCAGCCTTCGACCCTGCTTTTCTTCAGCACTACATCACTGTCACACCAGCACAGCCCACTGCTCGCCATGGCAGCCCTGACTGATGCTGGTGCAAGTCTCCTGCTTGGTTTCCTGCCTCCACATGGAATGCTGACTGCAAATGGACACAGGGTTTGGCCCTTTTGCTCTGTCTGTTCATAACCTATAAAAGAAACCTAAACAGGGTTGTGCTTACTTTCCTTTCCACGTTCCCACTGAGTGGAAAACGGCACCTGAACGAGTATGTCATCACACATACAACTGGAAATCAAATCTATTTGTTAGAGAAACAGTATCATTTTTAACCAAACTGCTGACAGACCTGGGAGGGTAATTACCTCTGTTTAACAGAAAATAATGACAAAATCTAAGTAAAAACCTCTCTGTCAAAATGCACTATCATTTCAAGCATATGCAGCATGTTTAATGTAAGCCTTGGCTCTATTCACTGTTTCTGCCTTGGCCTGGCTGAATTTGACACAAAATAAGAGTGTTCAATGGTTTAAGGCTGGTTTTAGACTTACTTTTAGGTCCCTTATAAGTCAGTAGGGAGATGGACTCCTCCTGAGGGTGACACAGGGCAGGAACTTGCTTTAGTTAACCAGCCCCACTCTCGTAAGGTTGGTGTCAAAGTCCAGTCTCTAAGTTTGGCTGCCTTGAACAGCTCCTTCCCCCTCTCCTAAGGAGTCACAAATCAGTGGCCACCCCCAGCTCCTGACTCACATCTAAAGCCTGAGGGTCCATCCAAAGAGGAGTGAAGACAGATTTACAGACAGAATATATATGGCAGAAAAATACATTTGTGTTCTTGCTGTGAGCCACTGGGGCTCCTGCAACCACCTGCAAGCTACACTCACTCTCGTGGCTGTGCTGAAAAAGTACTGGCTTCATATGGGCCTTGACGAGGAAGATGATGATGTAAAACTACTTGCTTAGGGACAACTCAAACATGAAGAATTATTCAAATTACTTTTGACATCCTAACTCTTCAAACATTCCAAATGCTGCCTTTTTCTGAAGTGAGTGCAAGTATTCGGTAACTTGGTAAGAGATCCCAGAGGCAAAAAACAGGACTCTTCAGAGTAACTGGCATAAAATTAACCAACATTTGTCACATCTGATCAAAGAAATGTCAAGCCATGAGGACACTCTTTAACTTCACAATGTCATATTTACAGAACATGCATGCTTACATTCCAGCCACCCATATTCAAAGGTCTATATATTGGCCATTTACATAGGGATGACATATGAATCATGTATAGAGCAGAAGAGAATTAAACTCTTTACGTATCTTTTAATCCTCTACTTTGTCAACTAAACCACCTAGTCTTAGGTTTGGGGTACAGATTTTCAGATAAATGTTTCAAGTCAGACACATCAGTAACAGCAGAATTGCAAGTCAGCCCAGACTTTTGTCACTTCACACCTGAGGAGCTGCTCCCTCATTTCTGCAGACAGAACACCCAGTGCCTACAAGCAACCACAACTCGTTTTTAAAACTCTATTTAGGATTCCTTTTAGACACAAGTGTTCCTCAAATAAATAGATCTATAATAACTTGAAATTCACTATGCAAAGCTGTAATCCCATCCATGTATCATTAAAAGTTCTAATCCATTTAACAATGCACTCAAATAAAATTGATTTGTATGTTAGGAAAAAAAGGTCAACACTGTATTTGCTAGTGTCACCTGAGTCAAGAGGAGCAAGGCGTGTTAAGTCAGCTTACATGTCCAGATGAAAGGCCTTTTAGTTGCTGCTGCCAACTTCTTCCCGTTTTCTGTATGCTTTATTCAACATCTGAATTTCTTCCTGATAACCACCTCTTTCCATATGCTGTTTTTTACTGTTCTGCCGATGAGCTTCGACAGTGTCTGGAATTGATATGTTAATATCACTGTCAGGATTGTTTGATGGGATGAAGAGGGAGTAGGAGGCACTTTCCCCTAAATCACAAGAGACAAACCTGTTTTCTTTCCGTGAGTAACGTAAGGATGGAGACCTTACCTGTGTGGAGGACTGGCTGATATTACTGATGATTGACACAGTATCCAGGGCCTCTTCATTGTCACAGATTTCCAGAACTTCTAAATGAATTTTAACACTCGTGTCAGCAAATGTATTAGGAGACTCCTCTGGGTTTGGCTCGTGACCAACACTTTTAGATCGATATACTTCAATTTTCTTGGATGTGGGTGTTATTTTTTGCCCTTCAGTGCTTACCTCGTATGTAGATAAAGAGAGTGTTTTCCCTGTGGGGGCCTGAAGAGAGACAGTTCCTTGAAATGCACACAGAGGGACAGCTAAGGCCCCACCTGATCGCTGAAAAAGAAAGAATGACCATTACTTAATGCTAGTTTTTGAAATTAGAACCCTTTATAAATCAGCCAATTAAGCTTAGTTTGTTAAATTATTTTGCTGTTACAGACTTTTCCTTGCAGTATTTTAAAGACCTGGTATTTATGACTTTAAAGAACAGAAAGGAGTGTTTCATAGTTACACGCTATAGTATAAAAAGTGAGGTCCCCAGTGACTGTGACTCAGCAACAGCCTGTGGACACACACACTTTGGTAGAACAGTCTGCACTTCAAGTGCCATCACAGCCACCCCCCAGACAGGCAGCACCAGGAGGCACCTCTCGATCTCCTGCTGAGGCACCTCTGAAAGTGTTCCCACCCTGCTTAAACCAGATCAAGAAAAAGCTTCTCAGACAGTGACAGAAAGGAAAGAAATTACACCAGGACCGTATGCTGACAACAGCTGCCTTCCTTGGCAACCTGTCTTAATTATTCTTAACTAAATTAAGTGCCTAAAGTTAGATGGCTTAGCTACCAAGCTGAACTTCCCAAAACATCCTGTCAGATACTATTCAAGGAACTTTTAGTGCATTTTTGTTTATTTTTATGGTGGAAAGAATGTTTACTCAGCGCTATCAGTTGGAAATCTGTAATAAGGATTTACAGCATCCCTACCCTGATGGCCAGAGGGCTCCTCCAGAACCTCACTGCCAAAGGTCATGCTCAAAGAATTTTTAGCAGTTGCAATGACAACAGTGTTTCAGAGGCTGTAAATAAATAAAGGCATTAGACAGCCTGTGTGGTGAACAGAGGACATGGCTTGCCCCTTTGTGGACTGTGGGAGCTGACCCAGTGTTAGGCTGTCACAGGTTCCCTTGCTAGTGCTGCAGGACAGATCCTGACTCCTTCTCTCATGCTATAAAGACTCATCTTTAAGTGTGGAGGTTGTCCATCCGGTGGCTCATGTTGGACAGAACAAAAGCAATGGCAGTAGTGGACACACATGGCAAAGCAACATCAGGCTCGGGTTCTGGAGAATCTCACAGGGGGCTCAACTATTGCTCCATCTTTTTCTGCTTTGCTATAGTTGGGCCTTGACTGCTTACTGAGAAAGGCAGGGATTAGCATCTGAAAGCTTGCTCTTATCAATTGAAAAGTATTATTAAAATGAACTGCAGCTTCACCAAAAGCAGAGTCCTTGGTAGGCAGTGAAGTGCTGACTTCAGGGCAGAGCAGGCCACGAGGAAGGGCTGCACTGCTCTACAGACAAATGCACAACAGAGAAGACTGTTGACCTGAGGGGAGGCTGCACTTCCAGCTCTGCACCCAGACAGACACTGCAGGGAAGGGTGCACTGTGGATATGGAAAACCTGCCAGGTAGCAAGCTGAATCACCCTGCACAGGTTCCATGTAGCTGTTGCTATGCTGCTTTTGGGACCCATTGACAATCTTCCAAATCTACCTCAAGTGTCTCCAGATCCCAGTTACACGAACTCCGCACTTGTCCCAGTTGTGCTGCAGCTCCCTGCCCAGCCAAGGTGCTCCCCTACCTCCACTGCTGCTGCCTGCTGGGGCAAACCACCAGCCCAAATCACATCCTTCTCTCTCCTTCCTCTGTCCACACCCAGACACACTCACACAGACTCTCCTTAGTCTGTATGATTTGGGAATAAGAAACAATATTAGAGCAATCAATGCATGAGGTGAAAAAAATGTCAAGACTCTTGATTTATCAGGATGTGTAAGTCCAAGTCTGGACAGCACTCACATTTCTTACTGTCCATGCTGGGGAGGCTCTTTCATAGATTTGTCAGAGAAAAATGTTCCTCCAGTGTTCCTGCAATGTGCAGTTAGAGAGGCAGCTACTGTGCAGTGCCATTGAGCCCTCAAAGGTCCTGGATGGGTGAATGCTGGAGCTCCCTGCCAGCTCCTGGCTGCTGTACCCTTCCTAAAGGGAAGTGCCAGCAGGTGTTGCTTCAAAGCAGTGACCAGGGAGCTCTATTTTAAAGCACAGTGAGGTGTTGGCACTTACATTTTCTGTAGCAATCAGTAATTGAGATCACTCCTCCAGGAAAGGAGATGTGAGAATAACTGTTTTCTCAGCCTGGGGAAGCTCTTGCCCACTTGTCTTCCATCCCAGGTGCTTACTCAGGCCATCAGAGCACAGAGCAACAGCTCCAGCTCTGGGGAAGATCAAGTGGGCAAAGCCTGCTCTCCTAAGTAGCAGAGAAAAGCACAAGGTTAGTGTCTTGGCTATTGCAATAGACACATCCTGGATACCTAAGAATTTTGGTAACACGTGTAGAATGGTGTTTCTACTGGACACAGGCCCTACAGCGCTGCTTCCAGCCCCTCTCTAGTTTCTGCAATCAACACTGAAAGCCCTCTGCAGGATCAGTCAAGAGCATCTGCATTTCTGGTAGCTGATCAAACTGAGAGTCTGAGGAACAGTCTAGAACAGCAGTTATGCAGAAAGACATTTAAGGAGTATGAAAAAAAAGCTAAGTAAGAACTGATTACTTCAGCACGAGGCTACACCGTACTTAATAAAACCCTGCAGATTTGTCAGACTGAACATTAAGAAGATGGAGAATATGTCTGAGGCACCTGGAGGGAGAATGAGTAATTCTTGCTGACTGGAAGGAATACTCCAGATCTGCAGAATGAGAAATTTTCCAGCAACCACAGATTTACTGGCTCTTTCTGAAAGCCTGGGTTTTGTTGTGAAATCAGTATTTACTTTTAGAAGTTGAAGGGACATACCAAGTCTTCCATACCACCTCCCAGTCACTAACTAGGAAGCTAGTAAACAATGTTATTTTACTCTAGAAAAATTCCAGTAGAAATACTGTTCAATTACAGACACCTTCACCCATTTTCACAAGTAGAGAATCCATCTGTCTGTTTGCAAACTGTGCACCATGATGCTGTGCCCTCCTGACTGTGACAGACACCTGCCCAGTAACCACTGCCCTTGCAGGGAGCAGCCTTCAAATCACAGCTCGAAATCCCTCCAAGCAGCAGCTGAGTAGGAAGGACCCTGGACTGACCAAGCACATGTGTCAGTCATCAGCAGTGCAAAATGTTCCAACTTTAAAAAAATCCAAACACTTACTGAGAAGAAGTAAGCAGCGTTTGCAGACGATGACAGAACTTACTGAATAAGAGTTTATGAAAAATTAATTCAACCCCTGGAATTACATGACAGGGGAGAGCAGGAATAAAGCCTGAGGAGAGACCTGAATAGAAAATTCTCCACCAAGTGCCAGCACCCCAGGAAGACTCCTGAGGTTCAGGAAGGAGCTGCTGCAGCCACCGACAGTGACTGACCCCTGCGGCCAGAGCCCCTGCCAGGACTCTGCCCTGGGCTGGGAAGGGGCCAAGTGCTGGATCTGACCCCTCAGCCACACACAGGGCACCCACCAGCAGAGCTGGGCTCCCTCCCACACCCACTGCAGTCAGCAGAGACATGCTAGGAAAAAAATCACTGTTAGGCCAAAAGAGGGAAGAATGCCTTTCTGGTTTTATGTATAGCCAGGTAAAATCAATTAGCACTAGAATGACTTTCAGACTAAATTACCATTAATGAGAACAGAATGTGACCCTTGTCTTGTCCTTGATATCATTATTAAAGATTCATGTTTGCTTCTTACGACACATCCATGGCAGTAAATAGGAACTCACTAGCAAAGCAGACTATACTGGCACACCCTGTGAAGCGTTTTATCTTCCACTCCCATTGTCACCCACAGCTCAGCCTTCAGATCCTAAGCCTTACAATGCAATTTAATTCTAAAGCAGTAGGAACACTAACACTTAACAGTGGCCTTCAGTTCGTTCCTGTATCTCATCTCTGCATTATTTTAGTGTGAACAAGAGCATCGACAGTTGTAGAAGGGTTATGATTCATTTTTACCCCAGTGAAAATGGAAAGAGATCCACTCTGCTTTTTCTGAACATCTGCCATCTCGCTCTCCAAGGCCTGGGCACAACATTTTGAAGGGGTACTGCTCCACTGACCTCTTTCCCCACTCTTCTGCCCACACACTTTGTGTTCCTGCACTGAAAAGAAAACCTAGCTTCTGAGAGAAATACACATATTAACTCCTCCCACACAGTTTATGCTATGTGTATTCTTTTCAGAGCACTCCTAAAAAGACTTCTAAGAAGGCACAGAAAACCTACAGCTACTTGTTTCTTGGATCATCTTCAGAAATACACTGTTTGGTGCTGTCCTGACAATGCCTGCAGGAATGAGGCACCAGCACAAAGGCAAAGAGCTTTGGAAAATTAAAAAAAAATCCACTTTGTCAACCAAAGTGCCATTTTGCAGCTTTTGTGTCTCAGCAGTTTTGTAGCACATTACATACACATATATAATTATCACCTTTCATAAATAACATGTAGATACCTTTTTCAACTCCAGCATTGTGTTTATCAGAGTCAGTGATACCAGGGTTTGCAGCACTCACACAAAGCCACCCCAGAGCTGAAGGGCATTCTTTCTCATTTCATGCATCCATCCCAGCTTGGCATCCATGGTAACTACGCAGCACGAGGAAGCCTTGCTATCAGTTATTCTCATCCTGTGAAACTTGTTTTTCTGAGACCTTACTCAGTCTCAGCTAGGAGGGGTGAAGGAAAGATCAGACACATCTCTGTTTGAACAGAGCAGATTTAAAATTAAGTCTCTTCTGGTTCTTATGTCCACTTACAGATACCTTTTCTCTGTGTGCACAGATGCAGAGATACATACAATTACTTATTTATTCATTGTACAATATTCACATTTTTACAATCAATTTCTTGATTTCTGGTAGAACTCAAGGAAAGGTCTCCATTTGGAAATGCTCAACTTTTTCCATTAAAACAAAATTGTGGCATTCCCCAGTGAAGACATTCTGTAAGGCAAAATAACTGTCTTTATGCTGAGGCCAGCTTGAACTGAATCCCACAGAAACTCTGCCAGCTCTCATAAAAGTTGCAGACTAGCACCACGTCTGAGCTGTCTCTCTGCAGGATGGTCTTCTGCAGGTTTGCATCATAGAAACAGCAAGCTGATACATTTCAAAGCTGCTCATTATATATCCACATCATTTCATCACTGGGGAATGCTGCAGCATCACTAGTGCTGTGATGTTTGCCACCAGCTCCCACCAAGAGGAGATGGCCCTTCCTGTGCCTGGTCCTGCCTTTTGCAGAGAGAGTTTCTTTACACTAGGTCCCAGCCCAGGGCAACCCTTGGTGCAGCTCCTGCCTGAGGTGGCTGGAGGCTGCTCTTGCTGCTGGAATCTGGGACAGGGCTCTCACTGGAGGACTACATGTACCAGCACATGCATTTTTAACAAGCAAAGATGAAAAATTACAATGAAATAAATCACAAATGCACTTGTTCCTTAAGGAGTGCTGGAGCATTCTGAACACAGAAATCTCTGCATAATCAATAAAGTAAATCCTTTCATTATTAGATTAAATCATCCAACTTCCAGACTGCACAGAAGACAGCAAGCAGTTGTTGCTATGAGGCAAACCTCCCTCATGATCATTGCAGTGGAGGACTGGGCTGCCCTGTCCTGTTCCAGCTGCCTGAGCAGTTTGAGCTGGATTCACCGTGGGCAACTCAGGTGACACAGGGGAGGCCTCAGACCCACAGGGGATGGGAACCAGCACCTGGGCTGAGGTTTCCATCTGGAGATGCTCAAGGCAGTGAGAAGGGACCCACCAGGAGCCACCTGACTTACAGTTATGAAATGGTCCTATCAGAGCCATTTATGGAACCTAGAAACTCGGCAGCCTTCCCTGAATAGAAAATTAGGTTTTGACCCTTACGGCTTTTTTGAGAGGAAGGGAAGGTAACTTCTTCAGACTCAGTATATTTCTCCTTGCAAACTGGCAGAAACCAAATAAAACCACCTTTCTCTCTCCAGTTTGCCATGAAATAGTTATACTTATGTGAAATATTAATACAGGGGTATTCAGCTGCAAGTACACGTGAAGAAAATTTTAATGTAATCACTTGTCAAAGCCCAGCTTGGCGCTGCATGCTGCTAAGTGCCTCCCAAGGGGGCATTCCCTCTGCTTCCTCTTAGTGTCTGCAGGAGCTGATCAGCAACTTGCAGAGCTGGGCACTTACAGAAAAGTCAGGAATGTACAACTGCAGCCAACTCTGTATCTTCAGATCTATATACCTGGGCTGTTCAAAATCACGTGTAAACTCTAGTTTACAAGTGGTCAATAATTTATTCTGCTAGAGGAAGCCCAGACAACTCTGTAAGGCAAATGTGTTAATATTTCAAGTACCAAACATTTATACACAGTTTTCACATGTTGTATTAAGTGTAACTGCATTCATGCTGTTACAAGGATCTTAAACTCAGTGGTCCCAGTTCTCTTGTGCTCAGCACCTGCAGAAACCACCACCCAGTCTGGATAAGCACACACTTCCAGGATTTCCTGGCAGTTTTTAGTTTCAGGGAATGGATGACTGCACAGCAGGGAAAGGAAAGCATGAACAGCTCTGCTCACCAAACACAGTTATCAAGCAAATACTTCATCTCTTGACAAGAAGAACTAACTCTGTTCCAGAAGCAGATCCTTAACTAGGTAATGCTTGTTAGCAACTGATATGAACAGAAGAACTGCTCAGAGCCATATGACCTGGATGGTGGCTCAGGTAGCTCCCAGCTCAGTTGGATTTTAAAGACAAGATATTGCTGTTGCTATATGGTAAAGGCCAGTGGAGAAAAAAAAAGGTTAACTGGGCAAAGAAAGAAAATTCCTGAGAGCCTGGAATTTCCACACTATCAAGGGGAAGAAGAAAATTTGCTAGGGGGGTACTTCAGCACACCTCAGTGAGGAGCTACCCTCCTGACTATGCAAGAAGGCTGCGTACTGAGACATTTAAAGTTTGAACTACTTGCCCAGATGTGGTTGCCTTGTGCCATCCCAGGTGCCATAAAGGATCAAAAATATCCTCAAAAACTTTCAAATCTATTAGACTAGTGGGAGACCTACACCCTCCTGAAGCAGCAGCTGGAGTGCAAGTAAGACACCCTAAAACATCTTAACTGGTTCTACACACCTGTGTCTAGGCAACAGACTAAAGCACAAGGTGGTTTATAGACTCTCCCTCACAATTCCTAATTTTCAAACGTTGTGAATCACAGGCCCTGGAGTAATTAGATAGGTGGAATATTAGTATGACGGTGAAGTATAGATCATATTAGACAGTGTATCTTGTCTCTGGAACAGGTAGGGGAGCTCTGATGTGAGGTCCCAAAATGAAGAATGACTCTCCCAAGCCTGTGGAACTGCCCAGAGGCAGAGTCAAGAACTGAGGGCAGGTTTTGCTGTGTCCCAGTCCAATCCCTCTCCCCCTGGGCCATGCTGCTTTCCCAAACAGAACTATCAGCAATCTAAAGACAGCTCTAATAAGCTTGCATTCATAATTACTTTGCTGGAATACAGCTCTAGCTGAAAAGTTCTATATTTAGAATGTTTCCAGTAAGGATCCCGATGTTTCTTTCCAGAGACAATGTGTTTTCTGTTTATTTTAAAATAGAGACTTAGTCTTCCACTTCCCTAAATTAGCTGCAGTAGAATTAATTACTCCAATGATGTGCCCTTTGAGAGGCTGACTGCAGTAAATTTAGAACTAATAGGGTATAACAAGAATAGACAAGCTCACGTCAGATGACCTGAAAAGCAGCATTTGTCATTGCCCTGCCTGATGGGGACAGACTTTGATTTGGAGCAAATTAGTAACAGAAAGCGCAAGAGAGGCACCCAAGGTAAGAATTCTTGCATGTACATACCAGAACTTCAGTACCCAGTTTTCTGGGGCTGAAATGAATGAACCCAACAGAAAAGCCCCTGAACATTTCACAAATCAGGCACGACACCTTCAGTGACATCCTGCAGTGTGGGTGCAGTATGGACAGAGGCTCAGCTTTAATGGCTTTAAGGCCGTCCAGAGGAGTCCATGGCTCTCCTTCCTGTTGGGCTTTATCTGCCATGAGCTACAGAATGTTGATGTCCTATAGAAGCCTAGATGCACTGCACTTACTTAAACTAGATCTATATTTTCATGTAAAGATTTGCTGTTTCAAATCATCTTCACATACAGAATAGCTGGGTTTATCAGAAACAGCTCCTTCAATATGGAACCAGGCTTGCCTGATGAAATTTGCTGGTATGTCCCGTTTGCTCTAAACTTCTTGCCATGAAGTCTCACACCCTACACTGATCTTCCCACTGAGCTGGGAAAACATGCATGTCTGTTTTCATCTGTATGTTTGCTATATTTAATAACATTTTTAGAACAAGTAGACTTGTGTAATTCTGTGCATTTGTTCTCATGACACTTTGTAAGATATTTATGGCCATTGCTAATAATTTGTACTTTCAGGTAAAAAAGAGTGCGCAGAATTCAAATGTCAGCATTAGTTTTAATTATTTGCATGAAGATAAATACTTGGGGTGTGCAAAAGAAACAGACATATTATTCAAAATCTACACTAGAGGAACATCTAAATTGTAAAGTCATGCACTTGAAAGTTGAAAAATGCCAGTACTGTGGCTACCTGGGCAAATTAATTCTGGCTCTTCTATTTCTATGTCTTGGGTGGTTTCCTTATGTGGTTGAGTGAACATGTGAAACAACGGGCCATGCAATTGAAGGCTGAGGTTGTGGCGGATGTGAACACCTGTGCTCATACAGAGAGGTGAGAAGCTCCCTGAGGTTTGAAAAGCAGACAGTGAGGCCAGCACTGCAGTCCCAGCTGGAGAGGTGGCTCCACCCCTGCATCCCAGTTGTGCAGCATCCAGCAGCCTTAAGTAGGAAGGATTTGTCAGCTGGGCCGCAAGGAAAGCAGTGTTAGTGTCCACAGAACTGAACTTCCCTGCTACAGAAAGGTGCAGCTCTGCAATCTACACATCCTGCTCCAAAGAGCACAGCTTAAGCATAGTTATCTAGGTCTGCCAAAGCTTTCCAGCCATGAACACTTGAAAATTATTTCTTACAGTCTTGACTGGCAGGGCTGATCCCATTATTAACTGTCTGAAGAAGGTGAGAATTGCCCAAGAGAGAAGAGGTGTGTTGGGCAGCATGTGGTGGGTAAAGAAATCAGAGCTAGGGGTGTCTGGTCCAGCACTCTCCATCACCTCACTACAAGGCAGTGGTCACTCCTTGTATGGGAGATGGTTTTTCCACCAAGTCTGGTGGAAAGGGTGTTTGATGTGGTAACTGCCAGTCCTGAGAGCAAGCATCACACTGACAGGCTTTCCGCTGAGCTGCAGGAATGGTAAAGTTAAACTGAAATGGTGGGTTTGCTTGCTAGGAAAATATAATGAAGAAAAATACGTGAAGAATAGCACAAATCTTTAAAAATGGAGAACACATCAGCCTGGAATGTAATGGCTTTATGGAAGGTGTCTAAATTGCACTGCTCTTCTAACTCCTATTCCATTAAGTGGCATTAGGGTCAATGTACAAGGATCCTGTGGTCAGTGTAATATTGATTTTGTTTTGTAGCATTGTCTGTTCTCAGAAAAGCAACACTGGTACCAATCAGTGGCAGCTCTCTGCAGGACTGACTGCTGTAAGTCTTGGACATGGAGTGTTATTGGCCAGCTCCACAAGGCTTACTTCTCCTCATTACTTCTCCACAGCCTAGGTTTTAATTTCTTTTCTCTAGTTCCACACCAGCATGTATCCCTGTACCAACATTCATAAAAACCTGGTTAAGGAATGGATCAGGACCAGACAGACTATGCAGCAGGCACAGGACACTGGCTGCTTCACCCGGGGGTGCCAGCATGAGGAAGCCTCCAGGACCTTGTCTATATTCAGCCTTGCCCTCCTGGGCAAGTGTTTCTACTCTCAGTATTTCTCCCGTTCGTGCAATTCAGCAGAGTGCCAGCTGCAGTTTAACTGCAAGCAGAGAGCAGCAAGTATGGCAAGGACCACACTACGTTGTCCCACTTGGAGCAAAGTTAGATGATAATGTTGAAAATCTACATTGATTTCCAGCCAAGGAAACATCACCCGCAGGAAGGGACCAGACGAGAACATCACAGCAGATGAGCACGGGTGCAGTGGAAAGAGAATATCATCTGCAAGTCCATTTGTAACTCAGCTTCTACGCTGTGCCTGGTGCTTCCTGGAATGTTTTCAACTTTTCTGGAATGACAAAGATCCTGTGTAAAAAAACTTCAAGCCGCAGACATGCGGAGACAGAGCACTGACTCCTCCAAAGTGAAATAATTTACACAGCCTCCCTCTCTTTCTCTTTGCAGGGCACACAAACGGGTTCTATACAGAGAATCGCTTGAAAGAGTTTGCTTGAGGCAACCCACACATGAGGTAACAAGTCAAAGAAAAAAAAATAATCAGAAAGCCTATAACACATTGCAAGCCTGGGAGATTTCTGTTGCCTGAAGGCACTTCAGTGTAGGAAAAAAAGTACATGCCACATATTTTCACTCAATCTCTTTATGAGAGGGAGATACACTGGTATTTTATGAGATGTTAAAGGTATCTTTCAAAAATGCAGCTGAGCAAGAGTTAGAAATTACAAGTATCATTTTTCCTCTTCCTCTCAATTATAGCTAGCCTATACAGGTAGGAAATAAAACCTACTGTCTCATTCTCCTTTCATACCACTTTTATTCCAGAGAAATCATTTTGATGGAGTACCTCTTTACTCACAGACCAGACAAACAGGAGCCAGCCCGCTATGGCATCATTACTATCACTCCAAGGTAGCACATAGCTGCAGCAGAAAATCAAAGGCATCACATATATTGTCTGGCACCCTGCTCTTCAAAAAGCTAAATCAAAGTAATTGGTACCTTTCTCACTGCTTATTTAAGGCCTGAAAATAACAGAATAAAAAATACCCCTTTCACAATACAAATTAAAATGGGCAGCCTTCTGCAAGCACTGCTTGTTGCTCAGAGGGTGAGAAAAAAGTAATGTAGGGAGAGACTTCTTGTCCCTGCAGCACTTCAGGCAAGTGAGCAGCACAGGCCAGCTGGCTGCACCAGCCCTCTCAGCACGCAGCACTCAGAAGGATTCAGCCCTGCACAGTTACCTTCCCCTGAAGTACTGCAGTGGTTGCTGCCTCAGACATACAAAATACCTGCGGCTTTTCAAAGGAAAGCTTTATGCAGACTGTAACAAAGCCCCACTAAACAGAACAGAATATTGCCGGTCAAAAAGCTGGGATATTTGGACTCAGGGTGATTCAGAAGGTGGTTGGATTTTTTCCCTATTGTGACCTGCTAAAGTTGACCTACCCACATCTGCTTCTGATCTTCCAACTTCCAAAGCCAACCCCAGTTCATCACCTGAGGTAAGAGGTTTATTTACTGGGGAGAGGTGTACTTTATAACTCTATTCCAATATCCTGCTGCTGTTGCTGACATGCAGCCTGCAACTCTCACCCCTTGGACAATGTGTGAGGAGACTGTCAATGAGGAGCTACAGTCCTAGTTCCTTACTTTGATAATTTTTCAGCAGTGATGCAAAGCTTGTCACTGAATCCTCACCCTTACCTAGCAGTGCAAACCACCTTCCAATGAGATGGAAACATCACCCAAAATGCAGTAGTATTTCAGCAAGCCCTTTGCCTTGCAGGCTTTTTTACTATGAAGAAGTGACATGCACTTTGGGCCAATCAGCCCAATGTGCTCTTTAAGTTTGGAGGTAGCAAAATAGGAAACTCAGCCTTTCCTTTTAAGCAAGAGACCATCAGCATCATGACTCTAACCACGTACCACCTCTGAACACCTCCTGCTACAGCAGCAGAGCAGGGAGGTGTACCAGATGTACAAGATGGCTCTGTAGGACACACACATAAGGACGCCCATGTCCAGAGCACCTCACACCACTTCCATTAGCGTTAATGAGAATAAACCCAGCCATGTCCCCACTTCAGGAGGTAGCCCCAGAGGGTATTTTTGCCTGTAAACATGGTGATGTAGTGCACACCACTGCAGGGTATTCCCACCTCCATTTCATCAGCACAGCCACTGCCATGTGCTGGCTTTGCAGCAAGACAAGATTTATGGAAGCTTTATTTTTGCGCTAATTTTTGCTGGGTTGAAAGAGAGGCAAAACCACAGCTTTTAGGTGAAAGGGCCAAGGTAATTTACTGGAAAGTGCTAAAGAAAGAAAAAAGTGGACACAACACGGCAGGAAGGAGCTTGGGGAGAGGGGTAGAATAGGTGACATTTTCCACCTCTTCATATACTGACATGCAGGAAGGTATGTCAGCTCAAAGTCTTATAATATGCAAACTAGTACTAAAGAAATATATGCCCTCATTAAGGTGCTTTACACTTCTTATGCTGTGTTACTCCTTCCACTTGCTCCTCAGCCACAGAGAGACACACTGTGATATTCCCTTCAGGTGTCCTCAGGTTTTGTTGCCCTGAAATGAATGCTCTGCCACTTGCAGTACTTCTACAGGGGAGCAAAGTAGCAGGTTCTGGCTATGAAAAAACAAGAAAACTAGAGGAAAGGCCAAACACAAGCCAGGGAAATGGTTGCATTTCTTCAGGACTTTGATAAAGAATGGATAAAAACATTTATAAAAGGAGTTCCAAGGATGGATTTGCTGCAGCAGCCTAAGAGAGCAGCTGTCTCTTCCCATTTCATCCCAGCACCTCCTCTTGTACGTGCCCACTCTCCTACAGCTCTGCCATCCCCCACCCCATCCCAGATCCTGCTGCCATTCAGCTCCAGCACAGAGGACCTGGCAGGAAACCTCCCAAAGTCTGCCTCAGGCTCATCATCATCTGATCAGGCATTTCCTCCTACTCCACCCAATGGCCTGGCAGCTCACAGAACAAAACAAGGAACAAGCAAACACTGCATCTCTGCTGGCTTTATGTGGCATTGGTGTTGGGCTCCTTCCAGTAAGTGAAGACAAAACTGTTTCTAACCAGGGAACTGGCAGGCAAAGATCTGTTGTCCTTCAGAGCCATCTCAAACTTCACTTCCCCTGCCCTGGACACTGCACCCATGCTGTGCCTGGAGCTCACAGCCAGCAGCAGCTCCTGGAACCCCTGGGCTCTATGTGTATTTTGCCCCAACTTCAGCTGTGGGAAGCTCAGCTGAGTTTCCCCAGATGATGATGTGCAGGACAGAGCTCAAATCCACTGTCCCTATATACTCCCAGAGGATTCAGTGGTGGCAGCCCAGGGGGCTCCTTGCCCGGGGCTCTCCCTGCAGCTGCCGAGCTGGGCTCTGGAGCAGCACTGCCGCCTGCCTGCTGCACGGAGCCCTCCTCCTTCACTTGCACAGGAACGTGTTACACATGCTGCACTTCTACGGGCCCAGACCTTCAGTTTCAGCACCTGACAGTGTCTGGATTACACGCCTCTGGGTTTCAGAGGAAACCAGGAGATTGTCAGCAGCATAAAGCTGCAGGGGTAGAGGAGCTGCCTGTGGAACTCAACCCACTACATCAGGCCCTAATGCAACCCAGATTTTTTAAAGACCAAAACTAGGATCAACTCTCAGTGAGAGCAGCCGTGTCTATGATCAAGCAAGGGATCAACTCATTTCTATGAAATTAGGTTAATTCTTTTTGATGGCAGCCTGCAAAAAACTGCACAGAACTTCAAACTACTGCCAGCACAGGCAGAGGTTATAACAGATGTATTGAAAAATAATCAGAGGGTTTGTTGGTAAGTACAAGGGAAAACAGTCTGAACACATGGATGTTTCTGGAAATGAAAACCAGGCGGCTTCAAATTCTGCTCTTGCACCACCTTTTCTTCTGTGGTCTGTTAAAAGCTTGAAGAGCAGCCACTGGACACTCACCAGAACTGGCTAACAGCACAAGACTGGGTGAGGAACTGTGATAAACTAGTGAATGCTACAAATTAAAATAAATAATGGTATATATTAAATTATACACTCCTCAAAAAAGAAGGCTAAAAAAAAAGAAGATGGATCTTCCTTGAATTGTCTTGTCTTGAACTGTTCTGCTTTTTGAAAACTGGAAGTACCCTAATAAGAATATCTGTATTTATTTCTGTGATCAAGTACAGAGGATGAGGAACTTTTACCCTATTAGGAAAATCATCAATTTATTTGTAAGGTTTGGTACTTTGTCCCCAGCTGACGAGCTTCATAAACAGGTTAGGCAGAAGTACATGGCCAACAAGTGCTACAGAAAGACTCCTTTTGTAACAAAGGTGAGAAATGGAGAGCCATGAGGAGAAAGTGACTTTTCTCAGAGATGCAGGGACTTCTAAGCAGGGTAAACAAAAGGGGTGGCTTTCAACTTATTGAATGTTTGGCCCAAATTGATCTTTCATCTGACATATATCTGAGACAGGCGCTGAAGTTATTTTTACAATGCTTGCTGGAGTTTGATGTTCTGCCCTTTTTCAGGAGCAAAGCAAATGTCAGTGCTGTGAAGCTCTGGAAACTCCTGCTGAATGTCAGAAACACTGAGATCTGTAACTCAGAAGCCTTGAACTTTGAGATCATAGGAACCTTAATGCCTGGCAACTGCACACTGGGTTATGACTTGGAAAATGTCAGAAAAGGATGAATTGGGATTCCTTGTAATGCAAGTAGTGAAGAAGTGTATCCAAAAGTGCCATATGAAGGCCCAGGGCAAACAAAGCCCTACACACACAGTCAGTGCCAGCTGCTCCACAATGAGATGCTGATGGAAGACCCTGATGGAAGTCACAGCTCTAGCAGTCTGAGATGGCAGCCACAGCATATGGGAAAAGTTGGGGTTTTTTAACACCATCTGGAAACTACTGCAAGGACAGCCACAGTTAATGATGAACCTAGTGATACACTGACTCTATTAACCAAACCACACATGGCACACAAGGGGTCAGGAAGAACTAGCAGATTAAAGCCAAGTTGAGTTGTCATTTACTGTTGCCCACAAACACAGTTGTTCATTACTGCACACTGCAACAAGGGGACTTTGGCTTTCACGTGGAAGAGTCAATCAGTCACATTTTAAATACCAAACAAATTTCTACTTTGACTCAAATGATAAACTTGTGTTCATCAGAGGGAGAGGGGATACCCTTAGATATAAAATACATACAAGTAAGTGCTACTTAAGTTTGTGTGACCACTGAAGGACAGTGGCAGAATAACTGCTTCCACACAATCAGGAAATAGCTTTCCCCAAATATAAAATCATTCTCCTCAGCATTTACTTTTTCAATTAAGTTTTTGTTAATTCCTCAGAAGAGAGATACACACACTTTTGTTTTTTCTTAATGTCACAATCCTAAAGAGAAACTGAAGGTGTGTTTTTCCTAAGGAAAATATCAACTTCTCACTGTGCAAATACACCAGAAGCAAAGCAGTGACTGTGCCATACTACAAAAGCTCCTGAAATTTAATAAAATTAAAGCTCAAAAAGTATTACTATTCCTTACTCAAATAGTAGTAAAATATTTTTTAAATACTTCAGTGTTTTTTGGTTTAGTCCTTTAGCTTGTGTTTCCTGGTTGCTCAGGCATAATAAATTGAAAGACTACTGGCTCCTTTTGGATCCCACCAGGGGAAACTTCCAAAGGTGAGCAGGCAGGACTGACATTTTAAGTCATCTCAGAGTCAATCTACAGTAACAATATGAACCTGTGACTGTGTTATACACAAAACTGTACTTATATGTACACAGAATTGCCCTTGTTTATCTTGAAAATGAGTATAGAGCTATGCTGCCAGAAGACCATTACAGACACTATTTATGCAAACTGAAACTGTGACCTGGAGCGTAAATCCCACAGGATGGGAAAGGTGCAAAGAGAAGGAGCAGATAATGCATTAGTTTTCACTCCTTAGGCCACTCTGAGACACTTTCTAGAGACCAGCATATATGAAAGCAGCATGTAAATCCCACAGGAATAACGAGGCATTGCTCATTTCAGTTTTCAGTGCAGATGTCATGCTGCAGGCTCACCTGGGGCCTCATGCCAGCATTTGGCCTTTGGTGCATAACCATGAATTTTGAGGAGACAGGAGATCCTCATGCTCATTGCCCACTTAGCAGACAGCTGCTAAGGCACTAAGGGCATTCAACCTGTAGTAGTTGTTGGACATTTTGCCACTTAAAACAAAAACTGACAACAGAAAATAGAAGTAAAGCTTGGCAGTTCTCCTTCAAGCCCATGTTCTTACACCAGATAATAGCTGCCCTTTTGCTGCATCCACTTTCACTCTGCCAGGCTACAAATGGCCGATTAGGGCAATTCTCTCTCACAGTTCTTAGTGTTGAACCCAACTCTGCTCAAAAGCCAGTGCAGACCCTCCCAGTGTGGGCACTAACATGAAGGTTTGTCCCGGCAGAACCAGCCTCCCAGCTGAGGAAATCCGTGGTCCTGCTGTCTTTGCTATGCCCCTATCAGCAGAGCAGGGAACAGGCAAATGAGGACTCAGCACCCTGAACAGACCACAGGCCTGCAACCTGGTAACTGAAAGCAAACCCCACTTATTGTGGCAATGGTGGCACAGGATACCCCTTGAGCTGCAGGGGTTACACAGCAAGACTGGAATGCTCTCTCTTAATTTAGACGCTCTGTCCTTAAAACCTATGTTGCTTTATATTCCCCTTCTCACAGGTGTGAAAAGCTTTGCTGCATTCCAAACAGTCCACAGCAAATGTGAGAGAGCAGACCCAGAACCTCTGTGCAAAGAACAGCACAAGCTGAGGTTACAGACACCTGTAAGTCCTTCATTGTATTAAGAAACCACCTTCATTTTCTCTCAGAGCTCCCAAAAACTAACAATTATCAGAATTTCTTCTTCCCAATAACTGTCCACAATCTAAAGGAAAGGGACAAACAACATAACATTTGGACTTTTTTTGTTGTTTGAATCTAACAGAAATCTTTGTGCCCAGACTGAACTCTGCATTTCTGTGTGGACTTACCATTTGTGCTTGGTTTTGCAGCTCCCGTTTCCCCCCTACCCAAAATGTAAGCATGACCAAAAAAAGTCATCAGGTGCTTGCAAATAATCTTGAAAATGTAATCTTCTGGAGTCTTTTGGGGACAAAATTCCTGTTCATTAAGATGAATTAATATAATTCATACTGAATTCTTACCATACACAGAGCATGCAAGTGCACACAAAATAATCATTAAAAGCCCATGACTAAGAAGACAAGAAATTATTGCAGGATCAGAATCTGCAAATATGTGTGTGGTTACTAAATGCTCAGTATGATGCTGGAGATCGTTCAGGATGGTGAGACCCTGGCCCAGGTTGCCCAGGGAAGCTGTGGCTGCCCCATCCCTGGCAGTGTTGAAGTGCAGGTTGGATGGGGCTTGGAGCAACCTGGGCTGGTGGGAGGTGTCCCTGCCCATGCAGGGGGTTGGGACTAGATGATCTTTAAAAAAGTCCCTTCCAACCCAAAGCAGTTTGTGAGCCTATGATTTTTCCTTAAAGCAACTGCACTACCAACAGGAATCTCGATGTCAGTAGAAATCACTTTGCAAGGTAACTCTTAATTCTCAGAAAGAAAAAAAGAAAAACAACCACCAAGGGCAAAGTGCTGTTTTACCTGCCGAGGGGTCCTCTCCGATTTGCTCCGGCACCACTCCCAGTCGCTGAGCTGGGGTGCGTGACTCTCCCCCTCGTGGGACAGACGCCGCTCGGGCCCCTCCGCCCCGCCCCGGCCGCTGTCCGTGGTGCTGAGCGCCGCGCGGGGGGCGCCGCCGCCCCCGGCCCCGCACGCGTAGCTCACCGGGCTGCGACAGGACGGAGGTTTACCGTCGGTACCGAGGTGCTGGTTTTCCTGGGATATTTTGTAGATTCCGTAGCCTTGCTGGAATGACAGGTTGAATTCAAACCCCCTGCGCTTGGCTGGGTGGAAAGAGAAAGAATGTCTTATTAAAAGGAGTCAAAACCGAGAGGAAAAGAGACGACAGACACAATGGAAATGGCATTCTAAAACATGCAATAAATTATGTAACTGCTGCTAGAAACAATTTTCTATCTGTAACAAGAACAAACTGTCAAGAAGAAAGACTTCTCAGATAGTATGTTATTATACTGTCTTCTTAATGAATTCAGAAATTATACATTCCAATGTTAATGGCTTCCCAGAAACTGGTAGATTGTCTGCCACTTTCAAAAACACATAATTTATGATGCTTTATGGGATACACACATTATGCAGCCTTTCAACCACAAATATTGCAATGTTATTCATGTTCACAGAAGGCTAAATGTGTTTTTCACTAGAAGCAAGTTCACAGAGTGGCAGCTGGATTTCTTTGTTTCTTGTTTCTCTGACTATTACCACAGGATCATGTTCTTTGGAAAAGAACAAAAGTCACATAACTGCAGGAGACTGGCTGTTGCAGTCAGTGGGGCAGGGATTCCTCCAGCTGCCTTTACATGGAGGCCCAGGGCAGACTCTAAGAAGGTCACCAGTGAAGGACTGGCATCCTCTGTTACACCATGGGAAACTTTATAAACATGTAGGGAAGTACTTTTGGGCAAAGTCTGTGTAGGAGCTCCCAGGCCTCCAACCAGCAGCAAAAAGGAACTGGGACACAAGCCCCCCAGAAACCACGTCTGCCTCTGTGATTCCTGGTTAGCAGCTACAGCCCAGGGGTACAAACAACAGCTCCTCTCAGAATTTGCCTGCAATTAGCATGCTTCTTTTCCCCTCTCACATCAGACATATTTAGCATATTCCATGGATCTGACTGGCAGAAGTCAGATTTTGGAAGATACACCTTTCCCAGGGTGGGAGAGGAGAGCAAAAGTAGGACTCGGAGTCCATTGGACTCTGCTAAAAGATCTGAAAGCGACCTGGGAAAATCAGCCAAGAAACCTGGGAAAACCTGTGCCTCAGCACCCACGATTTCCATCTAGCTGTGCATGTTTTGAGTCTCATATATTGTTCTGAGTAAAGTCTATAATTTGGGCCAAGACCTTCAGGAGTACAAAGCACTGGTACTGGCACTAACTTCTGATCCTGTTTACTACAAGACATACTCCAGCTGTGCATTTCCCTCCCATACTTACTTTTGAGTTCTTCTGAACACAATGCATACGAATCCCTCCTGCAATTAATGATGCAGCCACAGGGCAGGTGGATCCAGTGTTCTGACAGGACAAACACTGGGGTGACTGTGGCAGCCAGCAAAGTCAGCAGGAAGCTGAGTGTCTCAAACGACAGGCTTTGAAAACCAGTGATGTGCTGAACAACCATTTGTATCTGAAAGGCAGAACATTTTGAAATTCAAATCACTTCAGGCACTTTGAAATACTTCCAGGAATAAACAGGACACCCCCCCACAAACACAACACAAGATACAGGTTGCCATTAATGTCGTTAAGCCTTACAATTTTTATTCTAAAAGAGTGGAGAAAACACTCTGCCAAGAGGCTCTCCTCCTCATTGGACATTTCTTAGAAAAACCCCTGCCTAAGCTAAATATACCTGAAAAATACCTGAGAACTATTAAAACACACAACTCACAATCCAAGCACCTTAGAAAAGACTGCTGGCTCAGCCTCTCCTACATGGTGCTGAGGAGCACCAACTCCTGAAGGAGAAGAGGGAACCTCACCCAGGGCTGCGCTGCAGACGTTCTGTAACGCTCTCCTTCATGTGAGAGGAGCTCAGGAGCTGAGCCTACCCACATCCCAGGGACAGGGATAGCACTGCCCCAGAGACACGTTCAGTGTCCTCGGCAGTCTCTTTCTCATTACATGTGAATGTACCTGCTCCCAAACACCAGTGTGTGCAGGTGAACAGCCCTTCCCCTCCTCCCCCCACAATGCTACAGAGACGACAAAGATGCAAACAAATCTCATGTTTCTAACAAACTCCTGTTTTTAAGCAGTCTGGCAGAGGACGTGACTCAGCGTTGTGAGGAGGGGCAGCAGAGCTAGCCTAGTACAATCCAGGGCCCCTCTAATGCTGAACTAATGCTTGGCAGACAGCTGGCAATACAAAAGGGGGGACCTTATTCATCCCTGTATTCAGGTGATGCAAATGATGTGATGACAAGGTAGCTGATGAATCAGGCTCTGCCAAACCTGCTGAAAGCCAGCTAAATTGATGTAGTGACACAGACCTGCTTAAAAGAACTTTTGCTGGCACAAACTATACTATAAGGAACAACTAGCATGGCTTCTGTTCATCTGTTTTAATTTGTGGCACACCAACTCACACCCCATTTTAATGTAAGCCACCATTAGAAAGTAAAGCAATCTGCTGATTTACCATCATGGGAAGCCAGAGAATGACTTTGGTCAGTGCAAGAATCAGTGAGAACCGTTTCTGGGCGAAGCCCACCATGAAGCTCTTGCTCTGGTTGCTGTTCATGCAATGGGGCTCAAGTGCACTGCTCTCACCCACACTTTTCCTAAAAACTGCCTCCGAGCTTGGACGTGTGTTTTGGAAATGCTTCAGGGTTTTATCCACGGGGTCCAGTGGCGGCAGCGATGGGGTAGTGGTGCTGCAGCCTGCAGGTGTCCCAGGGCTGATGTAGCCTCCAGAGATTTCCTGGTAATCAAGGTGTAAAAGCTGCTGCTCGTCTGAGCACAACAACTGGTATGTAAGAGGAACAGACAGCACTGTGAGGAGGCAAAAGCACAGCGAGTAGACAATAAACAAAAACAAGATGTAGGAACTGGCACAGTCAGTGAAGCAACCCCAGGAGGTGGGGATGTACTTGCCCCAGCCACAGAGAGGCAAAATGCAGATCAGCAAACTGAAAATCCAGATTGTAAGAATGGCCCATACCATGCTCACTCGTCGCTTGGAAGTGCTGCAGCTCATTGCCTCCACTTTGTTGATGGCGTAGAAGTTGTAAGAAACTATAAGAGACCCTTTCAGGTTGCTAGAAATGCCCTGGAATAAATATATAAGCGCTGAGGTTGTGCACAGAGGCTGGGGGAGGACATCACTCGACCACTGGGTGAGCATGAAAATAATCACTGGCACAATGCTGATTAAATCATCTATTGACAAAGAGGTCACAATCATTGAAATTGTGGTTTTGGTTTGCATTTTCAGCAGGGAAACTAGTGAATAAGCACTGCCCAGAAGGGCTGTGAATGCAATGATAAAAGTCAAGCAGAATAGAAAGACATTCAAAGTTCCCTGCTCGCTGGGCTTATCCACGATGCCGTGATTTTCAGTGAAGAAGCTTGTCCCGTTGAGAGACAAGTTACTAGGCGTTACCGACATTGTCCTTGGCAATTTTTTTCTTTGCCTTCTCACTGACTCTGCAAGTTTACATTAGCTGAAAACAGAACTGTTATCTCCACATCACAAGTTTCTTTGTTTTCATAAACATTCTCTTGTGGCATCTGATGAAGAAGTATTCAGGTGAAAGCACCCTTGGTGACCAGAACAATTCATGCTCTTGAAAAATCAGGCAACAATGAAGTATTAAAGGTGATGAAAAAAATGCAATTCTTCATAATCCTTTCAGTCCTGGAGGATGGTTAATCTAGGCTCTCCAGGTAATAACATGCCTTTCACTTTTGACAGATAGCAGGCAATGTGCCTTACTCACGAGTTCAGTTGAAACGGAGGCAGAATATCAGGGATGCTCAAATTCTAGTAGCTCAGGGAGAAACATAGTAGAAAGGAGAGGCTGTCGGATTCACCCTGCGCTGTGCGGAGCTGCAGGAGGGAGGAGCCAGATGCAAGCAGGATAGCAGAGCCGAGGGGAGTGAGTATCCTTCTCAGACGGAGCTGCCTCTCAGCTGGATCAGAAGACTGAAACAGTGTCCTCGCTAAGCCACACCCCTGCTGCTGACACTGAAATCCAACTCAGATCTGATGTCAGCCGTAAATGTCGTTCCCGTGAAGCCCATGGCTGCTCCGGGGCTGTGCCCCACGAGCTGGAGCGCTGCTTTGATCCTTTCCTACTCAAGTGCTCCACGCTCGGCACGGGCAGAAGCCGCAGGAGCCCTTGGCAAGAGGAGGCAGCGGGGCCGTGTCCGCTCCGCCCCGCGCCCACAGCAAGAGCTCCGGGCTGTGCACACCCTCACGGGGTGACAGGCAAGAGCTCCGGGCTGTGCACACCCTGACGGGGTGACAGCCCCTCGCAGGGGCAGGTGCCTCCTGCCCGTACGGGACCCAGCACAGTCAGGCGTTCCTGAGACTTTCATTCCCCGCATGGCTCACACGGGAGCCGCATCTAGCGCTGCCTGTCAGCTCTGGGTGCAGACACGGGCACAACCCTAGCCAAGGGCATCTGGCCCGGCATGGAGGTTTGCTCTCTCTGCAATACTGGCAGAACTTACAAGCTGAAAATATTCCCAACACTCAGCTAGGTTCAACACAATCTTCTTGGAGGACTCTGCCTCTTTTCTTTTTGGCGCTGCTTTGAGCTCAAATAGGCTATGGGGCCGCAGGACAAATACCTTCTCGTTAAGGGTATTACTTGCCAGCCTGGGTAACATTACAAACCCCCTCAGAAATCCACGTTATTAACAACCTGATCCTTGCTCCTTTCTGCCCGCACAGGCTGTGTCGGGCAGCAGCTGAGGTGCTGGGTGTGTTCCCTCCTCAGGGCAGGTTGTAGGCAGCAGCTCCTGGCAGGGAGCCCCAGCCGGGACAGGCATGGAAGAGGAGGCAGGGCCACAGCTGGATACTCTGACAAGAGCCCACGGCACAGGGACTGGATCTAAGGGCAAGGGCACCGTACCTGAATACCCCTCTTTCATCTCTGACTCCCGGCTGCCCTGCCATGGCCCTGGGAAGGCTGATAGCCCAGAACAGGCTTGCTCTTCCAGGACACCCCACATGCCCCATGCAGCCAGAGCAGTGTCCCCACTGCAGGACCTGACATAAAGCCATGCTCCTCCTCCGCAGCCTGACCACAGCCTTTGCCTCTCTATCCTCCCGTTCACAGGCAGCTGCCTCTGTTCTGAGGATTCTGAATCATTTATCAGGACCAATGGTCAACCTTCATCTCAGAAATTGCAAAACAGAGAAGCATCCATCCTGCCTTCCACACAAGACACAGTCCTGGATCTAGACCATCCATCTGGCCTTTAACTGTACAGGATTTGACTTGGCTTTTGTGATTTAGCTGTCCTGCTGGACTATTGATTGCTAACCCATGCTGTGCCAGCTAAAGGCCAGGGCTCATTTCCTTCTATTTACAAATCCCATTCACCTCTGCCCCTGCAAGCCTACTTTAAATTAAGGACAGCATTCTAAATCTTATGATTAACAGTGTGAGCCTGGTAAGAAGTACAGTCAAGTGGTAAGAAGAGAAACAAGCATCATTCACCCTTGTTTGGACCATTCTCTTTTAGCCTGGCCTCCTCAGGAAACAGGATGTCCAAGGATGGATGCATGGCTGCATGTCTCTCTCTTCCACACCTCATCCCTCAGTTCCTTTTCACAAAATGATAATTTCCATCTCAATCTGGCTGTATCAAAGCTATTATGTTTCCCACAAGTTTTACAAAAAATGAGCAGCAGGTCGGAGGAGACAGATCCCAGCAGGCTCCCTAGACAAGAGACAGGCTGCAGCAGAGTTCCCTCTTCACCAGCAACCACAAGCAGAAGCTTTATAAATACACAAACCATGAAGAAAGCTTCAGTTGAAATTTCAGTTAACTTGGATGCCAAACTGCAGGAAATCACCTTTGTTCACTCTGTCATGTTCTTCCTGATGTGAGACCAGTTACTTTTTATTCTCAAATTCCCTGTTTCCATTGCTGGTGTCATCTTCATTTGCTCTTGCCACATCACTGCTAGATGTTCGGAAACAATTTTAGTGTTGCTTGAGAAATTTATTATCTCTACTTTGGAAAATTTTTCTCCTGTATCCTGAGTCATTACACCTACACTGAATGTACAATAGCCCTTATGGCTGATAATCAACCACAAATTCTCTGGACATTCCCTCAGTACAATCCTCTTCACATACTTTACTGACCTTTGCTGGCAGTGCACATACAGCCTGTATGCCTCTCTGAAGGCTTTTGGACACTCTGGTAAGAGCAGTCCATTCTGAGCCTTCCCTTTGCATTTGCAATTAAGTGCTCATCAGTGTTTTTAAGAAGAAAGTTGCTGTTATTTATTTTATTTATTGCAATGCCCATTCAAGGCAGAGGACATGATACTCACTTCACTTCCTCTTCCCACAGGATGTATTTTATTATATGAACTGCACCTTGCAATTCTCTCTGGCAGCTTTTTTTTGTTTATTTTCTGGCAGAACGTACCATATGGTGAAATGTTCTTTGCTCATTTCATAGTTATAAATGGAAGATCTTGGAAGCCATGAACTCTCCTCTTATTTATCTTTCTTTAAACATGACTGATAAATTATGATAAAACGTGTACAGAAAGACCAGTTTCATCATAAAACTAAAGAGAAAATTTGGCTGTAGTAAGAAACTAGCAACTCTTTAAAAGAAAAGCATGACTTTCAACACAGCTCAAGTCTCCCAGTAGTTGACTTGCATGCCCAGTGAGGTCTAAGCTCTGAAACCTCCTGTGCCTGGGCAAATGAATCTGAACTAGATTCTCTGCTCTTTTCTAAAGGATGAGTTTGTCTTGCAGTATTTCCAAATGTGCAGGAACACTTGCTTTGCAAGTTGTGGTTTCCCTTCCAAACTTTCCTGAAAATCGCAAAGGCTCAACTAGGGCTGGGGGTGGCAAGGACAAGCAGGCAAGCAGAGAGGCAGTGTCAGCACAACCCCCTTCCAGATCTTCTAAAGAAATAGTGCTAGAATGGAATAATACAGCACTGTCAAAAAGCCCCAGGTAATGATCTTGCAGCAACCAAGAGAAAGAAGAAGACACCTTGTCTGCTGCCGAGTCCTTGGTTTGGACTGTGTCAAGGCAGGCATGGATTTGTAGATTAAGATCCTTCCTATTCCCTTTCTTCTCTGCATTGAGCCACTTGAACTATGGGAGGTTCCTAATGCAAATACTTTCCCTTTCAATACAGATATATATTCTCTATCCTGGTGTGAATTCTCTTTGCTAAGGAATGACCACAAAGAGAAAACACATTAGGCATGGAAATCTCTCTGGCCTCATTTCAAACAGTACTGCACAGCAACGTCACTTGAAGGGGAGAGTCAGCCCTATTCCACAGTCTATTGAAAGGATTTCTAAGAAACACACTGCACGTAACAATTCAGAAATGCTTGCAAAGATAATCAAATATTCAGCATTCACAAAATGCAATCAACAAATAGGGTATTAAAAATTTACTCTATTTAGAGTGTGAGTCAAAGCCTTGACTTACGGCTTTGCTTCCTTTTGTCACTGCAGAGAGACAAGGTTATTGCAGCAGCTGTGCAAGTATTTCATTTCAGAAGGTGATGCAACCTCTGTACCAAGCATAAATGTAGACCTATATAAAATTACATAAATGTATTTTTAATTTCTTTCTCAATAGCATGTGAAAAAAATGGGTTTTTTTCTAGTATTTTTTTAACAGACTTTTTAAAAGATGCCAAACTAAGCGATCATTTTTGGTCTGTTGGAGTCAGACATCAGATACAAAATGGTGAAACAGTAGCTAATTATTTAATCTAGCGATTTGCCTCAGGTGAATTAAATCAGTGGTGCCCTCCGATACAAGGCAGATCCTGTTCTACCTAACCTATTTCCGCAGCAGCTGTGTGGCTGTGCTGGAGGAAAAGGGTGCTTACTGATTAGGAGCAATTCCAGCAATGTACATCAGGAGTAATTCCATTAAACCTAAAAATACGATTTAACTTATGTGCTCACTGTGAGCAGAACTGCACCAGCTCCAACTCAAGCAAAAGAGGGCCTTGCTGTGCAGAAGCCCCTTCTGCAGCCAGCAGGTTCTTGTCCCTGGCAGCAGCAGCCAGGGCCTGTCCTTGCGTGTGGCAGTGCCCTCCCTGAGCAGGAGGGCCTGTATGAAGCCGTGCCCACTGCCAGAGCTCACTCACTTCAGGTTTTGCTTCTGGCAGAAGTCTACAAGCAGCACGCCAACCAACAACAGTGCCAGCACTTCAGTGAGGCTGGCAGGGAACAAGAAGCCTGAGGGACGAGAATGACTCTGCCCAGCCTGCGCTGTGTGCACACTATCAGAGACCATCATGAGCTGGATTCAGGACATGAACAAAGGGGAACCAACTAGAAGAGAAACAAGCATTTATAAAATAATAATTCCAGGATGGCAATGCTGAAAGGGAAGATCTGCAATGTATACAAGCAGGAGAAAGGGACAGTTCTAGTGAGGAAGGTGTTATTTCTCCAGTGAATGGCAAGACAGAGAGATGGCAGTAAAATCTGCAGCTACCAAAGTGGAGAGCAGCTCAATTCCAGATAGCATGGAGAGCAACATGTTCTGTCAGGTGTGGTGTAATTGTTCTCTTGAGACAAGACACTTCACAATGTCACTTTTCCTGAGGAGCTGAATGGTCAGGAGGAGCCAGCCAGCCAGCAGGGAAGCAGCTCTTCAGCACACCTCACAGTTAGTGTTTGCTGTCTAATAGAGCACACGGCAGGCTAGGAACACAATTAATGGAACAGTATGATATGATGATATGCATTTAATTTTGTTGCACGGCTCTCTGAGCAGTAAGAACAGATGTGATACAGCTGTGATCATACCTAATCACAGAACGAATCCAGCCAATCTAACATTGTGCTCAGTAATCACTCCTGGTTTAGATACTGCAAAGTGCATGTAACATGCTGGAGACACAGCAAACGTAGCAGGAGCTGGGCAGCAGGATCCCTCAGTGCTGTGGAAAACTGCACTCGGAGAGTTAACTGGAGAAACAGCTGGGAAGAAATCATAATCCCTTTCTGAAGGGAGGGGGAAATAAAAGGAAGAAGGCTGTGCCTTTGAGTGACCCAGCTATGATCCCAGATGGAAGCAGCAGGGAAGATCAGCTGTATACGTAGAACTTTCTTCAACAGTAATAAAATTAATGACTGCAAGAGCCATTTTTTATACTGTTTGCACATTTCACTGCCTGTGTTATAGTCTAAGAGCTCTGCAGTGGGTTGTCTTAGCCCTTCATTTCCTTTTCAGTTGTTATTTCCTCATCTTCTCCCCCACTCACCTTCAAGGAAGGCTGAAGGAGCACACAGGAAAATTCACCCCAGGAGTCAGAATGACACTGAGTTTGAATGAGTGAAAATCAAAAGCTCTGGAACCAAATTCTGCCTCTAGAGGACTAAGAACTTGTATTTACTAGATACCACTGCTTTTACCTATACCAGCAAAACTACTGCCTTTGCAGCACTGACCTGCTTTCTCAAAAGAAGTCATCAAATATTTTTGCAAGGAAACTAGTATTTTAAGTATTGCCTTACCCTGAAACCACAAATAGAGATGTTATAAATTATACCCAAATCATGTGGACAAAGCACAGGACACATCTTACTGCATGGAAAACAAAACTTTTTTTTTTTTTCTTCTTTTTAACACAATCTTCTCTTTCTGCATGTTACAGAGACTTCAAGGGGCCCTTCTTAAGTGAAGAGATGATTTTTATGCAGCAGACTAGTACTCCTCCAAACAAGCAGAGCACAGAAACGTGCTGCTCATTCCCAGAGGAGAAGCTCCAAGGAGGGGAGCAGCTCTGCAGGAAGATGGCAGCCTTTCCCCAGCCTGAATGAGAAACGGCTACAGGGAAATTTCTTAAGCTCACCCACTGGAGAAGGCTACCAAGGGTGTAGAGATTCTTCTGGAACTTCCTTAGGAAGACTTCTGACTTGAAGCTTTGGACAAGTTTGGAAAACTAGGAAAAGAGTCTGGGGTAATGCTGAAAAAACCCACAACGGATATTGTAAAAGAAATACAGGAGATAAAGCAAATTCAGTGAATTTCAGATATCCTGTAACATTGTTGGAAACAAAAAAAAATGCTGCTCTTCCATAGATTCAATAAATTTAAAATTATATGAACAGTCATAGAGGCAAAGAATGCCTGTGCTGGCTCTAGCACTGCCCTCTGTGATAACCTGTGCTCTGCAGTCTCTAAAAGTCACTTCAAAACAGAGCCATGTCCTCCAACTTCTTCTCCAAAGGGTAACCAAATCTTCCTGTGTTTTTAGAGTACTGAATAGAGAAAGGGCTGCTAATTAATTTTGAGTGACACTAAAGAGGTCTATTAGCTTTGCTGATGTGAAGGATGAATGAGTTTGTATTGGAAAGGGTGAAAAAGGCAGTAAAAGAGGATACTAGAACACAAAATGAAATCTTTCCTCTTGTGAAATAATTTTTTTTTAATTCTAAGTTTAATTAAAGTATGAACTCATCAAAAGGACAATGCTTCAATGAAATCTGAAACATGCAAGGAAGACTGCAAAAGAAATCAGTGTTACTTTCCAACTGTTTAATTAGGTGCTAAGTGTTTGAGAAAGAAAATGTTCACTTCAGATTATGATGCTTTTTAGTATCAGATTCTTCTAAACAAATTTCACTTTAAGTACGTAGATTTTTGTCAGTAAAGCATTTATAAAAAACATTGTTTGAGGGCCAAGGTCACCAGATCATGAGGCAGCACAAAGTGAAGAGATATTCATGCTTTCTCTCTGCCAGCTCCCTGAGGTACACGAAGCACGGCAGCTGCACGCTCTTGCTCCCCGCCAGGACAGTTTCCTCCTGCTCTGCTGGTTTCCCAGCTCCAGCCCTGGGGTTTCTGCACAGCATTAACATTCTGGGTAATGGGCATTATCATTCTTCCCTAGGAGTTCCACAAAACCTTTGCTAAACCATAAACAGTTAAACCCCAAAGCTACCTTGCGTTACTTGCACTCCTCGGGAATACTCCCCATAGCCTATCAATACTACCACCAGTTGTAATATTCCAGCCTTGGGCTGATCCTAGCTCCAGAGCACAAACAGCATCAACCATCCTTTGGAGGTGCTGGGAATAGCCTGAGTGCCTTTACCTGTAACTACCAGCTCAAAATTGAGATCACACAGAAGACCTTCCCTTTTAAACTGAGCAGTATAATCTGATGTTTGACATAATCTCATATATTCATACAAACTAAGTAAACTAAGATGGGCACTGATAACAAACCTGCACTAGTTGAGCTTAAGAAAAAATCACTATTTTAGAAAAAAGCATAGATTCCTCTTCAAATCCATTTCCCTCTCCAGTCAGTTCAATAAAATTTGTGAGGTTCAGATCCCAGGGCCCTGGGAGGCTGGTGAACAGGGGTGGATGGGGCAGCTCCAGGGCTGCCTGCCAGCCCCAGCTCCCCTGGGATCCTTGATGAAACGCCCTGGCCTGGTCACTGTCACTGCTCTCCACATTAAAGTCCAACTCCCACGCGTTGTCTGAGGAAGGGATGCTCATTAATTACAAAATGCACCAAGCAGTTTGCTGGCTCTTGGATTTGCAAGTACCTGCAGGTGCAAGACAAGCCTCTCTGCCCTGAGGTGCTGTACCCCACTGAGCTGAACTTTGAGTGACCTAAGCTCAACCTTTAAAAAAAATATTCTGGCTGAGGTTGTGATTTTGGTAGAAGCAGCCAAGAGCACTTCCATCCTTTTTTTGACAGAGAAACTCACATAGATCCATTCATACAGTAAGGTGAAGGCACTAACTCCACAGGGTATAGACTAATGTTAATGAACAGGACAGGATTCTTACAAACACAGTGTGAGTACAAAACCATAAGGCAAAACTTGTTCTTGCTGCTTATACAAGTAAATTTCAAGTATTTCTACCAGGAGGTAGTGAGGACAGGCCAGGTCCTTATGGCTGAACAAAATCAAAACCAACTCCTGATGCCTGGGTTCCTAAAATTGCCCATCCAAGTGAGCAGACAGAACCCCTTGTTTTGATATTTGGTGTTTTTACTTGACTTTCAGAGCCTGCCAGCTCCAGAGATTCTCTGTGGAATGCAGTGGGCAATTAATAGCTATGACAAGTACTTCAGTGGCCTGGGTAATGCTTTAGGCAGATGTTTAAGTAAGCCATGCACAGAGCCCCGCAGCTGTGAGGGACAGAACAGCTACCTGCTCTGACACCTCCAACTCCCTTTGGCCCAGCTCCAAGGAGCTGTTCTGGTGGGAGACTGACACATTGGTGTCAGCTCCTTTCTAGGTAGCACGCACGGCTATGTCCCATGGGAAATGAAACTACACAATTCCTGTGTCCTTGCTGGCCTGGAAGCTCATAACCACAGTGAAACAGAAAATTAAGGCCACCAGTGTAGTACTCTTCAAGTCAATTTGTACCATTTCTAAAGCATCCTAAAAATCCTACAAAAATCCTACAATTCCTGCAGAATGGGTGGGCCATGAAAGAATACACTAAATGTCACTTCAGAATCCCAGGAACAATTCCTTACAGCCAAGAAGGATATAAAATCACAGCAGATCCCTCTTTCACTGTAAAAGACACTGACAGCAGCCATTACCACTCAAATCTTGTTAGTCTTGCTGCTCACATTACATGAATGAGGCTGGGAGAACATCTAACACTTCAGAGTAGTTTTAAAACCTGTAAAAATTCACATTCATATCACTCAGGCACAAATATATCTCTGTTTCTTGAGTAACAGTTCAAAGGGGTTTTCAAAGCTGCTAAAATTCACACTTGTATCACCGAGGCACTAATACGTCTCTGTTTCTTGAGACCTTCAGCTCTAAGGACACAAGCCACTGACCACTTCAGCACCGTAATCCTGCTGCCTTCATCAGACTGCACCAGCTGAAACAACGCAAACGTGAGAACGAAGCTCCTCTCCTCCCACTTCAGTAATAAAATTAACAAACTTAATAGATGACACTGAAGAACTGACTACTTTATTATGTAGTTTTTGTATCTGATGTGTCATTTTAAAAGTTATCTGAGTGACTTTAAAATAAAAGTTCTATAAGAAACACTGGGGAAAAAGGTAACAGGATTTTCAGTACAGGTCTCAGGTAAGGAATCACCTCCTTACTTGAAAGTTGCAAGTTACAGAGGACAGCATGCTGCTATGGTGTCCTCCAGAAGATGGCATCAGTAAGGAGCTGCTTTTATTCCTCTGCCTTGCTCAAAGCAAAATCCTTTTGTTTATACAAGTTAGAAAGCTAATAAATGAAAATAAATTAAACTTTATGTTTGGAAATGCCACCTTGTCATAATTGCTTTTTGGCTCAGTTCTGCATATGTTGAAACAGGGAGGTTTTGTTTATCAACTTTGGTGAAATATGAGCCAGAAAAGTGCAGTAACTTTTCAAACTCCATGTTTGCCACCAAATCACAGATACTGTAATTCCAAGAAAAACAGGACAACAAAGATAGAAATATATCCTAGAATTTTCAGCATACTTATAACAAATCTTCCATCTTTGATACTGCAGTTTGATCCTTCCCAGTGATGCAATTTAAAACTGCTAATTCACAGGAATAAAAAAATTTATCAGATTAGGAGCATGTGCAGTAATAAAAGATCCAGCAAGAAGGGAAATGCAGAGCTATGACAATGAGCATCAAGCATTTTCCTAACAATGGTAGTCAAGAGGAAGAACTCATGAATATTTTAATGAGATTGTGAAGAAAAACCTCCTAAACAAGATAAAATCATACTTAGAGAACAGCCTTTCAGATGTAGTGACAGATCCCGCTTCTCTGATCTGCAGTTTCTGAGACTCAAACTGTGATAAAGAGACTGCAGGATCCAGGCTTAGCGCCAACATAAACTGGCCAGAGTGTGTCAGCAAGATACTGAGATACTAAGGAAAGCCTTGCCACAGAAATCTTACTTTGTCAGGCTGGATGGAAACCATCCATCGCTCCTCTCAGAGATGAAGGTTTCAGAGAATGAAAAAAACACTTGAGAAGAACGTTGGATTATTCTCAAACACTGAATCTTTTCAATTCCTGTATTTATCTTGCCCTCTGAGACTGATGAAAAACTTAACCACGTGCTCACTGAACAAGGCTGGGTGTTCGTTAACATTGCCTTAACGAGAAAGGCAGTGCCGCCCGGCCACTGGCTTGTCCTCAGCCCAGTGTGCTTCCATGAAGCTGACTGGGCAGTACCAGGGAAATGCTGCAGCAGGCTGAGCTGATGCCAGCGACGTTCCCCCAGGCTGTGTGCAGAGCTGCTGGAGAGGACAGGCACCAACCAAGGTCCAGCTGGGCTGCTCTGAGCTGTGGCATAAGGCTGGAACATCTCCCATGAAGTTACTGCAAAAACCACGCACTGCATTCTGAGACCCCGGCTCACGGGGCAGTCACAGGCACCACGGGCTGAAAAATCCCAAGTCTGTGTTTATACATCAAAAGTGACGAGATTCTCAGAACTCCTGAGCACCTCAGGCAACTGGCCACCAGGGGAATTTCACTGCTGGCCTCTCCTTGAGATCCTGATGGCCATGCCATGGGGGAGCACACAAACCACACCAGGAGCTTTCAGCTACCACATGACATTCAAAAGAGCCAGGAAACACATCCTAAAAATGCACACAACCTGTGCATTTTTCTAGGAAACAGACTGTGATTAGCTTGGAAAAGCCAGATCTCAGTGTAAATGAGTCATCCTCTCCTGGTGAAAGCCAGTGCAGGTAAAGAAGCACACACTGTCACAGTGCACGGCACATTAAGCAGGTGCAAAGTGAGCAGATTTCTGGTTGACTTGTTTAATCATAACATAGGAATAAATAATCTTGATTCCCTCAAATTCAATCGTGCATTCTCAGCAGTTTTAAAAATATTAATGGCTAATCTTAATGGAATAATTAAACACATTCCTGACTGCAATCACAAGCTAGTACTTCTCTCTGCTACACTCCACGCTCCTGTGTGTGTTTCAGATTTACACATGAACACAGATGGTGTGTGTTTCAGTGAAGCACATGGGGGATTTGCTCAGTAAAGCCCACAAAGCATTTGAAGGTGTGCAGTAGAACTTTTTTTTGGTGAACACTCCTTTTCATCTCAGAAGAGGAGATAGGGGCTAGTGCCTTGCAAGATATTGTTTAAAGACTCCTCTCACATATTGATAGCAGTTTGCTTTTCTCGTATGTATTTTACTGTTCTTTTAAGGTTTGCTAAAATAATTCTGAAGGAATAATAAAAAATTCCTCCAGTTCAGTTGTCTATGTGCAAACACTCAGTGTTTGAGTGAAGACTGAGGATTCTATGCTTTCCTGATCTGAGTGACAGGCAGCACTTGCTTTTTCTGTTCCTGTGATGAATACAAGCAGTCTTGGAACTGCAATTAAAAGGGTTTAAAAATTAGGTGTTTTTCCCAGCCCAAGTGTGCAGTGAGAAAGCTGCTGGCAGCTACCTGCCTTGATCAAACAGGGCTATGAGTGTTCTTAGAAGACAGCAGGTAAGGAGGATAGAGAAAAAAAGAAAGACATCATAACATAGTTAAGAGGAACTTTTAGAAGACAGAGGTGATAGCAGGAAAGGAAACAGGAAGAAGAAAAAATCCTGTTCTCAAACTTAAATACTTTTTTTCCCTTCTACTTTCTTGCTTCCATCTTTTTTCAGTGGTTTTCTCATAGATTTTCCATTACTCACTTATGAATAACTTTTCCTCTCACTCCTCCATTTCATTTTCCCACACATCTAGTTACCTTTTGCTTTTTGGTTCCTGTTACTTTTTTATCTTTTCACCATTTCTGTTCTTTCTCTGCCTCTCTGTATTCTGTTTATCTTTCCTTCTCTTTCCCTGTTTCCCACATTCCAATTCACCACAACCTGTATTTCATGGCACTGGAAACCTTACCACAATTTAAACATACTCATCTGCACAAAGAGGCCCTGCAGTTACCCTTGCTCAGTAACTGGCACCTTTCCTTTCCAATCAAATCAGCTTACAATAAAATACTACAATCCAACATCGTGCACTACATATAGTTCTAATAAAAAAACTAGGTAAATTTATTGCCTTACTTTGCAATACTGGATTCAGGGATCATGTTGCCATCCCTAGTGAATTTATTTTAAGTAAACAAGGTTACTAATTTCAGCACAGATTGCACATATGTGCATTGGGGAAGAGGAATACAAACAGCTCTCTCCTGATGAAATTAAACTAAAAAAAAAGAAAACATTTCAGGGAAGTTTTTCCTAGCTCTCATACCTGTTTAAAGAAACAGTAATAAAAGGTAGAAGATTTATATTAGTAATTGTGATTTTTCAATGTGGCTAAACAAGAATAATATTTAAGGTGGTCAGGATTCATAAATGCATTATTGACTTAAGAGGATAAAACCAGGAAAAGTCAAGCTTATCACAGAGACTTAGGACTGTGGATTTGAAGCTTACTCAGACATTTTTCTGATTTAGAGTGCTATTATGATGCCAAATTGGCAAAAGGACATGGATACAATGTCAGCTGAACTCCAGAAAATTTCTATAGCCTTATTTAATTACAATGCTTTAATGCAGGACAAAATCCCAGGAGCTGCCTTTAAAATCCCAGGCCTGGAAGGTCCTGCTGTGCAATGCAGTGAGCCCCAAGCCCTAAGTGCCTTTTCCAAATTCACCTTTCCACAGGGCAAAGGCTGGAGCCAAGTCACAGCTCCCAGCCTCAGGCAGCTGCACTGGGCTCCACACTGGGAGGCAAGTGTCACTTGTGAGAAATGTAAACTTGAGGGGGAATCCTCTTTAATTGCAGTTAACAGGCCATCACAAAAAAAATCAGAGGATTGTGAAGCAACAACAAAAGTGTTAGCTGGAATTTAGAGCTTTCCATTTTTTTATCAAACTGAAAATATTTTTTCATCCACTAAGTGTCTAAAGAGGAAAAAAAAATCTGTCGACAGTGTGGGTGACAACTGGGAGAACACTTCCAAGGAAAACTTGAGGGCAGATGAGAGGAAAACAATTGCCCCCCCCTGTTCACTGCTGAAGCAGAAGCCAAGGCTGTAATACAACCTTAAGAGACTTGGTGAAAGCCTTGGATCACCTCCCTAATGTTAGACTCTGCAGCAAGCTAGCAAAGTTTAAATGACTCTCTCAGCACAGTATTTCCCATTTCCCAGCCTCTTGGTAACTCAGAGCTTTCCATTTCAAGGACTTACTTCGTGCAGGTTTTTTGGGGGTTTTGTTTTGGGTTGTTTTGGGTTTTTTTTTTCAGAGAAAAAGGCAAAATCATACTGAAGGTAATTTAGCTTGTTGCTAGTCAGTGCCAGCACTGGGATGTGGCTGATGTGTGACTGTCAGCCACACAATTAGCCAGTCAAATTTAGCATCTTTCCTTGTTCAGTGAAAACAAATTTTTCCATATTAAAAAATTTGTTCCAACACAAGTTATTAACTAATCCTTTCTACAAGAAAATGTCTGCCAGTCTTGGAATCCATCCCCAAAGTAACTTTTTCTCAATCAATTCCTTTTTACTCACATGTAAGCAGGAGAAGCTAAAGGCCTTGTCTGGTCAGGTCTGGAATCAATTGTGCCCATCACCTCTTGTCCATTCCCTGGACACCACTGAGAAGGGCCAGGGTCCTTCTTTGCTCCCTCCTATCAAGTGTTCATACATACTGAGAAGATTCCCCCAAGCTTTTCTTACACTGAATAGAGCCTTCCCAAAGCCCTTTTTCTCTTTAGTTTCTCCTCATCTTTCTGCTATTCCTGCCAGCAGTGCAGCATTTCCACTGGGCACCCACCGACGGCCCGGCCCGCCACTGGCAGGCAGGACTGCAGGCCTAGCTGTGGAGAGGTGGGCACTGGGCTTCCAGCTATCTGCTCACACCAACAGCTCCTTCTGGCCTGCTCACATGAGTGCAGCCAGTTATTGGAAGCTTTAAAAATATTACAAGAACTCTGCTTTACTGTTAACTACTTGATCATGCAGAGTCAGTGTAGCAAAGCTCTGCTGATGATCGCTCCAAGCTTTGCTTCCACCGGGACTGGGCTTTTAATACATCTCTCTAATTGTGCATATAAAGTAAAATGACTGCTGTTTCTACATTATTAAAATGGCTTAGTGCAGTAATTTTTATGGCACAAGCAATGAAAGGATGAACATGTTCCTTTAAGAACCCAGTGGTGGCTGGCACTTCCATTTTGCCTTCTGATAAGAGAATTCATGAGGGTAAATATGTGTTTTCATTTCACCATTCTACAGAGAAATATTTATGAGCTTTTTTTATTCTCCTCAGATTCTTAGAATTGGTACATCCTTTATCTAGTACAGCTAAGGTCACCATGACAATGGTAACTGCAAACTATTTAATCATGGAATGAATTTTAGCACTGAGCATTGACAAGTTCATGTACAGATGCAGCCTGAGTCCTGAATGTCTGTTTATCTCCCATTTTAAAAAATGGTGAGGCTAAATGTAAATAATTTCTAAAATGGCAATTTTAATTAAAAAATCCTGCAGACCTCACTAGCACCCTAATACCTAATACCCTAATCTTGCATTAAAATAGTTTAAAATATTTGTACACAGAAATGAAGTGGCTCCATATGCCCTAAAACCACCCCAAAACCCATACACATAAATTGTGTAGTTAGACACTCACAAACATGCTGTGGGGCACTGTCAGCTCTGTCTTCTTGTGTTAGCATCTCATTTTTCTCATGCAGGCATGGTGATCCCCTTACCCACTAACTTCACAACTAGATCCAAGCACCACAGAATCAGGAACACTGGTATAGGAACCAAAAACTTAAACAAAACAAAACTATATAGATTGAAATTGTAAGGTTCACATGTGTGTCAGTTGAGGGGGAGTGGGATGAGATTTCTCCCATTCACCCTAACAGGAAAGGTCCAGAAGTGAACAGAGAATCCTAGATAAGGTCTCACGTGGGATATACTTGGCAGATGTTCCTCTCAGTTGCTCCCTGCACAGGGATCATCAACTGACAGAAAACCCACAGAAGAAAACTAGATGCTCTGTATCAAAAATCTTTACCTTTACTTCCAATATTAACTCCAGTTGTTGTCCTTCAGCCTTGGGAATCTATTGAGGTCTTTTTTTATTTTATTTTGAAACAGAGAGCATGCCTTGGTAGATGGATTTCCCCAAATTTTCCTAGTCCATCTGAAAATAAATACTTCATTTCCAGCTCACTAAACCAGAGCATTTGGTTTTTGAAAAATTGAAACCAAATTTGCTTTTGGGAATTTAATTTGCAGGAAAAAGCATCATAGAATAAATCAATACTATTTCTTATGGCATAGCTGCAGTATAAAATATATTATGTCCTAGAGATAAACGAATTCCAGTTAAAATTTTATGCCCTTCAATGTAAAGGCAATTGCTTGTTTTATATTCACCCTCCCAGCGAAGTGTCAATAATCACAAAACTATGAATATTAACCTCCTTTGTGCCACAAAAATATACTTGCCAGTATGAAAATCCTGTGATGTCCCCAGTAAATGATGAAGACATTTTCCATATTGTTTATCTTAAATGGACAGGTAATGCTAGCCTGTAATGTTAACATGTAGTGTGGTGGGGTGTTGGGAATTGGAAATGCCATCTGTTAAAATAAAAATGCCAGAGACAGATGTGTTTGATTTGGGCTGCCTGTGTGTAGAGAACAGCCATGAATTATAATGATATTGGATATCTGACTGAACACAGAGCAAGCCTTTCCACAGTAACTGGTATTTAAGTGAGTATTAACTCAAGAGCTTTACTCTAATGGCCAACGTGATCCTTTGGGATGCATGGAGCTCATGATTGTGCTGATGCAAAAACAGTTAGCAAAGAGTGGAAAAGCACTGAGTTGGCTCTTAGAGGTTGCAAGTAAATATGGCTGGGTGGCTGCTTTAACAATTTGCTTAATCTGAGTAGCAAATGTTATGAAAAAAACATACATTTATAGTTGAAGTTTAAACCTGTGTCAGCCTGCAGGTATAACGCTGAACAGTAAAAAAAAAAAAAAAAAAAAAAATCAATTCTTTCCTGCTCTGTCTGTATCTCTCCCTGCCCTGTAGCACATGATGCAGCTCCAGACAGTTCTGATACCCGATCAGTGCAGTGATGAGTGAGCTCCTGGGCACAGAGCACATGTGTGAGCAGCCACCCACACTCGCGTTAATGTGAGACGACAGACTCACAACAGACTTCTCTGCATAACTTTCAGCAAGGAGTAACATCAGCAAATACTACAAAGTGTGTAAAACTGCATGTGCACTTCATGCTTAGGGCTGCTGAGTTCATTTCAGGCAGGGGTAATGGTTTCTGGAAGACAATCAGGCCAAGAAATAACACCAAGAAATTATTCTATTCCCAAACGAAAATGAACTCCTTCAACAAGCCCCAAGCTAAGCTCGGCACCACCTCTCAGCACAGGAGGAACTCTCTCCCTAGCCTGGCTGTGAGACTCTGGCTGAAGTGACCTCGGGCACAAAGGGAGTAGTGACCAACCCTCCCGGGGGCACCGAGGGGGCAGCAGCCCCAGGCCCAGCAACAAGCCAAGCTTCCCATGTCACATTGCTCTGCACAGCACGGCCCCTCCTGCCAGCAGCCGATCTGCTGAACCTTTGCAGCCAGACCTTTACGTCTTGGCAGGAATACACAGGAGGACAGCGAGTTCTCAGCATAATTAGTTCTGCACAGTCCCAAAGCTCCTTTGTTAGTCAGACACGGAGGATGCTAATGCGGTCTGAACGCCTGTCAGAGCACACCAAGACTCCTCTCTGGCAAAACACAGCCTCCATCCTTGCTTTCCCGTCTAATCCTGCAACACTTTACATTCACTGCGGAGGGCACTTCTTTCACAAAACCAGAGAAGATACACGTTCCCAACTGCACCACTTAGTGATACAAACATTACTCTTGTAAAACTCATTCCTCATTTCAAAAATTATAACTGAATAAGGCAAGCAGCACGCTAGCATCCACATGGAGGAGGGGCAGGTATGAGGGAAGCAGAAAGGGGAAAACGTTCCTGCCAGTTGAGACTTGCCTGCTCCAGGATGCCATACAGATTCCAACCGAAGGACACGGGGGAGGCCTGGGACACAGCTATGTATGAGGACCCCTGTGGTGTATGAACTGAATTTCCACTGGCAAGTTATTATTTATTTCCAGCCCAATGCACTTCACCAGCAGGGAATCTGTCCATCATGAATGTATCAAATGCACTCCTATATCAAAGCAATTCATACATTTGCTTAGGAAACTATTGTATTCATGCTCCTCATAAAATACTCTTTCTACATAAATAGTGGGACCAAATGAAGCCTTTTGTGATTCATACGCAGATCTTCACTATGAAACAAGAATGAGCATTGATTCATTTCCATTACCATCACCTTGCATTTTTTGTGCCAAGGAAGTCAAATTGACAAATATTCTGACATAAAATCACAATAATACATTCAATCTCACTTAAATATGCACAGACTGATACAACAGCAGTAAGACCATGCAAGTGCTAGTAGGTGCAAGCAGCAAGACCTGCAGTGCTCCTGCAAGAAAACTGCTTTCCAGTTGTTTCTCTTATACTGGAAGGGCACTGCTCCAGCCAGGGCTGGTGGCCACCTTGAACCACCAGTGAAACAGATCAGTGGGCAGGATCCTCTTCCAGCCTGAAAATCACAGCCAGAGGAAGAGAATTAAATTATATGAGCTAAGCAAGAAAACAAAACCTTAGATGTCTTTCACTCTTTTATTGAAAAAGCAAATGGAAAGACACGAATGAAAGGTAAGATGAGAGAAGTGTCAGAAGTTCCTTTTTTAAACATTTTTCTAATGTAGAGGAAAGCTCTTAGGAAACAGAAAATTGTGGGCACTACCCAGGACCCACTACCCTTGCATAGCTGACTTCTAAGAACTTATTCTTTTTAAAGTGTTCCAAAACAATTTTTTTGGCAAGACAGATGGATTTATATAGTACTTCTATTTTGTGGTATCCGTTTTCTGCAAATAGATCTCTGTAAGAAAATTGTTCCAAATACATAAAGACTATGTTTATAAAAATAGAAAATGAGCCACATTAAACAAGATTTCCACTAATCTAAACCAGCTTTGAGTGACCAACTGGTTGTTTTGATACCACCTCACTCTCCAATTCTAACAGGAGTTACATGCACTGGATTTCTAAACATTTGTTACAGTTTTCAAAAAAACTAGGGGTTTGGGAATAGCATCCTGGACATTCACTAATTGGAACACAAAAGTGACTATGAGCCATGATTGCTTTTGTTCCTGACATACTGGAGAACAGTCTAAGCCTATTGATGTGAACAAAATATTGCTTCTATAAGTAACTAATAAAACTCAATCACATAATTCAAGCTTCATTAGGATTTCATGAAGACAGAAGAGCTTTATACATAACACAGCTTCCTTACAGCTCTGCTATTCCAGGCAATATATCCTACTGCATTTTCACTCATTTGGGTTTCACTTTATGAATTTTTAATCTTTCAAAGGCACTTGAAAATACAGAAAGAAAATGTTAAAAGTCAACATTTAGCAATTAGTCTTCTTTCAAATTGCTGCTTTTAAATATTTTAGATCATTCATATCTAATTATTTTTATGGGAAAAAACCCCACAAACAATCACCCTGAAATCTCTGAACAGGAAATATACCTATTAGGTATTTTTGTTGCTGTGTAGCAAGCAAAATTTCCTATTTTTCAGAGAAGGCAATATTGAGTCTAGTCCCTCACCTCAATCCCTTGGAAGATGACAGGTAACATCTTCCTAAGAAACATTTTGAACTACAAGGGTTTTGTTTAGCAGAAAAAAAAAATCTAAGGAAATTCATATGTTACAGAAGCTTTGACCTAAGAATAGAACAAGCCCTAGAATAATGTTATTTAAGTCTTATAGCAGTGCAGGAAAGGCATACCAAGTAACAGATTGCTCTTAAAAGAAAGTGATCTAGGTTTATTTAAGCTAAAGGAAAAAAGCTGTCTGACCAACCTGCTAAGATCCACAGGACTCAGAAGAACTGAAGGGGCTAGAACCAGGAGAGGATCTGTCCTAGTGTGTGGGGTTGGGTGCAGGCAGTGCAATGTTTGCATACATGCCTGCCAAAAAGATGCTGTGTTCTTCATGGCATACCAAGCTGTGCTTTAGGAAGTTATCTGCAGGAAAGAGGAAGAGATGGAAACACAGAATGGTGGCTAAAACTGTTTTTAGAGTGTACCAGCATTATTCTCAATTTCTATGAGGTAAGAAAGCTGCAGGGCACAAGGGGGATTTAACATCACACAATACACACAGGTTTCTGCCTTGTTTCATCTACTACCTTTTTTCTTCAGAAAACCAATTCTTTAATAAAAGAACATAGAGAGAGCACAGTTCATGCATAGTGTTGCAGCTCTGCAAGCTGGGACCAATTCTGGGGTCTTCAGTCAGACTGAAGACTTCAGCAGAACTCAGGATTAAAGGAAATTTTCAGGAATGGCTCAATAACTTCGACAGTCTTCTCAGAACAGCCTCCAAGAAGCCTTCTCAGAATCAAGCAGAAATACAGGGTTAGATTCCACCTTAAGCACTTATCCAGAATAACTAGAGAGAACCTGCAGGAGTTATTTTAGAATCACACCAAGGCCTATCTGCAGGGCCACGTCAGAAATTCAGTATCCAGCCATCTCTGTAAAATGTCTGGTTCCTTCCTTGGCAGAACAACCTAATGAAGTACAAAAAGAATGGATGATGTTAGCTCAAGTCCTGCCACTGGAGTTTATGCTGCCACAGATTACTCAACATAATTACATCTCTAAGAAACACAGTTTATTTTCTGATGCAAAAATTCACAGTAAACATAGTCATAAAAGAGTCAAGCAGTCCTGAAGGGAGATGCTGATAGTATCTGATTGGCTGATGGATGGCATTTCCCAACCCAAATTAATTATCAATCTTTTATCTGTTATTTCCATTTGATCTTAGTGCTAAGAAGCTGTGCACCATTCAAGCCTGAGCAAAGCACTGCTCAGTGCCCATCCACACACTATTTTGGTCAAAAAGTCAAAAGAAAGCTGTGCTGTGGGTGGACTAAGACGGTCAGCCAGCAGAAGTGCTGGGCTTCAGCATTCAGAGGCTGCATCACTATTGCTATCTGTAAACATACGGAAAACCTCTTCCACTGTCAGGGTGTCAGAACACTGCAACAGGCTGCCCAGAGAGGTTGTGGAGTCTCCTTCTCTGGAGACGTTCCAAACCCGCCTGGATGTGTTCCTGTGTAACCTACTCTGGGGGATCCTGCTCTGGAAGGAGGGTTAAACTAGATGATCTCCAGAGGTCCCTTGCAACCCCAAAAACTCTGTGATTCTGTGATCCCTTGGGAACTGCAGCAGTATCCCTGGGAATTAGCTACGTGCACACCATCCCTGCAAAACAACACACCCCAATGTGGCTGAGGTGTGATTTGCCAGTAACAGGAAAGTATTAAGAAGTCCTTTGGAGAGTACACTACAAATACTCTGCCCCTGCTTCCCCCTGAACTCTTCACACTTCGCAGACACTTCTCAGCACCCTCCAGGTCTAACACCAAGCCAAGTGTTACTTAGCAATGAGAAGACCTTTAACTGGTCTTAACAGCTTTATATACTTGAGAGCTGCTGAAATATTTTCATATTCCTTTTGGTGAAGTCGGTGCAGAAACAACATAGGGCTGTGACACTTTGTGAGAGGTGACAGACTTAAACACTGCCAGAAAGCCTTCAGAAACACAGCAGTAGTGCAAGTGGTGTGATGCCTAAATACATAGGAAAAGGGTATTAGCATTCAAAGATATTAGGGTAAGCTGGTGTATCTCTTACTCCAGGAGAAGCACAAGATAATTCGGGCTCATGCTGTGCCACCACACGAGGCAGGATGTCAATCATCCAGTGCTGAAGTACTTTTGATAGGAGTACACTGTGCTGCTGGGAAAAAGACATCAGAGAAGATACTGCCCCAGTTTGGTTATTGTTTTCATACACACAGACCCTAAAGAATGACAGGCACATTTTAAATCCTTCTTGTGCAATTTCCAGATTTGTTCTCTCCTTTTTTTGATCAGTATCTTTGGAATATACTGAGCACCCCAGAGCTCATCCTAGCAAGTGTCTATATGCACACACAGCCCTTGGAAAACTGTCCCTTCCCTGGCAACAACAGCAGTAAAGATCGTTGTTACTGCCTCTGCTGCCCGGAGTTCTGGGAAGAGCAGGCAGGAAATGAGAGGGGAATTGTCTCCTGGGAGAGGTGAGGTACAGGTGACAGGCAGTGGATCCCATGGTAACTGCGTATTTATATCATTCCTAATGGTTCCACAGCATCTGAACAGAATTACTGCACGGTTTTAAGTATGTCAAAGTGGTTTTTCTTTTAATAATTCTTCAAAAGAACTGAGTCAGTAATTATCCTTCTAGATGAGAACAATAAAAATAATAAGGAAAGGTTATTCTTTTCATTTGTATGGAATCAATGCTGAGCAGAGGAAGACAGCCTAAAATAAGTCCCATTTAACAGGCAGTTAGAATGGATGGGGTGCCAGGAAAGATGAAGCAGTTTCAGAGATACATCTTCATACCAGCCACAGGTGCAGAGATTCAGTCCAAACACACCAGGAAATTCTCCTATTTTATGTGCAGTGAAAATGGACCATCAACAAAGCATGCAAAAGGCTTGAACTTTTGTCTCTATGCAAATGTAACAAAAGTGGCTGATTCAATTGAGTTTTTCTTAATTCAAAGACAGCCAATTAACTCCAAAACCAGAAACTGCCTCAGAGCAATTATTTGTCATTGTTTTGCAAAGAAAACAGGAAAGAATATGAAGATCAGAAAAAAACGTACTGGGATGTGATCCTTCATATATTTAATGCAAGTATTTGCCAGCGAGGAGTTCTGGGGTAAGATTATCCCAATTATTCTTCTTTCCCTGCCTACAGTGGGAAGAAGCAGAACTTTCAGAATAGCCAAACAGATTTACCTATTGCCATTTCAGAAGCTCTGAGGGTCAAAAAAAGTGCATTTATTTCATGGCTAATAAGCTTGTACTACCCCAAAGAAGTCAGTCAGTATGGAAAAAGGGCAAGTTTTACTGCAATCTTGGGGAAAGATTTGGCTGACTTGTATGATCAGAGCAGCAACTTGCTGTGGCATGTGTCAGCCAGGTAATGCAAGCGCAGTCATGCAGACACAAAATGTTGACAAAAATTGGTCCATATAAATGCTGTAAAGACATTCAAGTAGCAAAAAAGAAACAAAAGAATGAACAGAAATTCCAGTACTGATTCTATCCTAATCTGAAAAAGTGAAAGCAAAGGGCTTATTAAAGTCACAGAAAACTGTTTCCCAAAGCAACTGGAAGTTGCAAACCAAGTTACAGTTAAAACAAAAGAAGGAGCATCTATAGCAAAAATGAACTAACACTTGTCTTCAACCTCAGGGCTTAGGGAAAGCCTGCTGGAAGAGCAATGATCCGTCTTGTCTATTCAATGAAAGGCATGTGTCAGCATGAGGTACATGGGTAAAGGACTGACATCAGTGAGACATTCCCTCTGTTCCCCTGATAGCAGCTGCCTTCAGATCTGCACATGGTGAGAAAACTGCTGCACAGACATGCTTCCCACCCATACAGCCTGCACCCACCCACCTCACTACCAGAAAAACCCAGAAAACCAGAAAAATTGAATTTTCCCTCCAAGAAGAACAAAGAGAAAGGCCTTCACTGATCTACTGTCTCCCTAGAAAAAAAATCCAACTCTCTTGATAAAACTGCATTCTTCAAACCCAAGAATAAACTTCCTATCCTTATATAATGGATATTTCTTCCTTTCCTTGTCTGTTCACAAGGTGCATGGGAGCATGCATGAGGCTTGTGCAGCTCGGTCTGGTGGGAGGTGTCCCAGCTCATAAGCAGGGAGGTTGGAACCATATGATCTTTAAGGTCCCTTCCAACCTTCACCATGCTATGATGCTATGAAATGGTATAGTCTCTCCCTCATCACCATGAACACACTAAGCAGGTTTTATACTAAGAGTAATATGGGGGGACATTTTTACATCTACTTAACTTTGTCCTCACTGATCTTTCCATACTCTCTTTTTTTTCTTTTTTTTTTTTACTCTGTTCTGTAAGCATTTGGCCACTAAGATATTCCTGAATTCCAGAGCTAACACCCACTTGGAATATAAATACATGCAAAAGTAAAATTATCATAATGCTTAGTAAAGCATATCTTCTAAAATGAGCTCAAGACATAAACACTTTTTTATCTAAGAAAGAAGCTGGTGTAAGGCCTCCTTGTTTTGGTATGCTCCTGAGCACAAATACTCCCACTTACCAACACAGTAATTCCAGTCTGAAAAGTACAACTAGAAAGATGCCTCCAGGTTTTGCAGTACCTGGCTTTGCTTAGTGTGAGTTACTGGTTGACAATAACCATTATTCACACTAATAAACATTTATTTTCATTAAATCCCTTAATTTGCAGGTTTTGGTAAGTTGTCTTCGGGGAAAAAAACCAAATATATAGCAGAACTTTGCACTGCTAGGGAAAAAAAACCCTGCAGGTGCTTTGTGAGCCTACTTTAGGCAACTCACACTGTCACCCTCTGCCAAAGGGAGTCTGTGCTGGCAATTCTATGCATATAACCTGATGCGTGAGGAGAGGGAACTGCAGAGCAGACCAGCCTGGCAACCTCTGACAACTGCTAAATGTGATGTATGTTCCAGATCACCTGACAGGGAGAAGCAGAAATGGCAGGAGAGTCCTTTATGTCCTGCAGTGCTCCTGCCCACAGCCCGCTGTGCGCCGCTCCTCCTGCTCTCGGTGTGGGAGCACTTAAATCATCACCTCTTCAGTCAGAAACGTACTTCCCAGGAGGAGTTCTACTGCAGCATTTCAGTAGCTGGTGCTTCAGACTGTTCTGAGAGGGTAGCCTTCAAAGAATTATAGCACTTTTCTTTGAGAACCACACACTTCAGATCTTCTGCAGCTGAAACGGAGCTCAGCAGCATCCACCTATTAATGTTTTCAGCCACAGAGCTTGATAAAATCATGTGAAGTTCACCAGCTTGTTCTGAACACAATCTTTAAAAGTATTAAGGAAAAACTCAGGTGTTCATTCCTATCTTCTGAAAGCAGGCAATTCTCATCCTCCCTTGGGAGAACATAGCTGCAAAGACTGCAACTGGATTTACACTTGAGGCAGCAGGAATATGAGCTCCTACTAGAACACAAGTGGTGTCAGCCCGTGTTGGCATCACAGGGCTCTTTTTCTGCAGCGTGGGTAAAACACAGTTGCAGAGCTGGTATTTATTTTGTGACAAGGAAACAAAAGGTTCAGTTTCCTGCATCACCTGAGTGTTAACACCTGCTCCTCTACACAATGCTTAATAGTAAATTTTACATCTCAGTTTCTTCACTCTGGAATGAAACATAACTTGAGAAGCTTCCAAAAAAAGTGGGTATAGAATCCACAAATGTACTACTTGCCTTATTCACCAGGTGGGGATTGCCATGCAAACTGCAAGAGTAGCAACGGAGAATAAAGTGAGATATCTGACTTCTTATGCTGAATAATCAGTAGCATCCTCCGTGGTTTCCTATTTATGCCTTTGTCCCATTTGAGTTTTACCCACCATAATGTTTAAACAATAGAAGTCAATGTGGACCCATATACACCACAGAAATAAGTTTCCATGCATTAATTTTTGACATTTCTCCCCCAATCCATCATTTACTCCAGAGAGGAAATCTAAGAAATATAATTTACATTATGTGCAGTTTGCTGCCCAAATGAGATATTCCACCACCTATCAATAAAAGCCATGCTATCACCCACTTCCCTGTTTCCCTCCAATGCCACAGGCAATGACTCACTGTTGATCTACAAATAGCTTTTATCTTGAATAAAACGTAGGAGTCCAGCTGCTTATTTACATGTAACCCCACATATTTCAGCTTCCGTTTGAATAAGAATCATATGCTCTCAGGAGTGACCTAATAAAAACTTGTGTAGGACCTGAAACAAAGGAGCCTTCCCAGATCTTGGCTGTTCAACAACCATAGGGACACAGGGCTCTGCAGCCTTGGGAACAGGACAGTCCCAGCTGCAGCCCTAGGGGCAGTGCTCAGATCAGCTCAGTGTTTCCTCAGTACTTCTTGTCTTCCAGTTAGGTCTTACAGGGAGAAACTGTGTATTCACTGTCCCCTTCTTGCAGGGTGAAACCCCTGTTGCTCCTGACAGTCATACACTGATCTTACACAGCCTGTGCAAGGGTAAGTAAGCTGTCCTTTCTTTTCTTATACAATCAAGCCATAATCTGGTGCAATTTAGGTAGATTCCTCAGCCAGTGAGACTCATGCTGTTTTTTAGACACAAATGTGATCTCCTTCCCTGCAACTTTGGGTTTGGTTGTTTGTTTATTGTGGATAAGCAACTGAACTGCAGTTCAAAGCTGGTAGAGGCAGGAGTGGTTTCAGTGAGCTGACAGAAAAAGAGCAGCCAAACCTACAGATAAAAGATCTGAGGTTTTGGACACAACTGGTCCCAGTGCATTTGGTTAGGAATTTAAATCCTACTAACATACCAAAATGTTTCCTCACATTTCACAGCTGCTTTGCACCTCAAGGTCATTTAGAAGACCCAGAACTGCTGTCTCCAGCTGCCAGGCCTGGTTTGAAAACCAGGACTGAAAGTACAAGGTCTCCTGCTCTATTATGCAAAAAAGATCTTGTGCCTTATACACCGGATACAAGTTGTATGATTCAGTTGATTAACTGCATAGATAGAGGTGACAAATGCAGCTTACCCTCACATCCCTCTGTCTGGTCTAGGTACAGAGCTGCTAAATCCAGTTGTTCCACTAGTGTTTCTACAGGAAACTTAAGTACCAACTTCTTTGACCCATTATTTTTATTAATAAACTAAAATATGACTGTGCAGAATTCTGTCTCCCTTGAGTCCAATTTTAGAAGCTGTGGAACATCTGGATGAATAAAACATGAATTCAGGTCCTTGAGTTTAAGAGAAACAGTATGCCTTGTGTGTTCAATAGTGCAGCCAGAAAGAGACAAGCAAGCAGTGTCCCCCAGCGTTCAGGAATGCAAAAACAAGGTGCAGCAGACTGATAACAGCTCAAGCAGCAGTCTCAAACTGAAGGGACATCATTCTTACACTCTTGAACCAGACAGGATTGGCTTCAGAGGGAAAACAAATCTTGGGATGGCCAGAGACAGCAAATGGCACGTTCTAGTGCCAGTTGCACGAAGAGAACAAATGGCAGAGCTGCCACAGGCACACAGAGGCAGTGCCACCAAGGAGGACAGGTGACTAAAGCCACAGTTTGTGTAAATAATCCCTTATAAAAGAACGCTGTGATCAAAAGCAAACCTTTCAGGCTCAGTTCACTGAATGATAAGCATTAAACACCTCCTCTCACCTCCCACAAGTCACATCTTTCTGCAGAATTCAGGAGAGACCTCAGAGCACCTTAACAAGCACAAAACTTTTCCCTTATTAATGACAAGGATACAGGAGATAAAATAATAATTGTGGTCTTCTCCTAGAATGTACCATTTAGAAAGCCTCAGAACTGACCAAAGCTCAAAACTAGTACTCAGAATAAGCTGACTGTTCTATAACAGGACAACATAAATGAGTTTTCACTACGCATTCTCAAATCTGTCAGACCATCTGTATTTTGTTGAGATTTCAAATGTGATTGCTCAAACAGAATTAGAGAAGAATTTACTGTGTGTGATAGAAGGTTCTGGTACGATAAAAGGAAGAAAACCAAAGCTCTACAGTCTCTTACGACACCATGTAAGAATTTTACCTTGCGTTCTACTCTTATGCACCTTATCTGTTGCTTATGTTTTGCTGATTCAGGGATGCAGAGTTCACAGCTTTCTTCTCATTTTCACATGTGTGAAATTCCAGTGACTTCAGGCAGCAAGGTTGATTTCATATTCTGAAAAGAAAGTGCAGTGTGTTTCTAAGTAAAGGTTAAAAGAGAGCAATTAAAGAAACATTAATCTTCATCACATACAGTCACCTCTCTGCCAAAAAGCTGGAGATCATGTAAGGGTTAGTGAGATATATGTGTATTTTACTTCTGCTTTGTTCAGTCATGATATATCAAGTTTAGATTTTTCTGAGTAGTTTTGTTCTATATTTATCTTCTCAAACCTAGGATAATGTCCCCAAAAGCAGAGTGAGACCATCAAAACAACCTTTGTAGCCCAAGTTCAGCCACGGGAATCAAGGAACCCAGTCTCTGCAAAAAGCTCCTCAGTACATGCAGTAATGCCAGAAATGGCTTTTAGACTTGCTATCTGTAACACTAATGCACAGAGCAATCAATTAAGAACCTGTATCCTGCCAGGAGATATAATGTTGTTAAGAGATTACAGGGAAGTGGAGCCAAAATGCCTGAAGCCAAAGAAAGGTTTCCTCTTAGGAAACAGTTTGAGAAAGGCTTGAAGTGATTCAAACAGAATTCGGAAGAGGCAGTGAGATTTTTTTAAAACAGGGAAATCCTTACTCTTTAAATTAGCTGAATTTACTTAGGAATTTGAAAAGTGGCAAAAAATTGAGGGTGGAAAAAAACATCTGGCCCCTTTTCATTGGGAATACTGAATGATATTTCCTTTATGAAGTGTATCCTTGACCCACTCTGGATTTGCTATTCGACAAGCTATGACTCGTCGACAAGTTTTGGCACTAGAGAGCTCTCTCTTTTCCAGCACTGGGAGAGGACATGGGTGAAGGGCACAGGCAGGAGAGAGTGGCTGAGCTGTGACAAGATGAACAACTGGCTGTTTCCCAATTTGATTCAATTTCTAACCTAGTTTGGTAGCCCGTGAGCATCAGGTTATTGCAACATTTGTCCTCTTCTTTTTGCATTGCCAGGGCTACTGGCACAGAATACAGGCTCATTTTCCAACTTGCTTCTCTGTTTTTTTCATCTCTCTTAATTACCTGTGCATTTATACTGCTCACGTAACTTTTCCACTCTAAACATCTCCAAGTTCTGACTTAACTGCTTTCAGCAGAAAGCCTTGCACCAGAGGTATGCCAGGTAACTGCGCATACATGGAAAAATAAATAGATATGACCCACAAAACAAACCAGATCTTGTTCACATGCCCTGTGCTAAAAAAGCCAAGTTCTGCTCCTAGTCACCCTTTCACAGGGGTGACTGAGATGCCAACTAAGGTCTTGAACCACCACTGGACACAATGGAGTTCACTGTTATTGTCATGGTTCAATGGTAAAATTGGGCTGAACAGTCTGGTTGATAAAGTAAGGGGAGAGGGAGCACTGGGAGCATTTCTTTGCTAGGGTCAGATTCTTATCTCCTCCAGTCACTACTGAGGGCTGAAGCTGGTAACTACCTTAGAAAACCAACACTGCTGATAGGTTAACAAAACATTCCTAATTGAGACATGTTAATTTTCCAAGTGCAGACTTCCAGTTGGCCATGGTCATCTGACATCCTGAATGCAGTTTAATCTCTCCAGTTAAAAAAACCTTTCACATGCCCAGCCAAGACAAATGGAACAACTGTCTATGAAGTCATGTGAATGCCACAAAGCCTAGATGTACACTCAGTAAAGAAGCTTTACTTCAAAGGGCTGGAGAGTATGAGCTGCTTTGAAAAATGACAAGTAGCGGTTGAGCTAGAGAAGCTGCTCAGATCAACTGGATGGCCCAACCATGCTGCAGAAACAAATACAGGGATATGGATAAAAGCCACATTCCCATTGCCTGAGTAAGTTGTTGAAGGGAAAATACAGAACTCCCCTCTCAGCAGCAGTGTAAAAAGTAGCATCTGTGATGGATTAGTAAATGTTGGCTGGAGAAATGGTGAAAGTGATGGCAATACAACCTTACCCATGCCCTGTCTCAAGCTTAGTCCAGTAACAAATTAACTAATATATTTGATTGATAGCAACCAAATTTCCCCCTTATTGCTTAATAAATCATATTACTGTAATGAATCAAGTATCCTCACTTTCAGACTAAACTACAATCACTGTTAATTTTCATGCTATTTAATTCAAGGGAATTACTTAAGTGCTTCCTCTACAATTAGTACTAGTTATCAGTACAGCTAATGTCAAGTGCTTTGAGTGATTTTACCACATACTTCTTGTCTTACATTTGGCTTTATATAATGAAATAAAAATGCCATTCTGCCACAGGATGAGGCAAAATGCTGTCTTTCTCAGTGCCCACTCAAATGAAGTGTTTCCTGTGTGTGTTTTCCAGAGCAGGTGTTCCTGTTTTTCCTGCAGGTTTTCCTGCTGTTTAACAGTGAATACTCAACGGGCACACCACAAAAGTAGAGCAGCAATCACAGCAAAGCCTAGTGATGCTTTAAAGGACCACCAATAAATACACACAAGCACCAAAGAACTGCTTTGGATTAGAAGAAACTAGGCTGAGTGCTGCCCAGTTCCAGCTATTTTTTTCAGATACACTTGCCACCAGTATTCTTGTCAGGACACACAGAAGGGGGCTGACAGCAGAATATTTTTCCTCAGGTACCACCAGTGGCCATAATTCTTGTTATGCTCGTGATAAAAAATAACAACTTCATCTTAGAAACAGAGTATACAAGTATACCTCACAAAAATCATACAATCATCTACATCTATGCATGAGAAAGAGAAGAAATTTGAAAATCCATGTAAAGCGAATTGCATTTCTACAAAAAAAAAATTTAGAGTATGACTCAGAGCAGGAAAACAAGAGCAAATAGGAAAAAAAAAAAAAGGGAAAATGTGCTCCATGAGAAAAGGAGGAATAGCCCCTATAGGCAATTTTAACCTCAGCAACACACTAAGAGAGCAAACAAGCAACACTTTACTGGTTACTTCTGCCGCACGAGGGAGCAAAACCAGGTGCATGAAAACAAATGAAAATAGAAAGTACAATACACATTAAAGATTTTTGCCCTGATGTTAATACATGTTAAAATTACATTTTAAGTTATTTCTATTTTTTTTTAAATGAAGTGGGTGAACTCTTGTTTTCTGGTTCAGCAAGCTCATGAAAGCAACCTACTAAGCCAGAGTATCTTTGAATGGGCTGTAGGTACATTTGTGCAATTACAAGCCTTTTATTACTCAACTGCCTTTGCCCTAGATAGACGGAAATGATGAATGTTTCTTATCACTAGAGGGAGCCGCTCTCCCATATTCATACACTAATAGCCAAATCCAAACACTTGATAGAAAAAATTGGATTGTCTTCGCAAAAAAGTTGCAAATCACACTGTCTGGTTCATATGGCCCACCAGAGCTGGGGTCAATTCGTAGGTCTAAGGATAAAGTTTTTGTTCCTGACTTTGAAAAGACGCTTTAGGAAGGCAAAAGCTGTGGGGTTTTTTTGTGGTTTTTGTTTTTGCTTTTTCCCCCTATCTCTTAGGTCTTTCCTGTTTAGTTTAGTTCAGCAATGGGCAATGTACCATGACTGTCTGTCCTTACATGTTACAGACTATTCTCACATATGCTGTGCCCAGATACCACAGGGGGTGGCATATAACAACAGGTAAAGAAACTAGCCAGTTATTTATTGCTAAATGTATAAAACTACATCTTCCTTATTATTCTCATTTTCCTGTGCTCACACTTGAGTCAGATTTCTCTCTTGTACACAAAGACCATGCTTACACCCATATCCCTCTCCATCTGTATTGCAGCAAGAAGTCAAAGCAGCTTAGGGTGAATCATTTGTTTTTCTACAGACAATAATGAAACACAGGACAAGAAGCAAAACAAATACACAAGTCAAATTCAGCAAGACTGTCAGCTGCTCCTTTATTAAAGATGCTTTAATAGGGCATAGTTTCTTTGCCCAGTAAGATGTTTCTGCAATCTCCAAACACATTGTGAAGATGAGTGGCAAAATAAAGAACTTTTATACTTATTTCTTAACCTGCAGCCTCGGTCCTGGCTGTGATCAGAGTCAGTTTGTCATCGCCACAGGGGTTTGGTCCACACCATGTGCACACACTGGTGACACTGATACAATGACTGAACTTTACCCCCAACTCTCACTCCTGTACTTGAGTTCTCAAAGCAACAAAAATCAGGCTGGTAAAGGGTGAAAAACTATTCTAATTCCTCAGAGCTTCATTATACAAAGTTAGGTAGCAGGGGAAATCACTCAGCGTGGAATGGGAAGATTGGGAACCACACAGAATGCTTTTTTGGATACTAAGGAGTCTCACCCTAGCCATTTTTTATCTTGTTATAACAAGGATAACTGCAAGGTGCAACACTTATACCCTCCCTTTCAGCTGTTGTATCAGTAAAAATGTGACACTCAACGTGTTTTCTGCATCCACAGATAAGCAGATCATTTATTCAAGTTCCAGCTCACCCAAGGAAACCAAGGGAAAGACTGAGTTATTTCCAACCCCCTACATCTTACAGGTGATATTTTGATACACTTACTGTGACATTTCGATACACTTACTGTGACTTATTTACTTAGATTGCAACCTGTCTTAAGTAATGGATTTTATGATGTTTTCTTCTCCTTTATTTACCAAGCAGAGCAGCAGGCTAGCTCCACCTGTGGTTGCCTGGCATGATGGTGAAGTGCTGGGGAACCTAGTAATTAGGTTTTGTTTGCATTGCAACACACCACTTTTAGAAGTGCAGCAAGACTCAGCCTCGTGCTTGGCTCTTTTCTGTCTCCCTAATCCTGGAAACAGGACATACACACACTTCAGGGATGTGTGGAGTTAAAGCATGTTTTCTCAGTTCTGCTGCTGCTACCGAGCTGCCCTGAGAGGGTTTACAGAGCTGTGAGAAGAGAACTTGGCTGAAGGCATGTTTCCTTTTGTTTCCTTGTGGCATTCACACTGCTCACCCCATAGCAAGAGCAAAACAAAACCAACTTGTGAAATCAATTCTTAAAAAATCATCTCTGCCAAATCAGAGATGCCTGCGTTGTGCAAGTTCTGACAGCAGCTGGGGGAGTTCAGCAGTATAACAAAGTTTTTGTTTTAAATGCACTCCCCTTTGTTCCCAGAGAACAATGTCACTAAGGACTCTCCCCTCCATCCCCAAGGGCTCTGACAGGGACAGAAGCTTCTCGTGGCCTCTGAGGCTCAGCAGGAGATCAGGGATGCCCAGGGGTGTATGTATGAATCAAGGTGTCCCAGAGAGGTCTGTGAGACCCCTTATGTCTTTAAGTTCCTAAAGCAAAGTACAACTGCCAGAACTTCTGGATGGACTCCCTGCTTTTGGGAACCCAGAGCAGAGGGTGTTTTGTGGCAAAATCAAGTATAAACAAGAACTGAAATAAGCTTGGATAGTACAAGAAATTTGTTTAAAATCAACATTTTCTGTGTATCTTTGTGTGTTTCTCTTGGTGTGTTTTCATTCTTCTGAAGAAGCAGATGGGAAAGGTAATTTTCTGCGCCTTTTTTTAGCAACACGCTGACCTCTGTCTGATGAGTCTCTTCTACCTCTTGGCACAAGATCTACTATTCACCAGTATGTCTTTTTCTTTTCTTTTTAGAGAGGCTTCACATGCTACAGGGATAAACCTTAAGCCTGAGCTGAAACTCTTGTGAAAAGGGACAGAGAACAACAGCTTTTAAACCTAGATTTGTGTATTTCCTGGCCTTAAGGCTCTCAGGCATCTCACAGAGCTGCCTCCAACTGCCTCTGTGCTCTTCTGAGTCCCATGGAGGAATAAACACAACACACTGGACATCCCTCCTCCCACCTCCTGGTGCTATAAAGAAACCTCTGTGTGGTGGGATTAACACATGGGATACATAAAATGCTTGATTCCAGGTTGGATCTAGGGTCAAAATTCTTGTTCTTATTTTTAAGTTGGCAAGTTACTGATGGCAGCAGGTAATAAGTGTTAAGTGTAAAATCGTAACAGCAAGGGAATGGTGCCTAAGAGCAGAAGGTTTTTGGCTTGGATGCCCTCAAACTTTCATTCAGAGATTGTCTTATCTGACAGATTAAATCTACTGATGTGATCTCTACACAAATATTCTTAATAGCTGTTTGCCTCATGCCATATTTTCCTCACCTAAGGAGGACATGCTGCCACATTACTGTTCTTCCTAACTAAAAATATCAGTTGCAAATCGTAGAAAATATACAACTAAAACATGAAAGTTAAAGGCAGATCAAGTATCTTGCCTCTCAGCACCACCATGAACACAGCAGAGCTCTTCCTGCCTCTCATGTGACTACACAGGTAATTAAAGATCATCCTGCTTGTGTCTTCAGGTTCATTACTGACCATCAGCTGCAGTTCATGCTGTACACTGCACGTAAGTCAGCAGGCTGGTGACTTTGTACCTGAGGAGATTTCCATGTCACTACCAACACCAAAAGGATTTTTTTTTTACACAGTAAATATGAACTAAATATTTTTTTCATAGGGGAAAAAATCTGGATATTCTTACACTTTAACAATCATGCAGGTTAAGACCAACAACATCTGTGAGGCCTCACATTCCATGACACACTCCTGGTGCCTGGAAGGAACTGAATGCTGTCAGAAAGGACTGAGCAGAAGCAGCAGCATAGAGACAATGGTCTTCATAAGGAGGAAAAAAGATTCCTCTTTTTCAAATCACCCCTGACCTCTGGAGAGATGAAGCACTTATCACGGTGACTCAGTCAGCATTTTTCTCGTCTAATCTCAACTTTAGGAGCTTACATACACTTTCTTAATGATTCACTCTGTTTATTATTTTAAACAAGGAATCTTATGGTCTCTCATCTACTTTTAGGCCACTGTGTTTCTTTTTTTCACACTTCATTATGGAAACAAGTAATTATTTCTGATAAAACCTCAGAAATTTCTGCATATCAGTCTTCAGTCAGTGTTTGCTGTAAAAAAGGCAATCTTTAAGAGCTTTCAGGAGCTTGCCTGCTCCCTGCTTTTCTCTCTTGTGCATTTCTCACCTGGGAATTTAATTACAATAAAATCTGCTGCTATAGCAGAAGTAGCATTGCACAGCATAGTGTCACTATGTACAGATGGAAGCAGCTGGAGCTCAAAACTGCAACAGGAGGAGTCAGTGCTACTAAGCAAAAAAGAAATCTCAGCTGAATTTCCAGGTGGAAATCAATTCAGACATAAAGTGGACATGTCCAGAAGAGTGGCTGCTTCCCACCTCCTTCATCACCTCACAGTGTAAATAACTGTATCCCTGCTCCTTCCCCAGGGTGCACGTGGGGGCTCCTCAGGTATACATCCTCTCACTTCTGCTGGGCACAGCAGAAAGTAAAAGTCTGAGCAATTTTCAAAGTTGCTAAAGGGAATCATGTTATCATGAAATTAAACAGAAAGCAAATCTGGTAAGAATTACTTTTAACTATAATGCTAGTTCAAACAGTTACGCCTCTTACACATTTTCTAGCACTTCATCCACACAAAATGACTGCTGTCAACTGCCTCAACTAAGAACAAAAACCCTTAGCCTGTCAGAGGGGTAAGGACAAACCTCTCATTCTCTCCAACAGTCCCAATTATTCCTGGACTGCACAAACACATCCTTTGAATTGTCCACAACCTCCCAAGGTGAAAGGAGATAGAACAAGAAGAGAGAAAGAGCAAACAGGTTACATGCTATTGAAAGTGTATTTTCCTCTGTATTTATAGAGAGATCTATAATGACACGTAAAGGCAAAATGCAAATGGAAAGGAGAATGGAGTAAGGACCAAGCATGTGGGAGCCAGGAGGTGGGAGAAAGAGGAACACAGATAAATGACACTGCTGGAGGGACTCTCATGGGAAATGGGGAAGAAAAACACCTTTACAGATGGATGGCAGGAGATGAGGTAAGAGGTGGTTGCAACACGTAACGTGCCCACAGATCTTAATGTTCTTGCAGGGCCTCTACTTCCAAGCTGCTGCTACCTCTCTAGAGGGTCTTCCACGATGAAATCCTACCACTGCTGAGCAACAAGATGGGAAACAGAGATGGCTGCTGGTCTATGCATCTCTGTTAGTGGATGGTAACATGTCCACTATTGCTGCTGGGAGCTCTTTGATGCTCTAGCTGGATGGTTTCAGTCACTTCCTTACCCACAGCCCTTATAGGTACTTGCAGGAAGACTTAATGACTAGATGGAATAATTATAATCCCCCTTTTCCACAGACGTTTGCTGTATCAGCCAGAAAGTAAGATCCAATTGCTTTTATGACCTCTCCAAGCCAGATTCTATGTGTCTTTCATCTGAGTTTCAAGCCCTAGTGTGTCAGAAATAAAAGTAATGTTAGCTGAGTGGTCAGTATTCCCTGAAATACTCCTTCACTGTTTCATAGTGTCTCAAGTGTTACATGGATTTGCACCATTTCGCTTCAACAGAACAAAGCTTTAACTGTGGAGCATGCACACATTGTATCCTGAGTAATTTTTATGACAGATTATCACTCGTTTTTTCACACCAAATTCTGTGGGAGTCTGACTGAATCAGACATGAATAAGGACTGAATCAAAACCTCAGGACCTGGTTCACTGGAGACTTGGAAGCAGAAGTACCAACCCAGACTGCACTTCCAGAGTTCAAAAAATCTAAAATTAAACATTAATGTTTTCAGTGGAAGTTCACGTGACTGACTCACTCGAGTGGATCACCTCATCATCTTACACAACTTTTAATCTCATACTCAATAGCTCTGGAAAATCTATTTGAAAACAACAGCCCTGGCAGGACACAACAAAGAACCTCTGGATCTCTAGAACCCTGTCTTCTAAGGCTGCATGTAACACCAGCTTAGTGGAGAAAATGTCCTCAGGTTCCAATCATCTTTGATAGAAGGACATTTACTCAGATCACCACTTCCCTGTGACTCTACAGCCACACCAATTAGTGTTACAAGTTCAAATATGCAGCTTCCATTTGCAGCAACATTAATGAAGACCTATGGCTCTGTACCTTTCCCATCACTGGATATCAAAACTTCCAGACATTTATTTATTCCTGTCTGTAAGGAAGAAAAAGCTCTATAACCCTCATCAATAGATCAGGGCACTGCTTTTCGGAATGGTAAGGTCAAGGCAGCAGGGTGCAGGCAGAACCTCAAAGCTCACAGGCAGGGCCTGGATGCGAAACTTGTGAAGAACTGTGGCTGTTCCTTAGTAATGCCCCACTGCCACCACCATCCAGACTTTCTAAGGGTGCAGTGCCGCTCGGGACAGCTGGATGTGCATTTCTACACAGGTGATCAAGAAAACAAGAATTGTTAGAAGTTGCTTTTAACTTCACCCACCCATCAACATTTTGGACACAGAAGTTTGTTTCCAAGAGGGAATGAGAGCAGTGCTAGTCAGCACTCCTGCACTTCAAGTTGCCAGTTTACTAAGATAGGGAAAACGCTGATGCAATTTGTGTATTATTTTCTGTTTCCTCGTATTCTGATCAGCTTCAAATGGGGACAAACATGACTCCAGATGACCTTAGCTGCGCCGCAGACTAAACTGCAGAGAGATCACGTCTCACAGTTATTTTTTGGTGGGATTCCAATTAACTACACCACGGTCTAGCCCACCTACAAATATATGCAAACTTACACTTCAACATGCCATTCTGATTCCCCTTCTGGGCAGACAGTGACTTAAAAGGAATCCCTCAGGCTCAATGTTACAGAGACAAGGTCAGAGTTACACCATGTACTTCTCTCAGCACCTGGCAGCTTTGCAGGAACGAGAGCCAAGGAGCTTGTGCAGACAGCTCCAGCAGCAGCTACCCACACCGCCAATCTGCTCAGGGGTCGGAGTGATGAGAAGCCACCTCATGCTGCAATTTCACCCACTTATGTGTGGTCTGAGTGTGTACTGTCTTTGATTAAATATTCCATGCTTCTGCAAACTATTTCTACTTCAACCAGAGGTTTCTTCAAGAATGTGTACATATGTGGGAGCTGGAGTGTAGGAGAATGTATGCGGATTTGAAAACAGGATGACTTGACTTTACTTTTAATACCAGCTCCTCACAACGTGCCAGGAATCGCTGCCCCCCGCAGCTGTTTCAGGACCCAGATGAAAAAGACCTGGCAATTTCAAGCCAGCCAATGCTGACAGTGCTAACTGCCAATGTTACGGGCATGACCCTTGCTGACGGCTGCAATGGGTGCTCAAAGATCTTGGGTGTGGAAGTAGAGGCTGTGGGAGGCTACTGATTTTTTCACTCAAGTATTAAGCAAAAGAATTCCAGTTGACTTTTGATCTCAGTCTGTTTGAGGAAGTTTTGAGCAAAAGCTACATAAGGCCGTAAGGACTGCAAACAAATTCCACAGACTCCCAGTTCATACCAAGGCATGCTGACTGAACTGAGAGAAAAGTGCCCACCAAAGGTGTTCACTGGGTACACACAATTCTAGTCTCCGGTGCAGTGAAATCAGCCTTTCATTAGCATCAAATCTCCCCACTGTTTTCTAGAAGGAGAAGGGGGAAGTAAAATTTGAGTATAATAAATTTGCAGTGAGCTGTGCTAGGACAAATTCTGCTCCATCAACCGTTCTTTTAAATGTTTCTAATAATGGGATGTATCTACTCACATCTGTAAAGTTACAGGGGTAATTTGCACTCACTTAGAGCTCCATTTGGAGAGGTATAAAAATAGCCTGGTAACAGGAGTCTGGCCCATTCCTTATAATGACTATTAGAAACATAACTAGAATAATTATTTTACTTTCACTAATAACATAAAAATCAGGCAGAAATGTGCTTCAGGACATTTTGTGACAACCTCTTTTGCTATTAGAGATACGCACTGTTCTGTTCACTCTTTCATACTACTTCTGTCCTCCTCAGTTGACCTTTCAAAATAATAGAATGATTTTGGAAGAAAAATCTTCCAAGATTGTTCCAAGATGTCTCAAGACTCAACATTGAAACGGACATTTCCATGAACTTCTGCTGCATGACAGAATCTGCACCTCTGCTATCATTATTTCACAAGGATGTCAGTACACATTCTGCATGTTTTCTTCTCTAGTTAACCTTATTATGCACTGGCCCATCAACACAGAACATTATGGATGCAGTAACAGAGTATTCAAAAGAAAGGGAACTAAAATAATAGTCTTTAGTACAAATAGGTCATTTGCATATGTCAATCCTAACTGGGTCACTGGATCAGAGGAATAGTACTGATGCCTTTCACTTCTGTATTACTTCCAAATAACATCACAGGATTTTGGTTTCTGGAATCATCTAGTTTTATTTAGGGAAAAATTCCTTTACCTATAATATAGTTATTTTGCCAAGTTTCTGCTAGCCATGTTTATTTTCATTCTAAACTGGTGGGTATTTTGCCTTTAACTGTACATACATGATATCTGGTGATATACACTTCATCCAAAACGAGCTGCAGTCTGCTCTGTGACTTGCTGTATCTCGCGGAGGAAACGGGTATCATCACTTAGCACAGATCTCCAACTCTTCATAAACTTTCAGCTAAACTGCTTGTTTCATCCAAATCCAGTATGCCAACTCCAATCATGGTATCATTTAGGTTGGAAAAGACCTTCAAGATCATGGAGTCCAACCATTAACCCTACTCCACCAAGTCCAGCACTAACCCATGTCTCCAAGTGCCACATCCAGATGATTTTTAAACATATCCAGGGATGGTGACTCAACCACCTCCTGGGGCAACTTGTTCCAATGTCTGACCAGACATTGTTCCAGTGTTCCAACATCTCAGCCCATTACATTTTCCACATTTAACAGTAATAACTGTTCCTTGTTTAATACTTTTTGTGATAATATATGAAAGGAATTTCTTCTAAATCTTAAATATTTAACCACAGAAAATACACACCTTCATTAAAACCTTGTAAATTAACAAATTTTTAACTAAAAATGCCCAAGGGGAAAAAAAAAAAAAAAATATATATATATATATATATATTTTTTTTTTTTTTTTCTTTTTTTTTTTTCTCCAGGGATTCCTCCACCCTCCTTTTGCAATACTCTGGAACAACACTAGAATATTCTGGTCATGGCAATGTTGTTCCGTCTGTAAAATCCACTCTGAATTTTCAGTGACTGCCAGTTGTGGAAGGTAAGCAGATGAAGTGACCTGAGATTGTCTGAACAGATTCAAGGAAGCGGGAAAATGAAAGGGTTTGAAGCAAAGCCATTTGGATCATCCCTCTCTGCAGTCATAGCTGTCACAGCCCACATGGCAGCTGCAACTTTTAAATTTCTTTCAGCTTGACTTGATCCTCATGTGACAATCTATCAAAATTAACAGTCAGTTCCATAATTGTATTATAACTTTTCCTAAAATTCATGGAAATCACACTGTCCGAAATTCTTTTAAAAGAAATGGAATTAAATGAAAACTTTCCACAACTTTTGATTATTATTTTCAGTAGGAGTGCTACACCTCATGATCCAAATGTGCATACAGGGGAAATATCATCAATACAAGCTGAGCTATAGCACTGCAGTTTTACTTACATCTTTTACCATGCCCTGAAATTTTTTTTTTGCTCTCCCACTTCTTTCTTTCTTGTATTATAGGTCCCTCTGAAAGAAGTCCTCTCTTCAGGGTATGTGTGTAAAATAGTTAAATATTTGTAAAAATAGTAAGAATTATTACTGCATCTCAGGGATGGAGAATTTGCTTCTCCCTGCTAAGTGTCTGTACTTCAAGAGTGCCACCCATGTATCCTACAAGAATAGGAAGTCAGCAAAGAAAACTCATAGGAAGAAAGGAATAGAAAGGAATGTCAGAATTAAGTGCTGCTTGTCTAGAAAGCAGAAATGGAGAACGTCCTCTACATTAAAAACCAGGATAACACAAGCGTGCACGCTCACAGGAATCCTGCACTAAATAAGTTAAGACCTCAAATAAAAGATTTAAGCAACATCTGTGCTGCAACAGAATGCAGGAACTGGTCAATCACAGTTCTGGGCTAATTGGCATGGCAGTTATGTCACAGATGAGACCCTCAAGCCCAGGGTACTGTGCACTAAACCTGCTGTGCTGGGCAGGACCAGCAATGCTCTGGTTAAGGAGCCTTCAATCACAAGTGTCACTTTCAGCCACAGGAATGCTGCTGGCAGGCAAGGAACACAGCTCTTCAGTTTTGTGAACACACCTCTGGTTTTAAATGTACTGTCACGTAGAGGATTGGTTTAGTGGTTCTGTCACAACCTCACTTCAGAGAAGTGGGTACACATGCAACCTAGCCTAGCCCAGTTACACCCACTCTTCATCAAGTCACAGTACAGATGCCCCTGGATCACATGCAGATGCACAAGACAAGGGAAAACCAGAAAACTTCTCACTCAGCATTCCTCTGCCCCAAAGATCCATGGTTTCAGTCTGGGACAGCTTACCTATCCCGGGAGAAGGCTGAACTTCCTCCTGGAAGAGCTACCAGCTCAGCTGGTTCCCCCTGTGGGAATCACTGGACCCTCCCCGCACATAACTATTCAAGGCATCCTAAGTAATTTCCTGTTGACAAGGATCAGCTCTTCATTACTGCCAAGCAAACGAAAGTTTTTGTTTGTCAGAGGTTGCTCTTCCCAAGTTCTCCCTCCCTGGCACCTCTGGCACGTGCCACCTGCAGGTCCCACATGGCAGCCAGACCCCCGTGCAGGACACATGCAGTGCTGGGAAGGGCTGGAATTCCTAAAAGAAGGTGATGTCACCCCAGCTCAAGTTCATGGGAGAAGACACAGGTTTCTCCTTAACCTTATGCACGTTTTCATAAACAGATCATTCCTCTGTACTTTCTTCAGGTTTGGGCTGTCAGACACAAACTCATCACAGCCCTTCTCATCAACTGCTTCTTTTGGGGCTTCACAATTACCATCCCTTTTTCTGTGGTTCCACTCACATCATTCCTAGGATTTCTGGCTTCACTTGTTTACATCTGAAATTACGTTCTGAAATCTCAGCAAGTTAATCAAGAATTGAGCTTTTATATAAATAAAATATATAAAATCTTTGCTTCAACTCCCAAAGTACTTCTTTGCTGGATGTGGTACCTCTCTCTGACCTAAATCTAGAAGCAAATCCATTCATGTTAGCAGACCTTGGTAAGTGTAAAATAAAGGTAGTAAGGGAATAAAACTTAATTTTAACCCAATAAAAATAAATCTTTATTAAGAATTTTGATTACTGAAAAGTATATGGAACATTGTTGTATTACATGACCACCATACAATGTTTGATTTATAAAAATGAAAAATTATTTCATCAGAATCGATTCTTCTTGGTAATAACATCTGAGATAACTAAGTCCCATCAAATCAACTTATCTTCTCAAGATATCCCATTGCAGTGCTACAAACTAGTCTACAGACTAGACTATAAATATGGTCTTCTATTGCAGAGTGCAAAAAATGTTCTTTCTTCTTTTGTCTGAGGTGACATCAAATGCATCAGCTTCATCAGCTGAATCATTTCATCATTAACGAAATGGAAGTTGGAAGCACTGTGCAAAATCAAGATTCATTTTCTTGGCAATGGCAGAGGAGCAAATGTTCTGCCTGGACTTCTCTTAATAAGTGCTCTTAATAGCATTTATTGTCATTTGATTGCCATGAGATCATATTCCAGAATTTAGTTCTGGTTTATGCTGTGAATAAGTCTAATATACAAAAAGTATCTGGTTTAATAAATGTACTTCTGCAGTAGATCATATCTGTGCCTTTCAGACAAAGATCACTGTCCTGACGTGGAGGGGCAACTTCAGACAGCAGGCTGTTGGGAACAATTTATTCTGAATAAAACTCCGTATTTAACAAGCAATCTAAAAAGAAAACCTGCCCAGACTTTACTTTCTGCTTATGAAGGTCTAGATACAAAACCTGGAGATGGCATTTGAGGAAAATCTGAACTGCCAAAGTAAAAAATACCATTTCTTCACATGCAACATCTACTAGGTTTTGATAGGTATTTAATTATTTTTAACATTCATTATTGTCAGTCAGCCCAATGTTTTAAAACCTAATGTTTCTGTGTTGCTGTCTCACAGGAGCAAGAAGAGTGTTACGTCATGAAACTGCAACGCACTTCAGAGCTCCTTTTAGTGGAGGAATGCAAGGACACACCCCATGTCATTCATTCACTCTCAGCTTTAGATAAAAACTCAGCTAAAAGCTTACAGCTGTATTTAATCCACTACTCAATCTAAACACCCCATCACTTTGTGAAAAATCTGCATTTGGTTGCACAGTAATAGTGATACAGAAAACCCTTCACTGGAGCCCACTTAATGTTGAGCTTAAGAACAGAAAAGATTTATGAACATTCAAAAAACTTCTCAAGTGTGAGCTAAACATTGAGTCTTTTATGAAGTCTGACAATAAGTCAGTGGAATACAATTCCAGTCCTACCTTGTGCACTCTGGAAAGTCTGAGCTATTATTGCACAGGATTTAGAAAGTCAGATGAGACTCAGATCTCCAGGATTTAAATGCATTAACAGAACTTTCTGAGAAAGCTTTTACAGAGCTCTCTATATTGTAATTAGCAATCCTTCTGAAAAAACATCCATTTCTATAGGAGCCAAGCACACCCAGTTAAAAGAGAAACTATAAAGATTGTAAGTGAAAACTCATTTTTAGAAACAGTGTAGTTAAGAGTCCTTCAATATTCAATTGTTAATGGATTTATGGAGAAAGCATCACGCTAAGCAGGGCTCAGCTTTAGGCCCTGAACTGCCAGCACAAGTGACATTCAGATATGAACTGACTGATCAAATGATGCAAATGTACAGATTAATTCAGGATATTTTATATTAGTCTCTCTATAAGACTCCAAAATGTTTTGCAGGACAACTGAGGTGAGATTGTCATACACTCTGATGTCTATGGCGAGTTGATTTGGGGATTTTTTCCTCAAGATAATTCAGGATCTGATGCTTCACCTTTTCCTACTACTGGATTTCAATAGAAGAGGGCCAGCGATAGCCAAAAGTTAGATTTTTTTTTTTTATTATTTTTTTTTTTAAAGGGGGAAAGGGGAAAAAAGAAAGCATTGGATTAGCTTTTAGGAGAATGATAATGCAATAAGACCTGCTGAGCAACTTCAGCTTTTGGAAAATGGTCTGCAGTAGGTACAGACACCCATGGGGATACACACACATTGCTTACGACAGACACGTGTAGCAGAGGGAAGCTGTAAACCTGGTATTTAATGGCTGCGAAGGGGAGTATTTCACTCACAAAGCCTCAAGTTCTCTATTTATAGCTCAAATCTAGTAGAAGCAAGCATAATGTGATGCCTCCTGAACTGCCTGTCGTAGACACCAACAATTACACGGAACGGCTGGCTGGGTGGGTCACCAGTCAGACCGCACTTTAATTTTTCTCCTTCACACCCCAAATAGGCTCAGGGAGCATTTCTTGGTACCTGAACTGCAGCAGATGTGCAGCAACTGCTGGCCAAAATCAAACAGCCCACGGCACTCTCATCAAGCCGGACCTGATGAAGTGCCCACAGCAGCTGACAGAAAGGGCAAACACACTGTTTATTTCCCAACCTCCTGTGCTCTCTTCACTGAACACTTCTCACCTTCTTCCCCCAGGTGTGCAGCTGTGTACAGAAAAACATCCACATGAAGACATGCAGGAAAATTATATTCTAAGATGTCTCTGCTCACCTCCACAGTGGTTTTTAAGTGTAGTTTGCTGCAGCTAACCACTTCTGCTCTTTGAAAATGGCCATGAACTATATGCTACAAAAGTTGCCTCACCATTTTTTTTTACTTTCCTTTCTAGGAAAGGGTTTGGTTTCTTTTTAGAAAATTATCCTTAAAACCCAGTGAGACGTTGTTTGCCAAATTTCAAATATGTATGAATAAAATTCTAAAATGTCTGGTTCACACAAGCACATATACACCTTTCAGTCCTTGGACATAAACATAATTTTGCTTTACCAGCATATGAAATATTTATTTAAACATTTTAAGATAGACTCTACTGGTAACAAAAGTATGGTATTTGCCTCACTTTATTTTCAGAAGATTATAAGAGGTTTCCCTCTGCAACACAAAAGAGCTGAATTCCAGCTCCCTGTTAAGTTGAGAGGTCTGTGATATGTGCAATTACCAGAGGATATGGAATAAAATTTGACACTTCATCCACACTGCCCTGATGAAAGGGCTGATTCAAAGTTGCCTCAAGCTGTTACCAGTCTTAAAAGGAGAGTTCAGATCAGATGCCCAAAAAACTCACAAAACACACAAAAAGACCCAATGAACAACAAAAGAATGAGGCACGCACAGGTGCTATAAACACTGTCTCCACTGAGTAGTCCCTGAACAGGTAGCAGCACTTGCAGGACTCAGTCCAAACCTCTGTGCCCACAAGGAAAATTACACAAGCACCCAAACCACGCTGTGTTGCAGCTGTCAGTGTGCTAATGCTTTGTAAGATGCCTCCTGAGACAACCCATGTGTCACACAGTGCATTATGCAACAGAAAAATTAAACATTCAAAGCTTCCTTTTCTAGACTGACTGTGTCTCTTAATTCACTTAGCAGCAGTGATCTCCCAGGATTCTCTTGGAAAAGGAAATGGGTTAAACTGATGAAGTATTTTTAATGTGGGTTGACAAAGGTCCAGAATGATCGTACAGATACATTAGTTAAATTGGGGACTGCTCTGCTCATGTCCAGCAGAAACGTCTCCCTCTTTTTATTATTTAAAGGTTCTCTTTTTTTAACATTTTATTATGTAGAAAGTAGCAGTACATCAAATGCTAATTCACTGGGAAAACATTTCTGTAAAATCACACTGCAGAAGCCATGGAAAATGTATTTGTTTCATTTTCATTCCTTCTTTAAACTTCATTTGTACGCCATCTTTTTCCTTTTCTTTCCCTGCTTTCATTGCTGGCACAAGAAAACAGAAAAAAAAAATACCTTTTTATGCTCCTGATTACTGAAAGCATCAGAGGAGGACCCTGACTAAGGATCCAGCCTGAGCAACTACCTGTTTATGCCTCTTTCTACCCAGCTATAAACTTGAACTCAAAGTCATCTCACACCAACTGTGTGCTGCACAGGAGACGAGCACTGCTGGGGATCTGTCACTCTGCTGTGGTACCTCCTGATGCCCTGACAACACGTCTGCCTTGCTCCACACCAACAGTTCTGAATCTGTGTCCCGTGCCTGGCCACAGGAAAGACAGAAACTTGTTTCCTCCTTGTGTTTCTCTTATAGACAAAAAAGCTACATTGGTTTTGCTGCCTCTTGCTAATGAAATCAACAACACTCTTCCACTTCTTTTATTTGCATTTGTCTTATGTCAGAGTTGATATTTTGATATCTCTTGCCAGGCTGTGCTCCCTTGGTCTCACCACAGACTGACGGGAACGAGGTACATGGGGCACCTGGGCTGTGGCAGCACGACAAGCTGCTCCAAGGCAGGCTGGGCTGTCATATTCTTAGTTTGTGCTAATTTTTTTAGTTTATGCTAAAGAAAATTGAACTAATTTAGCTATGTTGCAGTAACCTTTCCTTAATTCTTAGTCAGCTGGATCAGAGTTTACTTTTAACTACAGATCATGGAGACAGTAAATTGTGAATCCTATCCAGGTGACAGAATATTTGTAAGCCTGTTCACAAGACCTTTCATTTCAATACATAATTGTCAATATTTGCAAGCACATATTGTTAGAGGTGGCTTTGTTCTTGAAATGCCACTTGCTAATGAGAGAAGCCATGGAAATGCAGATAATGGCCTCTCTAGTAAAGCAGCAAGGTTTTGTTAAATAAATCAATACCATTGGAAAAGCAGTTTGGATGGAGCACTCATTTATGTCAATGATAAAAATCAGTGGCACCATTTTCCATCCCCGTGTTTTTATCTCACACAGTGACAAGCAGAGAAGCACAATGTAGAAGAAAAACTCAAATTGTGATCTTCCTCTGTGATAAATTGCCTGTCTTCACCTAGGAGCACAAGGTCACATGGATTTTATATCTGGTAAAAGAAGATAACAAAGTAGTGCTTTACCAGTCTCACTGTGGAACTCAAATGTATTCTTAAGGTCAAAAGATGTTTAAAGGATCACATAATACTTCCAGAGATCTAATGAACCCCCTTTCCTTTTGAAAAACTTCTCAAAATGACATTTAATGTCCCACTGTGATGTAGTGCTTTGACTATGTTCCTCTCTCACCTCAGATCTGTCTCCTATTTTCCTTTACTACAAATTCCAACTGTACTTCAAATGAACTGGGAAGCAGCTGTGCTGTACCTCACTGCTGACAGCCTTACATTTGTGGTGCGAAGGGGTCTGGAGTTTGGCCACAGAACCTGGGCATAAGAAGGAATTCCATTCCAGTGACCTCAGGAGTCTTAAACTGTGATGCCAAACACTGCCCAAAAACCCTGTCAGGAATACACAGACACAGGGTGATGACTATGGAAAAAGAAATACAGGAAACAAATCCCACCTTCTAGCAGCATTGCCAAAATACAGTTCAGCCCAATGTAACTTCTGGCATTTTTCTATAATTATGCTGATTTCCTGAGGAGTGGGGAAAGGCAGAGAAAAAGAACCCAAATCCGCCTGCCGACCCCCTCCTTACACCACAAATAGTACAATTTTTACCAGTGAGAGTATCAATGTACATGGATGATCAGAGGCCTGGAGAACGTGCCAGATGAGGAGAGGCTGGAAAAATGGGGTTTATTCAGCCTGGAGATAAGAAGGCTTCAGGAAGACCTTATTTCCATGTTCCAGTACTTAAAGGGTGGCTGCCAAGAAAATGGAGACTCCCTGTTTACAAGGAGTCACATTGAAAAGACATGGGGTCATGGGCACAAGTTGCTCCTGGGGAGATTCAGACTGGACACAAGAAGTAACTTTTTCACCATGAGGACAATCAACCATTTTAACAGTCTCCCAAGGGAAGTGGTGGATTCCTCCACATTGAACAGTTTTAAGTCTCAGCTTGACAGGGTGCTGAGCCACTTCATATAAACTAGAGTAGTACCTAGAAAGGCTGGACCAGATGATCCTTGAGGTCCCTTCCAACCTGGCATTCTGTGATTCTGTGATTCAGTTACAATA